>NC_050448.1:85674029-86025904 GCF_903995425.1 Onychomys torridus | reverse complement strand
CAGGAAAGCCAGCATACAGGTTCTGTCTCTGCTACCTGGTCACCATGAAGTAACCAGACTATACACTTCTGACACCATAAGGCACTAGTTCACCAGAAGTTCAGATACATGGAGACAAATGACCTCTGGCATTGTGATCCAAAAGAATTCCTTCCTCCCTAAAGTTATTTATGTCAAGTATTTTATTGAAGTGATGTAATGGTAACTAACACAAAGCCTCATCATGAGAAAAATTCCCTGCATCCTTCATGCTTCTTTACCCATCATCATCTCATATGTATGTTATCAACTGCAATTCAGAATTCCACAAGTGCCTTGGAATCTAAGAACAGAAATTCTTCAGTCTTACCCCAAATTATTCTTTTTGGGGGGTAGGGGTTCAAGATAGGGCTTCTCTGTGTAGCTTTGTGCCTTTCCTGAAACTCGCTTTGTAGCCCAAGCTGGCCTCAAACTCACAGAGATACACCATACGCCTGCCTCTGCTTCCCTAGTGCTGGAATTAAAGGCATGCACCACTACTGCCTGGCTACAAATTATTCTTAAAGCATCTAGATGATGATAGCTCTGATGACTGAACCTTCTATTATGTGTCAATGGCTTAATTCTACTAAGTGGGAGAGTGAAGACTTAGATACAATCAAACAGGCAGGTAGGCCTTCCATCAGGAAGAAATATAGGAAGAGTGTTTGGGACTCTGGTGGGATCTTCTTGCAACAGAGCTTGTCTTTGATGAAAGCAGGACCTAAATCTAAACCAATATAATGCATCAATGTCCTAGGTAGATTTCTATTGGTGTAATTAACACCATAATCAAAAGTAACTTGGAAAGGCAAGTGTTTTATTTAGCTTGCCATCATCAGGGAAAGCCAAGGCAGGATTGAAGGGAGGAAACTGGAGACAGGAACAGAAGCAGAGACCACAGAGAAATGCTGCTTCCTGGTTTATTTCCTGTCTTAGTCAGCTGGTTTTATTATATAACCCAGAACTACCTGCCCAGAAGTAGTAATGCTCTCAGGAAGTTGGACCATCTCACATTAATCACTAATAAACATTTTTTAAATGCCCCCAGATTTTCCTACAGGCAACCTCAACGAATTATTTTCTCAATTGAGGTTCCTCTTCCCAGGTGACTCTAGCTTCTGTAAAGCTGACTAAAAATCCCCACTGAGACAAACAGCCAACGTCATAACAATGGTAATGCTTCATTAATTGCATCCATTATCAGTAAAGTCAACACTTTACCTAAATTTCCATGTTTTATTTATATTTAATTCTGATTTCTTTTCAGTCTAATGTTCCCTCTTTCTTCATATATTTGCAAAGCTGTTAAGAGGCTCTTCTACACCCAGTCCTCCCCATTCTGAGCATCTTCTCATCCTCTAATTCCCTGAGTTTGTTTTATTTCAACAATGTTTTGTGAAAGTCTCTCCTCAAACAAGCCTAGTGTTGTTACATTGAGCTTCGGTTCTAAAGGTATTTTCTTAGTCTTCATTCTTTTTAGTGTCTCCACAACATGTGCTACTTCCTCCAGAAAGTGTATTCTCCTTCAGTTTCATAAGACAGGCCTTGACCATGCAATGGACATTTTCAGACTACTCTTCCTTTTTGCCTCCAAAATGCATTAGCTAACTCCTTGTCTGCTTCCACTACCATCTCACTCATGTGATCCCTATACCTGAACTACAGGTGAATTCTTAATTTCTACTTGGTTCATAGACCAAGTACATTTTTTTCCTCAGCTCATTTGTGCTACTATGTTTTTCATTTATATCAAAGACAAGAGAGTTCAAGTACTCGATACTGGAAATGCATTCATCTTAGATATCCCCTTCATCTTTTTCAACTGAGTCCTCTAAAGGTTCTTATGCATTCATCACACTATTTCTCACGTCTCTCTTTCATTCCACTGGCACTGCCCTGATCCTTGCTCTCATTGCCTCTTGCCCATATTGTTGAACACGTCTTTCTAATTTCTTGTAGACTGATACGAGAGTGGTATTTTTAAATGCAAGATTATTAGCTGATTATCTGTACAGAATCAAGTTTCTAGGACACTGCAATCTTGCCTTCTAACAAATAGCTAAACCCACATAGGCTGAAGCCCCTTATATTAAATAGTGTATTTGGGGCATGCAAACTATACATGTCCCCTCACAATTTAAGTCTAAGTCATTTCTAATACCCAAAGAAATGCCAAGATATGTAAATTGTTGTTTTATCTAGGAATGATGACAAAAGTTTTACATATTTAGCATGGATATACATTTCTTTGGCCAGTATTTTTGGTCTGTGAGTATTTGAATGTCTGCTGATAAATGATTTCTTTACCATTTATTAATAAGCAAAATCCATGCACAATTATTAAATGACAAATGAGGAACCTGAACTGAATCACAAGTCGCTGCTTACATCCTCTGCTGTTTGGTCCTTGCTGGAAATGCCTGCCTCTTCCTTGGTCACATCTATCCCCAATCAAAACCCCGCCTCTTGGACCAAAATGTCCCTCTCAATTGGCTAGTGGACTGAAGACAAGATTCCCATAACATTTCCCCCCCCCCCCCTTTTTTTTTTAATTTTGAAGATACAGAGGGCCAGTTAGAAAGTTCACTACATGATTATTTAAAAAGTATAACATACACAAATTAACCATAGTTTCTTCCATAGCAAAATCTAGATTTTTCATCACACTTTGTCTCAATTAGGACAGAATGGGATTGGAACAATCAATTTGAAAGTCTCAGTGTTCCAAAGGAATGCATTCAATTTTCATGCTTTTAAATTTCGTCATGGGTACAATGGCTCTCCAAGGAGTCCTACCTTTCTGCAATGGCTTGAGTTTACATTTCCATAACAACATCTGTTTTTATGATCTCAAGGCAACAGAAGTGCCAGATGCAGAGGTGAGCAGCAATAGATAGACTTCCTACAGATAGTCACTGACTAAAGGATATTGCATGGTTACGTTTGATTTCAAAGGATAAAAAATGTGCCCCTCTATCAGGGACTTAATAGATAGCAATACAATGACAATGGATAGTGCTAAGGTTTGTCATGACTTGCTAACTGCTGTCTGGTCTGTCTCCTGTTCAGCTAACCAAACTCATCCTCAGCTACTCTCATCTCCATTTTATAATCTAAATACCACTTGAGATAGCTCCATATTTCACAAACATAGTATCATTTGATTTCATATTGTTGTTTTCAAATTCCCAGGCTTCAAAACAAAAATCATCTATCCTACAAATCTTTTCTCAAGAATATATTAAGTGCTCTGACAGTGTGTTTGAATAGTGACTTCATTTATTCTTTTATGATATTCTTTTCATTTGGAGATAAAATTATTTTTATGTTATGATAAATAGTACTTCTCAAAAATGGAGATCTCTTTGAGAATAAGCAGCATATATTATTCAAAAGCCACTGACCAAATATGTGCTCATTAAAAACAAACAAAAAGTCAGTTAGATAATTGCATTGTCTATAACTTCAAGTTTCACAATGTTTGGGCCCCTCCACCCTCTAGCTCCTACTATGCTCCTTATCACACACTCACATTATTATTTTTACAACATGCTCATTTTCCCAGCCTTCTGCCTTTACTCTCATTTCACCCGTATCCTGGATTCCTTCCTAACTACAGTTTCTCTCTGTAAGTCCTATAGACTTTTCAAAGATCTACACAGATTTCAAAGGCTGGTTCTAAAGACAACTCTCCTCTGCTCTGCAATCACACCCCTTTCCCTGAATGCCTGTTAAACTTCATCCATAGCCTATAATAACACTTTATCACATGAAGTGCTCAATAAAGGTTTGCAAGATGAATGTGGAATATTTTACGTAGCCCAAAATTCTCTCCATTCCCTCCCCAACTCAGAAACAAGAAATGGACTTCTAAGAATCCATAAAATATTCAACACCCCATTCCATCCCCATTAACAAGCTGCTGGAACAATGACCCTAGAGTATAGAAATATCTATGTCAGTTTAAATGAATTATCAACAATCAGCATTTGCCAAGGAAAGCCAGTAGATACGTCTTATTTGTTATTTTGCTGCATTCTTTCTTCCTACTGGATTTATTAATGCCCATATCATCAGAGCTATAATAAGCCTTAAAATTAATGTCCAATGTCTTTTGTAGCTTAAGACTTAATTTATTCGCCAAGCCTCACTCTCTGGCACAATTAGGTTTTGATACATGGACATTTCTGCTTACTCGGGACTTAGGAGGAAAGGACTCCACATTTTAAATGGCCTCATAAATATATATTGAATTTAATTTTCTAACATGCAAACCCCATTTTCCTGTTGTTTGGAGGTTTTCAAGACTGGAAGTCAAACAAGTTCTATATGTATTTTCATTGTGTGCTATTAATTAGTTCATAAATCAACATGTCTTAAAATTGCACAAATTACCCTAAAACCAATATACTTAACATTGGAACATACAACCGCATTCTTTATTCTCACCTTTGTCTCACAAAGCTTTTGTTCCAAGCAATTAAGATTGTTGGGGTCAAGTAGACACCAATGAGAAGTTAATGATATTTCAAAAATGTTGATCACATTCCTTTGTTAGAAACAATGTGTTAATATGTATTTGGTATGGGAGAGACACAACATAGAAAACCCAATAGCACACTAAGGAATTCCTGAACACACTTATTGTTTTATTTTTTCTTCCACTTTTTTATCTACTTTCTCCCCTCCTTTTCCCTTTGGCTTATTTTTTCAATTATTGGCCTATGCTATAAGATAGGCCTCTTGCAAGAAATTACAGCTAATTTATACTTCCTATTGACTCTGACATATCTAACAAGCCCATTTGACTTCTATACATCTAAATGTCTCTTGTTCTGTCCTGATTCACTTTTTATCCATTCTTAACACTCAACATGTTGCCACCTAGAAAAGAGCACACATAAAATTAAGTGAGAAAGAAAATTGTCATTTGGAGTTTATCAGATAGAAACAGCCACTTCTTAGGATTTTGCCCAAACTATTTGAGAATAGTTGACCACTGTCAGCTCACATTCACCTTGATCTGTACATCAGTTAGAGTCTTCCACTACAGAAGTAGCAGGCATCCTGGCTAGTTGTCCTCTCAGAGATCTTATGTAAGAGGGAACCATTGCCTGACATCATCTTAAGAGCCCATGTCAGGCTTATGGAGATGTGATCATCTTCTATGACATTCTCTCTCTCTCTCTCTCTCTCTCTCTCTCTCTCTCTCTCTCTCTCTCTCTCTCTCTCTCTCTCTGCAGCCATGCTGATCCTGCTGTGATTTCCATCACAAACATCCCCCAAAACACTTGATGTCAAAGGCTTAATTTCCTTTTTGGGTTTATGGTATTGTGACACAGTGGCAACTTGAAAAAGTGGAGCCTAATGGAATGAAGATTAGTGGAGATGTCATTAAAGAGGGTTGTGGGTCTCTCTGTCTTTACCATCTTCCCTTCTGGCTTCCCAACTACAGAGTGGACAGCTTTGCTCTACCAAGTCCTTTCACCATGAAATGTCGCCTTGGCACAGGCCCAAAGCAAGGGAACCAATGGGCTTGGAACCTACAAAACTATGAACCACAGTCAAACTTCTTTGATAAATTGATTGTCTTAGGCATTCATTATAGTCTTAAGAAGAAGATGGTTCCATTCCCTGCCCTTCCTCTACCTGGAACATTCCTGTAACCTTTTTTTTTTTTTTCTACAGATAGTCTCGTATCTGATCTTCTTCACATTGCCTTGACATCTTTGACTAAACGTCATTTCTTCCACAAGGCTTGCTCTGGCCACTATATTAAAAGTATCATTTTTTATTTCTCTATTTCCCCTTATTTCTGTAGCATAACTCCAATTCTTCCGTTCATGATTTTTACAATGATACTTACTTTTTGAGCATTTGTTTATTAGTGGATTTCACTTATCATCTTCCCTTAACTCTTTGCCAGTCTTCCTTAAAGACATATCTTTGTCTTTTTGATATTTTTTCTCCAATTAGTGAAGAGATACAATCCCAAACAGAAACCAAAATCTAATCAGAGCGAAATAGATTTTTTTCCCATACGAAAAAAAAAAGAAAGAAAAAAGAAAAAAACGATGTAAAGATCTAAATCTATCAAACTACTATAAGATGCAAAAGAGGTTAGCTGAACATCTTTTGTTTTGCTTTTTCTTCATGGTTAATTTTCAATGATTTCTAGAGTTCCCCCAGTCCTGTGGTGTCTCCCTGCAGGAGACATTTCCCTACAGAGCTCCCTGCATTGTCAAAGCAGCAAGGGACAGGTGGTGCCCTAATTCGGAGCTTGTCCAGGGCCCTGCCAGAGACAGCACACACCTTCCATCCACAGGCAGCCTGCCTGGTGGACGCCCCTTCAGCATCCCTCCAGAGCTGGTTACTCCTGAACGTTCATAGCAAGCAGCATGTTTTCCTGTTTAGTCCATGTTAACATTCCTACCCAGGTTCTTCTAACAGGCAGGGGTGCTAGCTGGTAAACATTGTCCTCCCCTCCATTTCATTGCTCTTACAGAAGCATTATTTATTTACAGCATATTGTAACTGACAACGGTACAGCCAGGAGGGAGAAAATTACTTTGTAACAATGTTCACATATGATATTAAGGATGATTTTACCACTTGCAAGGCACAAGCTTAGAAAGGAGTGTGTTTGGCAGGAACCAGAGCAGGAATCAGTAGACAAAGAGGTCCTGGGGAGGCCCCACCATCGGGATATGTTGCTAAACCATCTCCTGGTGAAGCCTGCTCAGCATGCCTCAGCTTCTAAAAGCACTCAGCATGCTTCCTCCTTAATGTGACTCTGATGTATATTTGGAAGTGGAAAATGCTGACCTCTCTCATCTTCCTGACTGGGCCATGCATGGCAGAACATATCCTGCAGTGGGAATGAGCAAGAGGAGCCTTTAATTTTCTTTAATTAGTCATGGTTTTCATTTCCATTTGAATGGTGTGTGTCAGTAGACCTTCATGTGGTAAAATGTCATACCCTTGTCATCATTTCCTCTCCACAGTCCACCTCATGTCCATGAACTACACCTAGGTGTCACTCTGGCAAGAAGGCTTCCTTTCTTCTACTGCCAGAATTCTACTTCCTAGTCCCCTTTTGTTAGCCTCAGGACAAAGCTGATGTGTGACCATTTTTTAAGGGAGGGGGGCTACAGTCCTTCAAGACAATGATTTTCTAGGCACCCAATAAATAATTATTGATCAACTGCTTCACCAACTAAGTAAGACATTTGTAATCTTGCCATTATGTTGTGCAGTGTCTGGAAGGCCACAGCATTCATTACCAGGGAGAATCCAATCTTACTCTCAGGTAGTCCCATGAATGTTTGGAGTCCAGAAAATGGGAAAAATTGTACCTATGTTGGTCTCCTTGGACTCAGAGAAGTCCTACTATTCTTATTCCTTCTTTGTATCTCTGTGCCCTGTGGTCGTAGCTCCATCAATATGGGCTTCTTTATGATAAAAGATTGCTAGGTTTGCTCCTGGATCCATTGAGAATAATTAGTGATGGTAAATAATTATTATATGCTGTGGCCCACAGGAAAGAGGAAAATATTCATTTATTAGTAGAATCTCAGCAGCCACAGACATGGCAAAGCTGGGGAAGGAATTTGTCTGAATTTCTTCCCAGAGACTCATGTGATATTAGGAGAGAACCCACTCATGCAAGTTGTTCTCTGACTTCCACACATGTGCTGTTACACATACGTACATACACACAAATAAATAGATCAACAGATAGATGATAGATAGATAAATAGATAGATAGATAGATAGATAGATAGATAGATAGATAGATAGATGATAGATGATAAAGTGTACTATCTCCTGAGCCTAATGCTAACAGCTAATGTTGATGCAGCTCTGCTTCTGTGCCTGATACTATGCTAAGCAACTCTCATGTAATAACTCATTTAAAATTCATAAGGCCTCCAAGCTAAGTACCATCATCTTTTGTGATGATGTCACAGACAAGGAAAGCTGGGATGGGAGGTCATGCAAGAAGTCTCATTATGAAGTAGTGAAGAACTCAGAATCCAATTCAAACTGACATACAGAGTTGCTATACCGTAAAGTATGCAGTAGTGTACAGAGTAGTACAGAAGTTATGGCATACAAAGCACTTAAAATTTGGTCTGGCCTATGGTGAGACTCAGTGCAGACAGGAAAGACACCCACTAAGAGGAGGAAGAAGGAAGGCAAGTTCTGCCATACACCTATCATTTAGAAGATGCATGGATAAAGCTGCATCAGAAACCCTTTTCTCTTATCAAATATTTATATAACAACTGTTAAGGCCCAGACCATGTTCCAAGCAGAGAGAGTCAACCTAGTTGTTGCCTTCAAAGGAAATAGAAGAAGAGTCATATAAATAGACAAGCCTGTAAAGAGTTGTAAGCCTTAGAGCAAGATTGACATGGAAGAGTGAGTGCTTGATTTCTACAGGGGTATGGTTCAAGGTCAGAAGGAGTATCATAGAAGTGTAACAAGCTATTGCTCACTGATTGGAAATACAACTGGAGTAACAATGAGGAACGTAGAAATTGACATTTCAGAACCCTGTGCACTGGACCTGGCAGCATGAAGGAGCCACTGATGGAGAGCTGAAGACTGTTTTTGGTTGCACCCCATCATCAGGATAATGGGGGGTATACTGCTCATTGCTATAAATGTAATGAAGTACAGAGATTAAATCCCAACACAGAGATACAAGAACCTGCTTCATCTTCAATGACTAAATTGCGCTCTTTGTTCTAGAACAAATATGTTCTCTGTAGATATGAAGAGGATATAAAGGCAATAAACTCATGTTTACATTTCAGTTATAGCTATTATGTCCATGTTACCATGTTACCTATAATCTCTATATGGAGCTTGATGCATTTGTCCCCAACCCAGGAAAGTCTGATAGAACTGGAAGAATACTGAACATGACTTAGATGATTATGCATCTAATCTTAGCTGTGCCATGGACTAGCCTCACTCTGATTAAGGTTGCTCATCTAAAAGATGGGTGGTAAGTTGCTACTCTCAGACTTGGGGGGGGGACACAACTGCCTTCTGGGAATAGCTATGGCGGTCTACACAATAGCATGTATTACCTGGTTCTTTCTTTTGATAGCCTCTGATGAGTCTTTGATTATTTCTGGCCCATCTGTAAAATAAAATACATTCTCATTAGTTCATCCATCAGATGGAGCTGGGGGCCTTGTTTCTCATCAGAATCTTCATAAGAGACATTTAATTACAAATGTCTTCTGGTATGGTTACATTGATAGAAAAGCCACAGTTTCTAAGATTAGACAACCTCACCTAGATATGTCATGGGCAGGATGCCAGCTAGGTTCAACCAAAGAAAGTGGTGTTCTTGATAGCTAATTTCCCATCTTGGAGATGAAGGTATCAAAATATCAGAACTGAAAAGCATGTGATATTCAAATATACGCAGCCCTTGCTCAATTCCCAACTTCTAAAGTGATGTTCTATCTTTTTGTCTTCCTGGGTAGAGTACTTCTTTATACCAGGTCAAGTTAAAATCTGTCTGCTTGCCAATCATGTTTCTCATTACAGTTGGCTTGGCGCTCTGAATTTCGTGTCAGTCTTTATGAATTTGTTGTATGTGCTTCAATCACTCCAATGGCAGGCACCTTCAATGTATCAGCATAACCTGGGTTGTCAAGAGAATTATGTAAATAGTGAATGAGAACAAAACACAGTCAATCATAAAGGATCCACTCTGTAAATTTGTTTTCTAAAGAGTAACACATTTAGTGAAGACTAGAGACCCTAGGCAAAGAAAATAATTGTTTATTTCTGTTGAAGAGATGTTGCAGACACCAGACAGACTGCCAATATGGTTTCTTAGTTTTTAGCTGAGGTGACCAGTGGAAATCAAGCCATTTTCAGTCTTGATTATGGGTGAAATGTCTCCCAGATCCACATGACCTTTGCGTTTGACCCTCTCCCACTTTTGAAAGATGTCCTCATCCTCGATCACCAGGAGCCACACTACCACCTGTTTATACCCTAACCATTCCACTATGACTCAACTCTGGGTACCAGAGTCTTCTCCAAACACAACCTTATTTAAATGCTTTCAGTAATGTAACATTCTGACTTCTCCACACCCTGGCCCCGCTTTGCAAGTCCCATGAGCTGTGATCCAGCTGTACTATACCACATGTAAGTTCTGCCACAGACTTTTCCCTTCAACTCACCTTTGCTAGGGCAGGCTGCTCATTATTTCCCACAGTACATTCATCCCTTTGTCATGAATACACAGCTACCTCATTTAAAACAAAACATAATTCCTTGTCTGCTTTGTAGATGGATGTGGCCTTGCATTTATTCTCAGATACAAAGAAATATAAGAAATGTGACCAAGATGTAAGACTTTGACCTGGACCTCTTTCCTTCCCATGATCGAATTTTACACATAGTAACAAGCCAGCTGATGTTCCACTCATGCAAATAAATGCCTAGGGAGTCTTGGAAAGAGAAATTGGGAGGATAGTGATCCCTGAATAAGGATATCCCTGGATAGGGTTCTATGGAGCAGAACTTCCAGACAGACTGACCGCTCACCCTCTGATTGTCATATGAATAACAAAAGTGTGTCCTGATAAGTCACTGCATTGCCTATGTACTTACCACAGTAGCTCTGCCTGCGCTAACAGACTTACCATCACACCTTTTAATTCTAAAAGCTTCCCATCCGCTGTCCACTTAGTGAATTCTACCTCTCTGCTTCTGTAAAGCACACAATGTTCTCAGTGCAAAGCAGACTCAATCCCTCCATGGCACAGTTGCGTGATTAGATCACCAACACAGGGTGTTATATGTGGAATATTTGAATGTGTTCTCTACATCCACAATGTCCCTCACAAAATGAAAAAACATTTTTTTAGTTCTGTCTCTGAGCCTCCAACCCCAAGTTTACCATATGTGGGAGATCAATGTGTTCTCGGAGACAAATATACAAAAGCTCCTCCTCTACTATCTAGCCCAGCAGTAAACAGGATTTGAAGGGTTAAGAAACAGAACAGAAAAATCAGGAAAGGAAGATAAATGAGGAGGAAGGAAGAGGCTGGCAGAGACCTTGCCCTCCAGGTCTGCTGGGTTGTCACCAGCACCTAGCCCTTTGTAGGAACTCAATAACCATTTATTGATTGACTCCAACCTTTGCTTGTCATTATTGCTTCCGTCCTCCAGACCCCCAAGGAAACTGCTATAGGAAGTCATTCTGGAGACAAAAGGCATAGCAAGGGATGACAAGTCAGATCAACTGTTAATTGACAAATCTTCCTAACCACTGAGTAAACAAACCTACACTACACACATGCCTATGTTTAGCTCTGTGGCTCTGCTAATGGGATATATTTCAGTTGGTAGAAAGTCTCATACTTACATAACAGTTGTCAACTTAAAAATGCATTTTCTTAGTTGATAAGCTTTTCAAGCAGCAACTTCCAAGGGCATCTGCTTCTGTGTGTAAGCCCAGTATTCTGTAAACAGTGCATGTTGCTTATGGTAACACACACTAGCATGAGAGCTGGGAAACTCAGTGGCCTTTAATTATTCAAGATTTAATCGTGCAAGCATGTACAATCAATATTTGTTGATGTTAATCTGATTACCAGCTAGTAGTGTTCAGTGTCTCCATCAACAGGATAACAATATGACACATTTCATAGACTTTCCCTAGGCTCTTCCAAACAAGCTTATTGGAAGGATTTTAATCAGCTAATGAACTCATCAATGGCATTCAGGAGCCAAGACACCTTTCTGCACCTACAACCCATGACCATATTAGTGTGACATCTTGTGGCCACAAGGAACATGACAGCCCATAAACCCCACATCTGTACACAGTGTGAGCAGCATCTTTGAATGCTAATGTCAGCATTATAGTCAGAGCAAACACAGAACTGCTTAGGTGGTGTGTGACATGTAATTATTTCCACTCATTAAAATGGAAGCTAGCCTTTTCTTTTTATATTTATGAGACAAGTTGGAACATGTGGTTCAATTCTTGTAAAGAAAAGAAGGGCCTTGATCTAGGATGAATGGCATCTGGCTTAGTGCCAGGTACCTTAGCTGCTAAACACTGCTCCTGTGACAGGTCCACAAAAACAGAAGGCAGACTCTGAAACAAGCAAAGAAAGAATATCTGTGGTCACCTGCTCAGAAAGGTGTTTTCCAGCAGGGATCACTGGGACAAAGAATAAGGCCAAAGTCCTGACAGAGGGACTGGTGAAAAATCTCATTTTCACCATTGTTATTGAATGGTGTTGTTTGGCCAAAAACTCCTTTTTTAGAACCAAAAACCTTTTAGTCAAAACTAAATTAGTCCTAGAAATACATAAATAGAAAATAAACCACTAACAAAGGTGCTTCCAGTGGCTCAGCTTCCCTCACCCTCCTGGGATATGTCCTCCAAATGCTGTGCTTTGAAGGCACAGCCCAGAGTATTATACTGGAAGTCAGAAGTCCTAGATTAGCACCTGAGAACTAGTTCATAACTCAGAAAGCTTTGGAAACCCCAGGGATTTCATCTCCAAAATATAGGAAATATTATTTACTCCACATTGTACTGGAACATTAAACAATGTGGAAAATGAAGGTGCTTCGTACTTACTGGAGAGGCTGTCACACCGCCTTCATGAGACAGTCCTAATGGACTCATGCAAGCAAGAGAAGCAGGCTCCAGGCTGTGCTTTGCACTGTCTTCTTGCCAAGTTCCAAGTCTTCCAAGTTCCATGGGAGTTCATTAGAAGTCTTGATTCATGAATATGTCTGAATAGCTTAGAATACAGAAGACCCATTGGGATACTCTCCATACTGGTTCATAGATCTCCAAACACATACTGGATCATGGTTAGGACCTTGCCTGGAAAGGCTGGCTTTTCCTATTATCCTTTTCTCTGAATAAGTTCCCCACACTCCTTCATGTGAGATAAATCAAAGATCTATATACAATGTCCTAATGGTTGGCATCAATACTGAGGGCCAGGGTTTTGTAACTTCTGAGCACATAGCAAGTTCATGCTTATTCTAGGACCAGAAGCCACATCTTCTATTACTCCAATGATTACCCAGATGCCCAGGCTGCCTGCCTTTTAAAGATGTCACACATGATAGTGAAGGGGGACAGTGGGTTCTAATTCCATTCCAAAGAAATCTGGTGAGGATGATGTGGAAGGCAAACTAGAATCCCTCCTGGGGTTTGGGGTACAGCTGCATAAAGAGCTTGGGGAACCTTTGTGTCTTCAGCAAGTTTAATAGGCAGGTGATGATATATATTCTCTATACTTAGGGAAGAATCAGGAACCTATTTCTAGGTATTTCTGAAGAACAAAGGATTCTGCCTCAGCGGTAGGATGTCATCCTTTAAGCCAATTATTTTGAGCACCCACAGCATCATGGATGTGAGACATCAGATGAGATGGTGGAATGGGTAATGTAACCATGACAGCCAGCTGTGTGTTATCAGTAAGCTAGGATGCATAGCGTCAAAATAGCCACCCTGATCCACCCCACAGGACCTCTAACACATTAGAATAAGTCACCAAAGAAAGATGGGAATGATGTATGTGATATGAGCACCTGACCCCCAAAGTAGAAATGAGTAGGACCAAATATCCCCGCAAACCTTCATTTTAGGCTGCAAATAATGTGGTTGTACCGTGCCATTAGAGATAATTTAAAAGAAAATGGATACTTAATTTAAAGATCATTTCTGGCAAGACTGAGCCTTCTTCACCAGCATTTGAAGCTATTATATAAACTACCAAAACCAGAACCGCAGGCAATCTTGTCAGTTAACGACCTAGGCATTTGTGCCTTTTCTCTCATTCTCTTTAATATTTTCTATTTCTTTTATTCGAAGCAGAAGGAGGAAAGGCTCACTTGCAAAAATAGAACATGTATCACTTGAATGTAGTAGCTTTTTTTTATTATTTTAAGAGAAACTTCAGAGGCAACAAGATTGACTAATAAGGAGTCAGGGTGTCTAGGGGCTGGCAAGGAAGTGCTCACCATGCAGAGAGAATTTAGGGTTCTCTGATAGGGAGCTGCAATGTATACCCTCAGAAGAAGCTATTGATTCACTTTTAAGCAAAATATGTTGGATCCTGAGATGATGAGAACACGGGCTGAGGGTGGGGTGGCAGATCCTCTGTTCCTGGCTGCACTGTGTGACCTTTCTGTAGGGCCAAAAGAACAATGGAGAGGTGACTCCTAAACTAGTCATTGGGCTTGTTTGACTCACTGCTGTCCAGATGTTCCCTTGTTGATCCCTGCCTGGCCCATCTGTCCTCCAAAAGCAAGGAGTAAACCCAGCCCACAGCCACCACTTCAGAAACAACTACCCAGCCAGCTGATGCAGTGACTGGCAGGCGCTACCACCTGATTAGTTCTCCACTACTTTTCAAAGAGATGAAGGGCACTATGCAGGCAGCCCACCTTCCCACTCCCAAGGCCAGGTTGGGCAGCCTTGATTCCTACAGAATACCACAGGACTCCTCAGCTGGGGTTTTTTGCCCAGACTCTCTCTTCTTCCTCCTCATGAGAAGTCCCTGTGAGATTTATTAAACAGCAATTGCTGTGTTCAAAGTGGGGCCTAATCTGGCCAGTTGGTTTTCTGTTCCTATGAGTATGCATCTACTGTCCATTGAGATAAGGGCAGTCATACATCTTCTGGATTAAAAGCAGGGAGGCACTCCCGCTATGTTGGTGGTGGGAAGATGTCTTGACTTGAAGGTGTCTTCACTTGGGAAGTGGCTACTTTTGTCCTTTGGTCTCAACAAAAACTGCATTTTGGATACAAGAAGACAGCATTTCTAGCTCCTCACAAAATCTTGGAAGGGCACTTGTTTGGTCAACCCACAGCAAACCCTTCTTTTGGAATCTGCCTCCAAACTGCTCTTGGAAACTGTCTTTGGGCTGGTCAGTTTGAGCAGCTCTTTAAACTTTTTGAACTATTGGTCCAAATCAGTTTTTTCCCAATGTGCAGCCTGTGGGTTCTGAGGTTAAGGACCTCTCAGTCCTGTGAGGATAGCAAGGATGGATGATGCATCTCTATCGGGGCACAAGCAGCTCTTGTGAATCCACTTGAATCATGCTACATGGTGGCTAGATCCTCCCCTCAATAACATAGGGTCCCCTCATATCCTTCTAGTAAATTACTGTTATTGTTTTTTTCTGAAGCCATTGTGAGTTTCTGAGTTGACAAATAAACACACTGAATCAAAGGAAAACAGAAAAGTGCCCTGAACCACCAGGTCTGGAAAGGAACTATGATGAAGCAATTCTCCAAAAATCGATTCCTCCAATAGCTCCTTTTTGTGGGAACCAGTCATCCAATAACATTTCTACCAAGCTTTGGTTTTGCCATGGCTTCTCTGAGGTTGTGATTTCAGACATTGTTTTGTTTAACTCTTAGAAAGTTCTCCTAAGTAGAATTTCAGTTTTCTCTCGATTTCCTACCTTAAATGCCTAGACCCTCTCAAAAGTTAAATGTATGTATGCTGCCCAAATGGGTTTCTCTTCAGTATAGCCTGCCACATTCTCAGATTGGTAGCTTCACTCTCTGAGTGTGCCTATTTCTCCTCTTGACTTCCTACTGTCCAGAAATTGGATCCTGATATTGCTTGACATTGCCCACAAGAATGTGGGAAGACATTCTATGCCCAGGTAAAGAATGCACTTCACCAATTTTAGTCATTTCAACATTAAGCACTTAGCTATTATGTGAACTGGGTTTGAATAATGGGTATCCAGTAAGTTGATGAAGATCCTAAATACCTTAACCCTCAGTGATGTGTCAGAAACATGAAAGCCAATAGAGTTTATACACTCTGGCTTCCAGCTACTGTCTGCTCCCCCTTCCCATGTTGCAAACCAGTCCATTTACCCTACTCCTGGATCTCTCTCTTGCTCTGGAGATGAATGCTATACTCATGATGCAAAGAACTCATAGCCTTTAAGGATATTTTTGGAAGGTTAGAACCTCCCCTTGAACTAACTATTATTAACACTAGAGTGATTGACACCCTGCTCTGCCGGCCTCCCCACTCATTTTGTATTTCTCCTTTACACTTTGCTGCTCATCTACATTCACTTATGTAATTAGTTAAAATTCTTTGTTGACTCTACCCTTTTCCTATAGACTAATTTCTGGAGGGCAGGAACCACTTGGCCTGGTGCCTTCACTCCATCTTCTGTCTGTTGTGGTGCCAGCTGTAAATCGGGTGTTCTGTAGCTTCCGTGGGAAGCCAATGGGGGCTAACAATGCTAGAGAACCATTCTATGTCCAGCTTCCTGTGCTGACACTTCCATTACCATACTTAACCCTGAGGTTCCAGCCTCCCGAGCACAATGCCCAGGCCGACCATGCTTCCCTCAGTAGCTCTGTACTCTTTGAGAACCCGTAGGGTTAGGAGAGTCTGCTCTTTCTTATGTGTGTGAAAGAGCAGTCCAGGCTGCTTCTCAGTCATTTGACCTCAGCATGCATTTCTTGCGCCTTTCATATCTCTGGGTCTGAGTAAATTTCTGTTGTCTCTGTATACCACCCCAAATGAAGCACATGATAAACACCTTTGGCCATGATAGAAGACTCCATGGGACACTTCAGAAAGAGAGAGCATGTTAGGACTAGCAGGGCAAGGGCAGGGGAACAAGAAGACACTCAGAGGATAAAACAAAATTAGAATGAATTATAAAGGAATAGCTCAGCCAGACCAGCTGTAAGGACAGCTGAGTCCAGCAGGAACTGGGAGCTGCCATAGTTTATCACTGTCCTTCCGCCCATGTTGGTCTCTGTGTCTGTCTTTCTCATCCTCCTGCTTCCTGCACACTGCCTTCCTCTACACTACAAACGTCATGCAGTTTGGCCACCTAAAGTAGCAGGCCTGATCTCTTGAGTTCCTGTGAAGTGACTTTTTCTTTTCTTTCCCCAACTAAGGACTTCAGTCCCTGTCAACCATTCCAAAGTTTCTGTAGTTTCTTATAGCTGCAGCATAAACAATAGTCAACTATACAAGGAAATCAGAGGTGGTACGTCCAGGCTCTGGATATGTACATAGGGGAGGGGATACTTTATGATTTTGCTGTGAAACATCCCCATAAGCTCATGATTTTGAACTGTTGGTGCCAGCAGTAGCACTGTTATGAGAGGTTGTAAAACTTTTTGGTCATGAAACTAACTCACCAACTTAGGGCTGGAGGGACAGGTCTTGAGGTTATAAACCAGCTCTATTTCTGGCCTTCCCTCTCTGCTTCCTGGGTATGGAGATATGATAAGTCACACTCTGCCATTGTGAACGCCACTTTGCCATCTCCACCACTCTATACTCCCAAACTGCAAGCCTCGATGCATCATCTTCCCTTTGAATTGTCCATCCAGGTACTCTTTCAGAAGGAGGAGAAGAGTAAACATCACAGGAGTTACATAGAGTCTAATATGCTATGTGGTGCCAGGGAATTGATGGGAACTGCCACTACCCTTCTTCACAGCGCTGTTTTAAGAAGGATGAACACAGTGGTAAATAAAATAGACATGGGTCCAAGTCACTGGTTGGTTGGTTGTAGTCAGCTGTGAGTTTCCTCACTCCTGCTCTGATTGGGTCACAATTACAGGTTAGCTAGAGAGGTGAGCTAGAGAGCATTCAGACCTATGTCTCTGCCTGACGGCATCATCCTGACCACTGGCACCTCCTACCCTTCCTTCTTCTGTTGCTCTCAAGAAGCAAGAACAGACTCCAGCAAGCCCCGCCCTTAAGCAGAAGCCAGGAGAGCACCACTCCTCTGCCTTCCTAATTTTTGCCTCCTGAATTCATGGTGGTAGAATTTAGCAAAATAAAAATACAGGACACACAGTTACATTTTAGATGAGTAGTTTTTAAGTGAAATTATGTCCCTAGTAGTACTTACTATGCTCCTGAAATTAAAAATTGACTATGTTTTCTCTGTTTCATCTGATGGTCTGTTTGTTCTTCATCAGGCTCTACTTGCTTACTCCATTCTCTGAAGCAGCTCTCCAGTCACCCTACACACGCACACACACACACACACACACACACACACACACACGCACACACCTGCTCTCCACTCCACAGGCACAGTCACGTTGGTATCCCCATTCCCACTGTAACCCCAAGCAGGCCTGAGAGTGCTCAAGTACACATAGGCCTCTTACCTTCACCTCTCTGTCTTAGTCAGGTGCCTGTAACCACAATCCTGCCCCTACTTGTGTGACCAATTGCTAGCCTCAGCTGTACGTGCCTGCTTGTTCACACTAGGCATTAGCCCAGCCCAGCAAACTCTTCCCTTAGCTCTGCACCAGCTGTTTTGATAGCCAAAAGAGCTCTGCTTTTGCTTATGTGCTAAATCATAAGGCTAAAATCTTACCCCTTGCCATTCCAAATCCCTGCTTTCAGTTCCCTCTGAAATAATGATCATCCAGAAAGAGAAAAGTTGTTTAATATCTTGTATCATTTCATGCTCCCCTCCTTTTGTGAAATTTCATTTCCTGTTCTATTTCTACCTTCCAGAGTGGTCCCTTGAGGTTAGATTAGGAAATCTCCAGTTGGTGAGTTGATAAAGGTCTTAGAGCAGAGCCCTGAAGAATGCTAAGGACTTGTGGTATTCATTGTGCTATTTCACTTGACTTTAAGCCTCGAATAGCTGAAGTCCCAGATTGCTACCCAAGAATTAAAAAGCTGTAGCCTAAGTTGCAAGGGATTCCAAACTCAAGACAAAAGCCAGGCCCTAGAACATCATGGTTCTGAAGCAGGCAAAGTGAAGAAAGATCAGAAAAGCCATAACCATTCAGCTTGGCAGATGTGCCAGGGAAAACAACACCTGGCCAGGCCAGCATTGCAGACAAAACACAACAGCTCTCAAATTAAAGCAAAAAGGAAATCCTTTGTCATCACAAACAAAATGTTTGGCAACTGAATTTTTTCTTTTTCTTTCTTTCTTTTTTCTTTTCTTTTTTTTTTTAAATTTTTTGCATGGAGATCATTTTGGTGGTTACAGATATAAACAGCAAAATACTTTTTTTCTTTCAAGAAGCCCAAGAGAGAGCAGATGTTAATTAGAGGGAAATCATAGCAAGGCGGACTGAATTTTGTCTTGTCTGCATGTTGCATTTATTAGTTCATTACATCTACTTAGTCAGCACTGCAACCTGTGCAAAACAGTCTACACAAGTGGCTTGGACTGTGGAAGTCATTCGCATGGTCTCAGGCCCCAAACACCAACATCACATAGAAATTTGTTATGAGTACAACTACTTCAACCTTATCCCAGATCTAATGCATCAGACACTTTTGAGATGGAGCCCCATCACCATCTTGTTATCAAGTCACCTTGGTTCTGGTGGCTACTGAAACCATTCAAAGACCACTTATACCATCCTTGTTGATGACCAAGAAACCTACCCAAAAGGAAGACAAATAATTTTCTCAAGGTATTTTTAAGTATGAAGTTGGTCCTCCTTCATGCTTGCATTAGCACCAAAATGAATAATGCTAGTCCAAGATAAGAAGAGTTTTGGGGGCATAAGTTGCCCATAAACATTCAATAACACAAGTATTGCTTTAGTACGCTCCCCCTGCTTGACATCTGGCACCCTAATGCATGGTAACAAGGGCATAGGGCAAAAGAGACAGACACAAAGACAGGAAGAGACTGCCACATCTAGGCTCTTAGTTATTTGTTTGTTTGTTTATTTATCTATTTATTTATTTGCATATGGATCTTTCTAAGTTGTTGTAAGCAATTAATCTGAATTGTCATCCTAGGTATCCTTCTCCCAGCTGAAGGCTCCTACAATGAGGAAGAAACTGGCCTCCTCCTCCTTCCTCTTCCTCTTCCTCTTCTTCTTGTCAGCAAACAGTAACTGATTTTTGAATGAAATTTAAGCTGGCCTTCTAGAATATTTAAATGTCATGGTTCTCACCATGAAAGACTTGTAGGTTTGGTTCCTGCCTTGTGGCTGCGAGGTGAGAGTGGGTGTTTTCTGTCTGTAATCTAGAGGATTCTACAGTGCTGCTGACTTTAGACCTGGTCCCCATGTATACAACCTCAACAGCAGTTATAATTTGCTTGTCATATGGCTCTAAATTAGAAACCCATAGAATGGTGAAAACTTAACCTAATTGATCTGAAGCTCCTCTTACTGGTAGAAGTTAGAGCATGATTCAGGCTATGCTCTTAGAATTTCCAAATACAGCTTAACGTTAAAGTATGTTCACCAAGTTCAAGAATCAGTTTCCAAATTGTAATTATGTATATGTACCTGTACATACATGCACATACATACTCCTAGACATTCATATATGCACACTGGCTCATTCACATGTTCACATATACACATGCATGTACACATACATAAATATGCACACATACATGAATGCACACAAAAATTTATACACATCCACATATACACACATTTACACATAAAGAAGCACAGATAGACACACACATATATACATAATTATGTACTTTGCAATGAGTATGAAATCTGGACTTTTTGTAAGACTAGTAAGATAAAGATTTTCAGTTTTATTCCTTGGTAATCATAAAAAAATAAATCTATTGTAAAAGTAATAAAACCATTTGACCTATATTCACCCACCCCCACATACATATACACACTTACTATCATAACTTAAAAGCGCCAGTTTATACAACTCTCTCAGAAGATGTAATTTCCTTCCACTTTAGATGTGTTTGACTTAGTCTCTTGCATTTATGAAAAAAGCATCAAAAGGGAATGTTAGTAGTACTACAGTGGTGGTACCTGAGGCTTACTGCCATGACCAGAGCACCATCAACGGCACTGCATTTAAGTGATGCTGCTCTTATGTCCCCTCTGATGTGAGGAGGCATGAAAAACATTCCAATCAGTAGCACTCTACCCTAAAGTCCATGTCCCAGTTTAGTAACAAGGGACATCTTACATACCCAAATTGAGAGACATCCCACAATATATGAAAATATATGACCAGTATTTTCACTAAGTAAACTTGGAAGATCATAAGGAAACCAGAGAACATAACATGTTAGAGCACATCAGCTGGCTTCTGGAAAGAAAGTGGGAACTAGTGTAAAATCTGAGTCAAGTGTGTACCACTGTTAATTACCATATTTTAAAAAATGCACCATGGCTGGATATGAAACGAATATGAGAAGAGGGTAAATGAGAGGTGTGTGAGAGCTCCCAGCATTATCTTTATGATTCTGTTGTAAATCTCAAGTGATTGAAGAATGACTCCCTAAACACACACAGAGACCACACCATCTCTTTGCCAACTCTAAAGACACACTGTGAGGCAGCTAGTCCATGAGGGTGTTGTAGTCAATACAGAAGAAGAAAAAGCTCTTAAATTTTCCAGGTATTAGCCCATCACCTCCCAAGGGACTGTCACATTCTAGGAGGCACATTAAATCACCCCCATTTTTGGGGAAGAGAACAATTGGAACAAGAACTTTGATTTCAGCAATGCTCTTCCTGGCTACATTGTGGAGGCTCCCTCTCCTTGGCTTCCTCTGCAGCATTCAGGGCACCTTTCTTACTGGCTCCTGTGGAGAAAAAGGGAAGACCACATATTCAGTCATTTTTATCTCTTCCAGGGGAACCCACCCAGCTAATCGACTTTAGTCTCCATTTGTCATAAACACGTGCCAAGGACATTTAAAATCCATCTTTTGCTCAGTTTTGTTTTTTCCTCCCAGGATGGAAAGAGCTCCTTTACCTCTGAGGGTTTATGTTCCATTATTTCATTGGCATTGATTGCTTTGCCACACAGCCCAGCTTATTTCAAAGCATAAAATCTGTCCTTGCTATCCACTGCCACTGGAGTTTTTTCCCAACTCATTTCTAGACATCATTTCTCTTCTTGGAAAAAAACAAAGGATCCCGCCAGAACAGTGATCTTTCTCACAACCTATTTCCAGATGACATCTGACCCAAGAATTCTGCATTCTGGCTCAGCTGTTGCTGGTACTGTCATTATACAAGTTTTCCCTCTGAGCACAGACCTGCAGGTCCCCTGTCAATTACGAAGGGCATATAATTAAATAGACAGGAAGTGTAAAAACAGACACCTGCCATCTATAGCACACCTTTCCTTTGGAACCTGTTGGTACTTCATCCAAATATTTGCAAATATTTAACGAGAAGGTCTGTGATGGAGGAAATGACAAAACCTTAGATAAAATGGAGTAGGAACTGTTTTTGGACATCTGCTCATTAGTTCTTCCTGGGTTCCTAAGGCAAGTCAAGAATAGAGAAAAGGTGAAAACAGATCAATCATGTGCTCAGTCCCCAGAGAACAGAAAGCAATTGGGATGAAAGAAGAGCTGAGCTGAAAGTCCAAGCCTACAGGAACCCAGCAGAGACTCCAATGTGCTCAAGGTGCACAGAGTTATTTTCTGGTGGAGAAATTAGGCCATGCTCAGAGATGAGACTCCTGGGCAACTGAGGCTGATCTGTGAGACATGATCCCTGTTGACAAAGTCCAGTGAGCCATGCACAGCTGCTGAACTCCATGACCTAGCTCAGCAGGACAGTGCCTAAGTGTGTCTGAGATGGAGACTAATTTGCCTTTTGGGAAAAAGGAACAAGAATAAAACCATATTTACCTTAGTTGTTCAATATATTTATTTTACAAACAACATCTTAACAAACCAAAACAAGGAGTATCATCTTAATTCTACTTCTTAGTAAACCAATTATTTCTATCTATTCAGGCATCCTTTTGGGAGTTTCTTATAATCAGTTTTATAAAATTCTAATCATAGCATTGATTTTTTTTTAAAAAAATGTTGCTAGTTAGTTTTAAATGACAAAATACTTTCTAAACCACTATAAAAAACTAAATTTATTGTTTTTAAAAATCTATGTACTATATTTACAACTATTTATTTGCTAATAATTTATTTAACCTCTGTTAAATGTGAACATTGTTTCCAAATTTGAAATTACAAACTGATCCTCAATATATATGTTTTTATCTTTTTCCTGAATAATTTGTTTGGGAAATTTTCTCCAAGGTAGAAACAGGAAGTTAGGAAGGTAGAAAAAGACATTGACATATTTTTATAACTCATCAGTAACTTCCCCCAACTATTAGCTGTCTTTGCTTAAATGGGTAGATTGAGAAAGCTGGAGATGACAGTGAGTAAATGCCCACTCATTTCTGTTAGTGTGAGCCGAATATCAAATTGACGATTGGATGTCTCTGTTTAGATGTTCTGTAGGTAAGTTAACTTCAACATTTCTAGAGGTAAGCTTTGTCATGTTCCTCCCATCTCCCCCATTCTGATATCTCCCCCACCTCTCCCGAATCTTGTCCCACTGTCATAGACAGCTTAACACGACTTAGAATCATCTGGGAAGAGACTCTCAATGAAGCATTGAATTGGCCTGTGGGCATGTCTCTGGGGCATTGTCTTAGTAACATTAATTCATGTGGGAAGACCACGACCCATGTGGGCAGCACCATCCCTAGGTAGAATGTCCTGTGTAAGAGAGAAGAAATTGAGCTGAGCATAAGCATGCAAGTGAACATGCATGTATCCATGCTTTCTCTGCTGTTGACTATGATGTGATGTGATGTGCCCAGCTCTTGCTGTTGTGACTTCCCTGCAATGATGGGCCTGGAGTTGTGAGCTAAAAGAAGCCCTTTCTCCCCCAGTTGCTTTCTGCCACAGTATTTCACCACAGCATCAGAAATGAAACCACAATACACACACATCACATCACCTACACCAGAATCCTAGACTCACCCTTGATTCTATCTTTGTCTCACCTCTACCTCTCCACCATCAACCATTAAGTGAGTTCTGTCTCCTGGTCTGTTGAAGATGACTACTTCTCTACATACCCACAGCTCCTAATCTATCCTGACACTGTTATCTCACCTGGGCTACTGCACTCAGTACCTACCTTCACCTCTTGCCTCTTTCCTTCTTCCATTCTGGCTATTTTGCTTCACTAGAGAGAGCTCTGTAAAGAGTTAACTTTTGCACTTAAATTCTTTGTCTCCCTGTTTCCCATCACATAACTATACATTTTTTTCACCATTATAGGTTAACATATCTATTGAGGACTGGCTTGCAACTTTTCTGTTTAATGCTGTGACAATTTACTCCTTATTTCTCTGAGCTATTCTTGTCCTACTTTGATTCCTGAAATGTCCTCTGTTTGCTCTTGCATTGGACTTACACGTGTCCTTATCTCTATAGATGTTTATCTAAATTCTGCTTACTCTCCTGAACCGTCTTACATATCTGTTTCTTAGAAAGGGGTCCCCTCAACATCAATTACTACCCTCACCATGGCTTATGCCACTCTAGGGATATGTACTCAGAATACCCTTTACTCTCATTGTATAACACCCATCTTGATGATTTACTTATGTGGTACTTATTAAATGTCTGTTTTGTCTGCCAGTTTATGGAATCCAAGGCAGCAAGAATTTGTCTATAGCTTAGTCACAGCTCAACATCCAGGATATATTTGAGAACTAATAGATACTAACATTATACTTGTTTAATAAATGAAGAAATAAACAAATAAGTTAGACATATTGTTATATTCACTTTACGGTGTTTTCTAATCATATTAAACAGGATACTAAAAACATTGTGTTCTTACAAACCTTACTTTAAATTCACATCTCCAAATTCTATACCAAACTTGCATTGAACAGCAAGAGAATATTCTTGCAGTTGACTTTCTTCCCACGTACAGATAGATTGTTAGTACAACAGCAACCAGTAGCTAAAGGTGAGACTAATCTCACATCACATTTTCTTCTCTTCCCTGTCTCTGAGACTGTCCTTTTGGAAAGAAGTGATGAAGCAGGTGGATTTAGTTTTTTATGTCAGTCATCATCAGCTGAGTGGAAGTTTTTTCTGTGAAAGAAAAGGCTAGTATTAAATTGATTGATGGTTCATTTTTCCTATTTGCTCCTTGGTCATTGGAGTGACACCAGAAAGGCTGTCTATTTAGAGGTGTAAGAGACAATAGCTATGACAAAGGCTATTGCAGACATGGAATTTGTCACTTGAAAATGATCCCCGGCAATGAGCATATTGATAGATAGTCACAGTGTTAGTCAAGGCCCTCTAGAGGAATAAAACTAATAGAAAATATGTATATTACAATGAGAATTTATTAGATTGTTTTGGCAATGCATGTTGGGTATTCAAACAATTGCTGCCTATACACTATAGAGATTTAGTACCTGGTAGTTGTTCAGCCCACAAGACTGGATGCCTTAGCAGATCTAGTCTGACACTGACAAGCTAGAGAATTCCAAGATGGGTTTCAGTCTTCCACCAGAATTAAAAGGTCAAACATGTGGGTTATGATGTCAGTGAAAGAATATAGCACCAATGACAGCCAGAAGGGAAATGCACTTACCAGCAAGGAATGAAACTGGGCAGGCAAAACCAACTGTGTGTGCCCTTCATATATCTGTCTATCTGGGCTTCCACTAGAAGGTACTTCCCACTTGGGGGAGGAGCTTCTCCTCTTTGTCCTTCCAGCAAATACCTTCACCAACCAGTCCAAAGATGCAACACTTAGTTGATTACAGATTCAGTGAAGCTGACAACCCAGAGTAACTACCACAGTCACCTATGACTTGCATGCTAATTCCTGGAAAATTCTATCCTAACTCATTCAAGGACTAGAATGAATTAACATTAGCAATAGAATTTCTCTTTTTCTTTAAATACGTAATGAGAAATAATTCATGCATCCATTAATAAATCACTTTTGAGTTTTCTTCCTTTCTGGCCACACAACCCAGGCCTGCAAAATAACAGCAAACACATGACTTTCATGCATAGCCCCATGGTTTAAGGCACAGGTGTTGTGCTCTACCACCAAGCCTTATGCCTGGAGCCTATGGTGGTCATTATATTTCCTATTAAGTATCCCAGATGAAGATGAAGCTATAGGCAGAAAGAGATAATTCCTCAGATGAATCCATTATTTTCTGACAGAGTGTTACTTCCTCCAAGGAATTATTCACAGCAAATTTCTCTATCACCAGCCTGCCCCCCAAATGGCTAAAATCTCTGGATTTCTCTGGCATAGATGGGAACAAAAATCTATCCCTGGTTTTCCTTAGTGCTGCTGTAAAAAAAATAAATAAAAAATAAAAAATAAAAAAAGAAAGAAAGAAAGAAAGAAAAGGAAAAAATGGAAGAGATTTAGGTGTAAGTTTCTTAACTTTGAGAGAAAATATTTGATAGTATTATTTGTTCTAAAATTTTTGAATATCTTTTATTTTTGAGATTATAACAAAATTATATTATTTCCCCTTCTCTTTTCTCCCTTCAAACCCTCCCAGACACCCATCCTTTCTCTCTTTTCAAATTAATGCCCTCTTTTTTCATTAATATCTATTGCATTCACATAGGCATAGTCATATCTATGTGTGTATATGCATATATACTACATGAATATATGCATAGGCATATATATACATACACACACACACACATATATATATATATATATACATATTCCTAAATATATCATGTTCAGTCTATATAATGTTACCTGTATGTTTGTTTTCAGGTCTGACCATTTTGTAGCAGATAAGAATTATAGAATATAATCTGGGCATGGTGATTCATGCCTATAAATCCTGTACTTGGTGAGCTAAGGCAGAAGAAATTTTATAAGTTTGAGGCTAGCCTGGGCTACAATGTGAATTTAAATTTTAAAAGAGAAAGAATTATATCCTAGAACAACATATTCATATAATGTATCTCTGAGGATACTACATTTCAACCTGTAAGTGAGCCATGCACCCTGCTTAGTTATTTCTCAACGCTGCTTTCAATGTGTTTGCATCCAAAATCTGAGTGAGTTCTTCCTTTGTTTTCCTATGAGGACAATGTCAAAGAGGTCACTTTTCTTCTTCCTGGAGGAAAAGTATGTGTTTATGGGCAACCATTTGTTAGATTACTTTGCTGGGTCCAGGGTTTTGATAAGTGGATATGCCTAGGGCAAGGGGAGAATGAATAATGGACAAACCATAGGGAGGGGATTGTTTTGTTTACAATATTCAATAGTAAGAGCAGGCTCTTAAGAACCATAAGATGTATTCCCTGGGAGTCTTCAGTAAGAGCATCCCCCACCCATGCCCAGTACTGTTAGAATAATACACAAAGATGCCAAATGTGTACATTTTCTCATGCCATGTCTAGTAACCTGTTGATCCTCCACCACACTCTAATCCAGCAAAACCCACTATAACTGTTTACAATGACAGAATAGTTTTTATCCAAGTAGTGCTGTTCTGTATGGGAGCTACCTACCATATGTGGTTTCTCAAATGTCACCAAGTTACACTTGAAGCATGTGACAAAGAAATAAAATTTTAAGGCCTCTTAACTTGCTTAATTACTTTCATGCTTAATAGAAACATGTGTTTGTTGGCTGACATGCTGGAGATAGGACAATTGGGGAAACAGTGTAGTGGCCTAGTGGCAAATCCCAAGACTAGGCTTCTGGGCAAGCCAGCACAACAGAAGAGACTCTTTAGACCCTCCTGTTTATATCTGAAGACTCATTTTTTTAAACATGGAGATGACATTTTAAAATACATCTCTAAAAAATGATATATAGAAATTATTCCTGGGGTTGGGGATATAGCTCAGTGGTAGAGCGCTTGCCTAGCAAGCGTAAGGCCCTGGGTTCGATCCTCTGCTCCAAATTAAAAGAAAAAAGAAATTATTCCTACCTAATGCATGCACACAACTTGTAATGATATCAGAGTGATGGCCTTATCTCTCTCTTTAGGTATTTCTCATTTCTTTGTGTTGGAAGTATCCAAAATCCTTTCTGTTTGTTATTTTTGAAATATTCAACTAGTTTTTGTCAGCCATAGTTACCCTAGTGTGTCATCTAGAACATTAGAAGCTATTCTCTAACTGCCCTCTGAGATGCATTTCAACAGCACTCTAATTTCTCCTTTGAGACATTTTCACAACTGGAATTTAGAAAATTATACGCATAGTTCACTCATTATTTATTTTGTTTAATAAACAGAGTTTACTGAGTATCTCCTCTGTGTCTCAAACACAGTTTCAGGCACTGAGGATGTACCAGTGAACAAAGCACATAAACTCCTTACTCTCTGGAGTTTGAATTCCAGAAACTGTAGGTAACCAGATCATATGCCAGTGAGGAAGTAAATATGTGATATAATAAATGATAGGAACTCAACAAGAAACAAATGAAGCAGCATGAAGCTATGGGGTGATAAGAGTGCTATTTTAGACAGAGAGTTGGGAGGAATTGTCCCAGGTGTGTGAGCAGAGATCCAGAGCTATGACATGAGTCCCAAGGAACACTGTGAGGAGGAAGTCCTATGTAAGAGCCTCAGAAAACACAAAGCACATTTAAGGACTGATGTAAGTGTGAAGGAACATGGCAGGCACCTTTCCTATGGGAATGAACATGGCCACCCCAAAGTAAACCCTGGACCCCTACTTTGTGATTCTCTAGATCTAGTCCCTCACTCTAGACTCCAACATTCCAAATGAGTGGTGGGGCACTTTCCCAAGAACAGAAACTGCCTAATATACTCTTAGTGTGAGAGACAAACTCATTCACCAGCTCTCAAGGTCAGTTACTTCCTCTCTTGGTGGACCAGCAGAGTGAAACCTGAATGCAAACCAGGGAAGAAATCTTCTGTGAAAGCATGCCCCTGAGAAATCTAACAAAATTAGTAACCCAAATGAGGCTCCCCTTGGACGATATATGACTTGTTAGGTTGAAAATAACAAGGTCATTGAGTCCAGATGCCACTGATTGCTTGAAAATTTCCAACACAGTTTTGGACTAATAGTCATCCTACCTCATCAGTAGCTCAGTGTCCTGTATGGAAGCTTCTGCTAATGATGGTAATGGCCTAGGAAATCCTTAAGTTCTCATTGCCTCCTGAGAGAGATTTACAGTGGAGAGAGAGAGAGGTTGGTGCCTGGATACGGACATTTCCAAACAAAGTAGAATGCTTACACTTTTTCTCTTTATAGGACAGTCTTCTGGTAAGACCAAAGTTTCTTTACATCAGGTTGCTCAGAGGGTGACCTTAATGAACTTACATTAAAACATTCGGTAGGAGAAGGGCAATTCTTTGTTGTTAAAAAAGAAACAAAATAACCATGGAGCCCAACTCCTGTATATGACTTACAAAAACTGAAGAGTCTTGAGCTTGGGTAAAATTCATAGAACATTCCTACTGTATCCATAGTGCTTGTGTGTGATTGTGGTAGTTCCACTTCTCCATGTTCCTTGCCTCTGAGCTATTTGATAAAGATGCCCTGGCCTCTCTTCTCAGTCCCCGTGTTAGATGATCCCCTGTAGTTCATGTTTCTGTTGACTCCCTTTTTGCCCCCCCCCAATTTTCTTCCCTTTTTCTTGTGACACCATTCCCAGTTTCCTCTCACCTCTCTGAAGTCTTCTGTTCAGTCCCCTTGCCTACATGCTCCCCTACATGTCTCACAAATACAAGTGAGCTCTGTGTCATGCCCTAGCTCCTTCTCTATTCACTCTTCCTGTCTCTTTCTCCTGACCACCTTTACCACCTGCCTGAAATACAATTTAGAAATGCTCATCTTCAGTCCCAGCACTATAGTCTGTTACAATCCAGATTAATCTAACATCTCCACTTGGGTATCTCAGAAGCATCTCTTCTCAACTGAACTAATTATACATTCTCCTTGATCTATAATCTGTACCTCTTCCACATCAGCTTTAAATCCTCAAATCACCCAAACCATAGATTGCTCTGTTTCCTTGTTTCTGCTTCTCATTCTTTCCTGCCTTGTAGGAAATAAAGGAATACAGTATTCAGTTGCATATTGGTTTGATAGAACCAGACACATTTGTCAACCGTGGGGGTACCAGCAATGAAATATAAAGCAAACACTAATGTCAGGAGACAAAGCTCTACTCTCACAGGTCAACTGTTAGGACTTGAATTAATGCACTGTCTTCAGCCCTTCCTCTATCCAACTTCTTTTGTGTTTACCAATCCAGCTCAGATTCACTGATTCCCCTCTACAGCTACTCTCTTTCCAATAACTGCAGGCACATCAGTTCCACACCACAATTCAAAGTGCTTTATTTTCTCCACACCTGCACCTGGCCTGCTGATTGTTCATGTAAGACATTTCCTAACCAAGCACATCAGCACTGCTATAAACCCACAATCCCCTGATTCAGCCTTATCTCTGGCACTGCCTGTTAATATTGCTGTCTCTATGGTCATATAATATTGGTTTTCTCCCCCATGCCCACTGTGAATCTTCCCCATCCATTCTCCTGTTAGCTTCTCAGCTCTACCTACACTTGCGTCTTCACTTGCCACCTTGCAAAGAAAGTAGAGGCCACCCAATTGGAATAGCTTAAAACTATTAGCTCGAATCTGTAAGCTCAAACTCCCTGCTCCCATCCTGTACAAATGAAAGAGATGTTCTTTTTTTTTTCCCTACCCAAGACCAATGGCTACATGCTCATCCACTCTGCAATTAATTACTGAATGTCTATGTGCCAGAGTTACAAATCAACCTCATCACTGTCCTCTTAGAGTGTTCATGCACAATTAACCCTCACTTACCTGTTTTAAGTGCTAGGGACTTAGTGCAGAAGCCAGACCAAAACTATCTGCCCATACAGAGCTGGAATTTCAGAGGAGATGACAATGAGCAAGATTAAGTAAAATAAACATTACACCATGGAACAGTTGACTGCTGCTGCATGCAAAATGTACTGAAAGTGTAGGAGTGCTAAAGGGAAAGGTTCATTAGAAAGGTGGTATTTCAGTGAAGGACTGCATACAATGAGGAGGAAGACCGAGGAGATCCCTAGGATAAGAGCACACATTCAAAGGAGAGAAAGATGCAGGTTCACCTTTGGTACCAAGAACTCACCTGTCCTTGAGAGAGAGGGAAGACAGAGTTAAACATGGATGGAGGATATGCACTGTGATTCTTAAATCAGAAGGACCTTGATTTAATGTCACTGAAGCAGACCTTGACTGTGTCAATGAGGGCACTCTTCAGTGATCTTGTATTCTAGCATCCAGGACAGTGTTTTGTCAATCACATGCTTCCTTCTCTGAGTGACAGTTTTATTTCTGATATTTCACCCTTTTCTAAAGGTGTACTGTTGAGAATCTGAGCATGCTGAAGAGTTAGAGTTAGAAGAGAAGGTAGAGGGATATCCTAAAAGGAAGAGTGATCCTTGCTCTGAGGTCAGGAAAAAAGAAATTCGTCCCTCACCTAAGTCATGTAACACATTTATTCATGTGACATTTGATTATGGTTAATGGAAAGACAGGTGTCATGCTATAGCTGTGAAGACACTCTGGGAGCAGCCTAAGTGACCAAGGTCATCTCCACTGCTTTGTCACTCGGCTTCAAATACACTTATTGTTCTGTCTCTCAGCTGTGCCAAATCCAATCCTGCCTTAAGCCCTGGTCATTCTCCTTTGGTGAGTTCTTTCTCTCTGGCCTTTATGCTGCTGATAATCTATTTTCCAACCACTCCCTGACCAATGCTTTCTCTGAAGACACTTAAGCCCACTTAAGTCTCCCTTTCCTCAGAGACAATGCAGTCATCCAGCTACCTCTTCACTCTCTGGCAGTGTGCATGTCTAACTTCACAGCTAATTTTCACAAAGAGCCCCTGCTTCCGCTCCCATTTTTCCACCTTCCCTTCTCTTCTAATAGTTGACCTGACTGTCCTGTTCTCCCTCCACCCCCAGGAAACTGTTTGCCACCAGCCTCCATATTTCCATATTCGTTTTTAGTCTCTACCTCACTCAGCCTTTCACTAATAAATAGAACAATTGACTGCACCCTACTCTGTGAAACTCTTTCTCTTGGCATCCTTGACATGATGTTTGTTGCCTACCTCCATAAAAGACTTTTATTATGATTCAGCTAAATTTGGCAATGCTGGTGATAGTCAATGTTCTGCCCCAGATATCCTTTGTTACCTCAGTTCTTTTGCCTGTGACCCCATATCCCTCAAGATATTGAATAACATCTATGTGTAAACTAATGATCTTGACCTATATAGCTTCTGCCCAGTTGTGCTCTGACATGGGAATGTCACTAAAAAGATCTGCATGGGCACATGTCACCCTCGATCTGTCACCTCTTTCTGCCTTTACTCTTAATAATTTGGCATTGCAGATTTTATTCATGCATTCCTCCTGACATAGGGAGAATGCAGGGGATCATCTCTGACTCTTCTTATTCTTTACCTACTCACATCCACCCACATACTATCTAAGTAGCCTCTGAACGCACTCTAATATAGACTACCCCGTTCTATGACCATCATTGCTCTCCTGCATGCTAGCAAATACCTCTTTTTGTTGTTGTTGTTGTTGTTGTTGTTGTTGTTGTAGTTGTAGTTGTTGTGTTTTTCGAGACAGGGTTTCTCTGTGTATCTTTGTGCCTTTCCTGGAACTCACTTTGTAGACCAGGCTGGCCTTGAACTCACAGAGATGCGCCTGCCTCTGCCTCCCGAGTGCTAGGATTAGAGGCATGTGCCACCACCACCCGGCCTAGCAAACACCTCTTACTGCATCTCCTTGCATCCATCTTGACCACCCCATCTATTATCACGCAGTGGGCAGAGGAGAGTTTACAAAGTGTACACAGGGAGATGGCATTCATCTGCTTAAAGTCCTTCCATGATTCCCCATGATTAAAGATGGAGTGGTCTTCCTCCAGATAGAGGCCTATAGTTTCCTCATGTCTTCAACTTCTTCACTAGTGATAATATGCACAAGCCTTTGCCCCTCTTCTATGTAAGATGCTTCCATGACACCCCGAACCTCAGTAGGCTTCATCTCGCTCTCACAGTTCTAAGACTCTATGCTCTAGCTCAGATCAACCTTTTTAGTTGCTCAGATTCTTCAACTTTTTCTCATTTCTCTTTCTAATTAATTAATTGATAAACTTCAATATCCTTTTTCATTAGATATTAAGATAAATAAGGTCATGAATCCTGTTTTCTTTTGTTTATCACTATATGCCTACTGAGTAGTATATGTGCCACATGTTTGGGAGATACATGATTCACTTATTGAAAAAATACTTTTGAATATTTATTCTGTCTCAGGTTCTATTCTTGGTACTGATCATATAAAACAACACCTAATTTTTAAAAAAAGGCACAAGACTCCCTGATTTAAGCTGTGGTGATATTGTGTTCCCCAATATATTGTGCACCTTAATAAACTTACCTGGGGTCAGAGAACAGAACAGCCACTAGACAGACATAGAGGCCAGAAAACGGTGTCATACACACCTTTAATCCTAGCATTCTGGAGGCAGAGATCCGTCTGGATCTCTGTGAGTTCCAAGCCACACTTGAAACAGCCCAGGCATGGTGATGGCAGAAAATAGAAAGGTATGTAAGGTGTGAGAACCAGAAACTAGAAGCTTTTGGCCTTGTTAAGCTTTTAGCAGCAGTTCAGCTGAGATCCATTTGGATGAGGACTCAGAGGCTTCCAGTCTAAGGAAACAGGATCAGCTGAGGAACTGGTAAGGTGAGGTAGCTGTGGCTTGTTATGCTTCTCCGATCTTCTAGCATTCACCCCAATACCTGGCACCGGGTTTGGTTTTATTAATAGGACCTTTTAAGATTCATGTTACATTTAAGCACTCTATGTTTCTGCAGAGAGAAACAGAAAAAAAAGTTAAAAAGTGAAAATATATAATGAATGCAATATGTTTGACATGATTTAACGTGGTATATTTCGAATATTTTGTGGCCATAGATGGTATAGATAAATAGTGGTGGGAAGGTAAAGCTATGTGATAGGAGGAGGACGGAATTTAAAGGAATTCTCAGGAAAGATATAAGAGAGAATTTTAGAGCCAATCTAAGTGAGAATAGAGAAGATGAAGAAAACCTAGGCAGAAGTCTGGAGGAAGACACCTCTACCAAAGTGGATAGCTTCAAAGGTCCTAGCTAGACATATACCTTGATGCTTTAGAGTTGATGAACCAGAAGGAGGCCTGTGTGGTTAGAGGACAAGCCAGTGAGAGACAATGCAAAGAGAAAATACAGAAATGATGCACATGCTTGGTAGGTCTGTGGAACTTACTCCTGAGAGTAATGGAAGCTGCTGGAGGGTTTCAGCACAATGACCTGAGTTTCAGCAACCTTATTTAGATTATAACTTTGTTGTGATTAGACTAAACAGAAGAAAATGTAAGAGTCAATAGACCAGAGAGTAGACCTCTGCAGTAATCCAGCTGACATGTAATATTAATTCCAAGCAGGGTGATAGCAGAGAGGCTGAATGAGCAGCAGACTTTGAAGTGAGAGATGACAGGTTCTTTGGATAGATGACATGTTGCAATCTTTCTTTAGAAGACTCAGTCATGGTTCTAAAAATTTGGGATTGAGCCAATAGATAGGAAGAATTGCATTAGCTGAAATGAATAAACTATAGAGGAGTAGTCTTGAGCATACTAATTTAGGCAGTGTACTAACAGTCAAGTCATCTCATGCTGATCTGAGTTGTATTTTTAAATTAAGCTATCAGTTGTCAAAATGGCTGATACATGTTAGAATTAGCTTCATTCCTTTCAGACACAGGTTTTGGCTTGATCCCAAATCTCATAGATGCCATAAAATTGGTCTTCGAGGATATTTTAGTGGAGTCTATAGAGCCAGATCTTTAGAACTGCTGCTGTCTAGATATTTACTCTGAGCATGTTTTTCAAAATTCTAATAAGCAAAACACTCCTGCTTGTGCAGAAGGCTTGGAGCTACTTCTTCCCACTAAAGCTTCCCAAACTCAAAAGTATTAGACAAGGTTTTCTTGGACAGAGCATGTGCCAGGTCCTCTGATAAACCATCTGCTAGGGATCTGTCCCTCTATAGCACTGAGCCAAGAGCTCCAGATGGGGCTGTGAAAGGACTCCAGTCTGGATGAAGAAGGCAAAGGAATAACTATGGGCATGTGTTCAAATCATTGTGCCCGGGCTACCAAGGACATCATCAGATAATGTCCTTTCAGGCCCTCTCAAAGTAGTGCAATACCTATTGACCTAAGGATGGGACACCTAAATCCATTAAGTCCCTAAAACAAATTTTGTGGGTAAATTGAGAGTAGATGTCACCTTACGAGTAACATTTGTTTTTAAATTACAAAATCCCAACCTGAAAAAAACAACAAAATCTTTACCTTGAGTTTACAGTGCTAAATAAGTGAAACATTTCTTCCCTTAAAATAACTTGCTTGCTAAGGAAAAAGATATGCAAATTTTTCAGACTCAGAAGTGCATCTGAGGAAAACAGCCAACCTCCACAGACAGTCCATCACCCACATGCAAGGTTTTATGAGAAACCTTTGGTCGATTAAAAAATGTAATGCTTCAATTTAAGAAGATTTATCCCCTCCTGCATGAGCCCACCCACAGAGCCAAGACTCTGGGTAAGTGCTCATGGCATCCTGGACCATGCCTCATGGGCTATGTCCGTACTTGAATGTGGCAATAGTATTTCCTTGTGCTCAGCACAAGAGTGCTCGATGGATTACCAGCTAGGATTCTTGGTCCTAAATCAGCTCAGAGAACCAATCACTGACAAGATTTTCAAGCTCTTTATCACCAACACCAACAAAATCAGAAGACACTTCTTCAAAGGGGCACCTTGGAGACAAGAACATACATTGAAAGGTACAGTCCATACAGGCTCACCTTTTAGAAATTCTTTCATTTAGAATAGGTAGCTAATGCTAGAAATTTAAGAATAGAGGAAGTAATTTGTTAATAAACTTACTAAACAGTAATGTATTCCCTTGTCTATCTCAGCTTTGAAAAACAATGGAATTAGTTCCAAGTAGATTCTATCCCCAATACCTAGGACAGAGATTCAAATAGGAATGAAATACATTAAGATCTTAAAGAGTTATTGATAAAATCCATACTGGCTTCTAACAAACCTGGAAATTATTTTATGTTAATACATTAATTGTGTGTGTGTGTGTATACATGTGTGAAGTCCATAGAAGGATGTCAGGTGTCCCATTTCATCACTCCCCATTGTGGCTTATATATTGTGCACCCCAATAAACTTATCTGGGGTCAGAGAACAGAACAGCCCCTATATTAAGCATAGAGATTAGGCAGTGGTAGCACACGCCTTTAATCCTAGTCTTCAGGAGGCAGAGATCCATCCAGATCTCCATGAGTCCAAAGCCACACTGGAAACAGCCAGGCATGGTGACACATGCCTTTAATCCCAGGAAGTGATGGCAGGAAGCAGAAAGGTATATAAGGTGTGAGGACCAGGAACTAGAAGCCTTTTTTTTTTTTTTTTTTTTTTTTTTTTTTAAGCTTTTAGGCTTTTTAGCAGCATTTCAGCTGAGATCCATTCAGATGAGGACTCAGAGGGTTCCAGTTTGAGGAAACAAAATCAGCTGAGGAATGGGCAAGGTGAGGTTGGATGTGGCTTGTTTTGTCTCTCTGATCTTTCAGCATTCACCCCAATACCTGGCTCTGGGTTTGTTTTTATTTTTATTTTTTTCCTTTTTTAAAATTTATTATATTTGTGTTTTAATTTTACACATCAGCCATGAGTTCCCCTGTCCTCTCCCCTCCTGCCCCCGTTCCCACATTCCCCCCAGCCCCTCCCCTCCATTCCCATCTCCTCCCTTTAAGATTCGTGCGTTCTGTTTCATCACTTCCCATCTTATTTCCTTTGAGACAGGGTCTCTTTTGAACCTGGAGTTCACTCTCTTTCAATTAGGCTAACTGACCAGAAAGCCTCACTGATCCTCTGGTCTCGCCACTCCCTAAACTCCAGAACTGATGTTACATGAACCCACAGCCATCCCTGGTTTAACGTGGGTGCTAGGGATCAGATGCAGATCCTTCCACTGTATAGTCATTTCTCTTACCACCTGAGCCATCTTACCACACCCAAACTGGAAATTCTGACCTGCCTCTAGATAGAAAAGGAAGTGCACTGGGAGAAATAAAAATGTTGTGAGTGGGCGTGTTATTCATCTCGAGGTACATTCATAACTTGTCTATGACTGTGGATGGCAGCACACCATCAGGTTACAGCAGAGAGCAGTCCTCTCTGGGCCTGTGTGATCTCAGGCAAGAAAGTCTTTTGTGCCTCAGCCTCTTCATCTATAAAGTGGGCCACCATAGTTCGTATTTTAAAACAAAGTAAAGATTAAATGACTCAATATATACAAAGCACTTTACGTAGTACCTGGCCCAGAATAAATAGAACGCAAGTTTGGCTACTGTGGGTTATCAACTCATTGCCATAAACATGGGTTCTGTATTTATCCTTTCAAAGTACCAGGTTAGACCAAGTTTTACATAGTGCTTGGGAGCTCTCAGTGGTTGTTACCTTGAAGAGGCCTAACTTGGGCAGGACAGAATATCAGAGAGCATAGGTTGGGCACATTTTAATCCCTGCTGTGCCAGGGAAAAGGACCTGGAAGGGCTTTCTGGTTATATGCTGAGAAGTTATTTCCAACACCTTTTTTTGTCTTATATAGAAATTAAAATACAATAATAACATACCCGCCAAAAGAAATAAAATTCAAATGATTTTTGGCATCAATGCGTGAAGTCAGAAAAAAACATGAGTTACTATATCAGTTAATTTCTTATTTGCTGATGTTTTAGGATAGATACAACACATTTAATTTCTTTTCATTTTAGTGTTTTATTAGGTTCAGCTACATGAAATCTCACATTTGTGGGTGTAATAAGATATAATATCAGCACTTTTCATAGAGGTCAGTTTATAATATGCCCTGGACATTGCTATTCCAAGAACTACATTTTAATTGTTATTTTTTCATACTTTATGCTCTGTATGAAATTATTAAAGGGCATATTTTAAAAGATGTATGTGAATAAAGACATTTCAGGGTTGACCTTGGGTTGCATAAAGATCGAGTTTGTAAAAAACTCCCAATGATTTTGTCTCACTCATACATAGTGCTGCTAAAAGTGGACATGCCTTCTGAGAACACCTATTTCAGACTCTCCTTATGATGAGTTAACAGGGGTCCTGAGGGGTGAATTTATTTACCCAGGGTCACAGTTAGAAAGTATCAGAGTCAAAAATAGCTCCCCAGTTCCTCAGCTCCTATTCAGCTCCTCTTGTTTGAAAATCGAATCTCTATTGTCAGGATTCTTGTCAGGCTTTGTTCCTAAGGAAGCCAGAGGCATGGTGTCAAAGACCTGGGGTGTGAGCAGGTGGGATCTGAATTGAATGCTGAGATACACTTTACTAGAGTCTTTAACTAGATGCTTGATTCTGGGCAGAAGTCATGACAAAAATAATCATCTGTGTCTGAGAATGCTCAACACTCTAAGATGAGTGACAGGGCTGTCATAGACAAGAAATGTGGAGAAGGAGGGCAGAAGGGCATCTGTGATGCTCTCATGTGAGCACGGTGCCTAGTGCCTCCACTGTCTTATAAGGAAGCACATGGGTTCAGAGATGTAGGCAGGTGCAAGACATAGGTGTGTTGACATCATCATTGAGAAGTGGGCTTCCTTTCTGCCATCTCCCAAGTTTCACATGACTGTATTCTACTGAGAGATATTAATGAGAGAAACCTGAGCTCCAGGGAAATTCAGAGTTTAAGAAAGTCAATCCTAATAAGGAGCATTACGGACAAATAGCTTGCCTAAGCCTGAGCACCTGACCCAATAACTGTACAGCAAAAGAAAAAATAGGCATATCCAGATTGGTTTAAACAAATCAGCAGTTGCTCTGAAAGCAGAAGATGATGCTCGGTCCTCCCTAGCTGACCACAGGGGATTGGAGACACTTTGGATGCCAATATCTACAAGAACCCAACATAAAATCGATGAATATTTGCATGTATTCTATAAAATCATTCCACATACTTCAAAGCATTCCTAGATTACTTATAATGCCAAATACAGTATAAATACTGTGTGAGTAGTTGTACTGATTTAGGGACTAATAGCAAGAAGAAAAGTCTGTACATGATCTGAACAGATGTATTTCTTTACAAATATATATTTATGTTAATGTATTTATTCATTCAACAACAAACATCTACTAAATGCATACTTTTATTAACAGTTCATTAAAACTTTGCCACTAGCTGGGCGATGGTGGTGCACACCTTTAATCCCAGCACTCGGGAGGCAGAGCCAGTTGGATCTCTGTGAGTTCAAGGCCAGTCTGGTCTACAGAGCAAGATCCAGAAAATGCTCAAAGCTACATAGAAAAACCCCATCTCAAAAAACCAAACCAAAACAAAACAAAAAAAAAAAAACTTTGCTACTAATTTTGAGGGCCAGCAATAAGTGAGTTAAGAGTTTCTAAAAGAATATCCTAACAAAATGTAGATTCTTTTAGAAGATAAAAATGGAAAACAGTCAACAGGTATTTGAGGCACTGGCTTAGGTTTGGCTATGCCAAAGTTTACTCAACAACTTCTGACTTTTAAGTCTGGCAGGTGCTCTTGCAATGAACACTTTTGTGGCTCTATGTTTGTATACATCCATGAGGATGTTCTTCTTACATAAATGTCAGGGCATTTCCTGACACTGTGTTCCAGAGTCATGGCACACCAAGGTTTGACTGTTCTTGGTAAAAGTTATTCCAGAAAGTTTATTTCTCAGGATCCATGTTAGGTGTGCACCCATGTTAGGTATACACACACAAAAACACATATGCTCATTATTTATGAATATATGCTATATACATATATAATTTGATAGGTAAGTTTCTCAGATAACATTTCATAGTGATGTTCCAAGGACACATAAAGATATAACATTTTCACAGCACTGCATTTCTTTCAAATGTATAAAGTGTGGTTATTTTTATGTTTCATAATATTATGGCACACAGTGCAGTCTATATGAACTCCAGTGAAACAGGACACTACAAAGGAATATTTTGCTTACAAAGGAATGCATCTCTCTTCTCCTCACTCCAATACTTCCCTCAAGTTCTAGAATTACAAGCTTACTTTCCTAAATAAGAAGAAATAAGGTAGAAACTTTGAGAAATAAACTTCTTAATAGGTACTGATTTTTTGTTTGTATGTGAGACTCTGTGTACACACTTTCACACCATATGCATGGAGGAGACCCTGGAGACTGAGGGTGCTTTGAGTCCCTTGGAACTGTAGCTACAAACAGGCAGTTGTGAGCCACCATGTAGGTATTAGGAACCAGATCCTGGTTGTCTGGAAGAGTAGTACAGACTTTTAATTGTAGAGCCAATTCCAGCCCCAAATTGTTTGTTTTTTAACCAAGATCCTCTTCCTTCTGAAGTTGCAAGAAGATGGTTATGGTCATTCATGCAAGAATTTTATTCAGTAGCATAGAGTAAGAGAAAGACCAAAGGTGGGACAAGATCCTAAAGCAGACATCAGCAGACAGTAACTAAGTGGTTTGGTCAAGGACAAACTACCCCAGAGGTGTTATGACAGAACAGTGACCTACCATTTCTAGTGACAGGCAGAATCAAGGGATCCAGTTCTTAGCCATGGGAAATCCCAGCCTGACATTGCCAGCAGATGGGCAGGGAGATGAAGCTGAGCTTCTGCCTACCCTATGCCAGAGGGAAATCTTGTTAATTCCCAGCACAAATCATTCCACGTAGACTTTCTGCATTATTGAATGCCATTTCTCTGATTAAAATGGCTTGAATTGTTTTTCTCATTAGAATCATTTGATATTTAGAATGCTGTGACATTCAATGAAAACACTAAAGTTGAAAGAGGAAAAGGCAATATCCAATTTAATTCATTTAAGAAGACCAGGAGTCACTGTGTAGGCATCATTAAATGTTATATGCTCTTCAATTAATTTTCCTAATGACAATGGCTTTATTATTTATTCAGTTTTTTTAACTGGATGACTCCTGATGAGAGCAGTGAGTTTTGATTTCATAAAATACTGTGGCTACATTAAAAACTTGTGTCCTTATATTCTTAAAAACATTCAAGCCAAATGATTTTTCCTTTGAGTGGGCACTTACTATCTTGCTAACCTTGGTACAGAACTTATACAGAGCACATTCATAGCAGGAAAGATGGTAGCAATGGTAGTTTTATCTTCCATCTATACCTAGATCCAATGTCTAGGGCAGACATTTTCTGTTGGCACCAGGTCCACTCTCCAATTTTCCCAATTCTGCTCTAAGCCCTAGGTGTATATGCTGTACCAAATACAGTCCCATACCCTATAATTGAGCATGAAAGGAAGGAAGGCATGGAAGTCAAAGCCAACGTTTCTAGGGATCTATTGGTGGAGTTTTCCTATCCTGACTGCCTGCTCCTAAATCATCAACATGGAGACTTAAGATTACATATAAATGCTCAGCCAATAGCTCAGACTTATTACTAACTAACTCTTACAACTTAACCCATTTCTATTAATCTTTTGTTTCCCCAAGGTTCATAGCTCTTACCACTATCCCATTTTGTGTGTCCCATTCATTCATTCTCCATCTGGCTGGTGACTCCTCTGACTTTGCCCTTCTTCCTCCCTGCATTCTCCTACTCTGGCTCTGCCACCTAACCTTATTCTGTTCAGCTACTGACCAGTCAGCTTCTTTATTAGCCAATGAGAGTAATACATAATCATAGTGTACAAAAAGATTGTTCTTCAGCAGGGGTAAAAGTCTCTGAGGTTATAAGTGGACAGTGACCCATCTCAAAATTCCCATGTAGCCTCCTTTAGCTCTCCATGCAGTCTCCTTGCTCTTTTGGCTGATCTTTGTTCTCCAGTCTTCCTAGCCCAGAAGGCCTTAGCAAGGTTCATTGTTTTCAGTTAGCTCTGGCTGGGGATCTGTGAACACAATACGTAGTCAACTTTTCATTACTTGTATACCATGTGACTTCTTGGGGGACCTCACCAATGCAGTTTGTGCATATTCTCTCAAACTACATGAAATTTAATCCCATAGATACACAAGAAAAAATCACCCTCTTCTCATAATTCAAACTCAAAATACAAACACTTGACTACTCGGTAATTTATTTCGATTTCTTTTAAATATTCTTGGATTGCCTTCCAGAAATATTTTTAAACAAATGTCATCCTTCATTGTTTGCTGTCCTTTGTAGTTCTAATTTAAGCGATGGATAATTGGATCTTGATACACAGGTTTATTCTACAGCAAGACAGAAAGGTGATATAGAGGAAACACCAAATAACCATGAATGATGATTTGATGTTGGAGGACAAGTAATAATTCACTAGAACAATGTGCAATGCATAAAGTATTGTTAGCATCACCAACAAGAATTTTTTTTTTTTTTTTACCTTTGCCTCTTTAAAATACTCATGTTAAATATATGGTCTGAGATTTTGAGTACTTCTCACTCTGGCATCTAATAAAACACTAGACATTTTGTTTGTCTTTCTAATGCCTAGCAACTTAACACAAAAATATCCAAAGTTGTGGGCATGGTGGCACACATCTACAGTTTCAGCACTTAAGAGGCTAAGGCAAGATGATCACCAACATGAAGCAAATTTGTTTCAAATATCAGCACTTGAAAATTTAACTGAGGAAATATTTGATGCTTACCCTTGCCCTTCTCTTCATTATCAGCCTTAAGAATAAAAGTAAACTGTGTTTGTATATTTTTCATATGGTAATGGATAGGACCACCATGAAAACATAAGGCTATTTAGGGCCATTTGGGTGTACAAGTTAACGAAAGTTACAGATGTTTTCATGGATAATTTCAGTGAGTCAATGAGTGTGGCAGTCAGGGAGAGTCACCGTGAGCACTAGGGGATTTGTTTTAGGAGTCAGATTCCAAGTTACAGCAGATGTAAATGTCTGGGGGAGGGAAGCTGGAAACAAGTCATAATTTCAGGAAGAATGCCTGTGGAAAAGGTGTTCTCTGCCTCTGTAACCACCACCTGAGGTTCCACAGAGGAATATGAGATCTGGGTACCACCTTTGATCAACAAGCCAGTGAGCAGAAAGAAGAGCTAGAAGTAAGGGACAGTTGGGGATAAGCTAGAAATTGCTGGGTTCCTCTGTACCAGTTATCTCACTGGGAGACCAAGGTCACCGCTTCCTTTCTAGCTTCCAGATCTCATGCAAGTTTCTTACATTTTCAGTTGTAACCTGAAAACACAGGGAGAAAAGAATTGTGGGAAATGTGTTGCTTGAAGTAACCAAAACAATGCAGCATCGTACAGCATAAGTTGTTGTATTAGGTAGGGATCTCTAGAGGAACAGAACTGATATAATGTATAAATACATCTCATAAAAGAAGATTTATTAGATTGGCTTACACTGTAAGGCCTGGATAGTCCAACTGTCTGTGTGCTGGATAAACACAGTGCTTTCAGCTGCTCAGATTACAAATCTTAAAGCCTCTGCAGTCCATATCTGGTGATGAGGCCTGGGCCATTCCAAGAGTAGATGGTATTCTGTCTGATGGCAGTGAGGATGCTGACACACTGGCTCAGGAAGATGCCAGGAAGGCAGGCAGTACTGCTGTGTCCTAGGACCTCTTTATGTCTGGGCTTTTTGATGGAAAGTGACATCAACTCTGAGGGTAGGTCTTACACTTACATATCTCTGGATTTCCCTCTCCTAGATGATTCCAGAAACTGTCATGTTGACAACCAAGAGAAACCACCACAGTCATTCCAGGTAAATCTACCATCATAATGCTTCTCCTAGCATCTTATTGTTGTTTTACATGTTTGTTTGTTTTCTTTCATTTTACTTGTGTTTTATTTTTATACATTTTGTTAAAATATAATTACATTGTTTTCCCCTTTCCTTTCCTCCATTCAGCCCATCCCAAATCCCCTCTTCCAACTCTGTCCATGTCTTCTCCACTCTCAAGTTGATAGCCTCTATTTCTTCAATAATCATTGTTTTACACACACACACACACACACACACACACACACACACACACACACACACACCTGCCCATATATATATGGCTTTCAGGCAGGGCTGATCACTTTGTATTGGACAACCAATCAGGGGGCTTATCCCAGGGCAAAGTTAACTCTTTTTTTCTCAGTAGTCATTGGTTTCCTGTAGTTTCTTGTCCTGGAGTGCGACCTCATAAGATCTTCCCCCTTCTGTCTATTAAAATTACCATTGTTCAGGTACCACATTCTGATCTTCCTCTTCCTCCACTGAGAAATACTTCTCAATCAAGTTTAATGAGGCCTTGTATACCAGGATGGGGCTCCCAGGACTTTTAACATCTAATGTCCAGCTGAGGCACAAAGTTGCTAGCTATGTGCTGTGTTCTTCATAAATTTGTCTTACTGTTTCTTTACTAAGAACTCTTTTTAAATGTGGTTTGTTATTGTAGCACTTTTTACAAAGAAACTATGCTTGAACAGCTGTGAACTGTACATACTATAAAAAACTGTCCTGAGTTTCTTATTTCTATGTGGAATTTCATAACCTGTAGTGTCCTGTAAATAAAGATTAGGTTCCAGTCTCCTTGAAAAAAAAAAAATACCATTGTTCAACTGGGCGGTGCACGCCTTTAAGCCCAGCACTCGGGAGGCAGAGGCCGGCAGTTTTCTGTGAGTTCCAGGCCAGCATGGTCTACAAAGCAAGTTCCAGAAAAGGCACAAAGCTACACAGAGAAATCCTGTCTTGAAAAAACAAAACAAAACAAAACAAAAAACCAACAACTACAAAAAAAACATTGTTCAGATCTTGTTTATGCAACTATTTCTACAAAAGACGGCTTTACAGCAGACTTCCTGGTATTCTGGTTTTTGTTTGTTTGTTTAGTATATTTAATACCAAGAGATAACAGCAAAATATAGAGCATGATAAAAGTTGAAAATATATGGCCTCTTCCCCTCAAAGATATAAAAGAAATCTTATATACCCCTTTATCCAATTCTTATTTCTATCTGAATTACATGCCTATATTTTTATTCTGTGACTTAAATACTGACATGTAAGTTGTAGTCATTACTTTTGTGTTTCAGCAGCAAAATACTTGACTGAAGCTAATTAAGAGAAACAAGATTTATTTTAGCCCCCAGTTTCAAGAATTTTCACCTGTCACTGCATATCTGGCATAATGGAGTTGCTAGGCTCATGGTGATTGGAACCTGTGGCAGACATGATTCACACAATAGTCCTAGAAATGAGAAAATGAACAAAAATAAGTAGGACTCAGGCTCTTACATTCAACCCACACTCCTACTTACAGTCTGCTGCTAGCTAGTCCCACCTTCCAGAGGCTTGGTGGCCTCTCCTCCACCCATCAATGCAAAGATGGGCATGAAAAAACAAGTGCCACCAGCTAGGGAGTCAGTCACTCAAACATGAACGGGGAGGGGCAGGGGGGCTAATCTTAGATTTAAACTTTCTACCCATAATCCACATAAAGGACGCCTGGTGTGGACTGCCTTTAGTCCCTAAAGTATTAATAATGCCTCCAAAAGCTTATTGTCTTTTCTAAGAAACTCAAGGGAAACTTTTAGCTATGAACTCTTGTATTCTTTTCACGGTTACACACTTCTAGTATACAGTACGTGACATACATCCCCATTCCAGAGGAATGAACAGGAAGAGAGCAAGAGAAAGTAAGACTGAAACCCAACACAATATACTCTTATTTTATTCTTTTTAATTTATTACAATACACCCCAATTAGTCTTGCATCTCCAGGAATAGGATCTGGAGTGGTCGTATAGTGCTCTGATGTGAACTGAAATGGGCTTAGCCCCACTTCTATGGCCCTGCCACATGTAGCACATAGGGACTCTCTTCTCTCCTGTGCTGGCTCTACTCAGTGTCTGCAGCTTTCCTTGAAAAAGATCCCAAATTCCTTGCATGCCTAATATCTCGAGGACTCTGCTACAACTCAATGTTCATCTTCAAAACCTTACATGTAGTTTGCAAATAATTTAATTCTGATGCACATTGCCTGGAATTTCAGGCTTTTTTCCCTGTAATCTGGTACAAGCCATTCTTACATTCTTATATTGAATGTCTGAAAATCTAGCACCAAGTGAATAGTGTTAAATTCTACCACCAAGTTAAGAAGGTCCATGGGATAAAAGTGCCTGCCACAAAGCCTGACAACCTGGGTTTGATCTTTAGGACCCATGTCATAAAAGGAGAAAATTGACTCTCTGCACTTGTCTCATGGTTACAGTGACTTCTGAGTGCTTGTATAGCCAAACCTATGAAAACACTTTCTTAATGGGACCTATATGAGATGGAATGTTTCTTTTTAAATCAGTGGTTCTTGATCTGTGGGTCACAACCCCTTTGGCAAACCTCTATCTATAAGAGCATTTATATTAGGATTCATAACAGTATCAAAATTAGAGTTATGAAGTAGCAACAAGCTAATTTTATGGTTGGGGTCCCCACGACATGAGGAATGGTATTAAAGGGTCGCAGCATTAGGAAGGTTGAGAACCACTACTTCAAAGGAAAGACTTTCAAATGAGTTTGTATTTTTTTGTTTTTCTTTTGTTTGTTTGTTTTTGTTTTTCTGAGACAGGGTTTCTCTGTGTAGCTTTGAGCCTTTCCTGGAACTCACTTGGTAGCCCAGGCTGGCCTCGAACTCACAGAGATCTGCCTGCCTCTGCCTCCCGAGTGCTGGGATTAAAGGCGTGTGCCACCACCGCCCAGCAAGTTTGTATATTTATACTCAGAAGTTTTTGACAAGTGGAATCTGGCCTTGAAGGAATTTACTTTCTATTATCCTACTACAAAGTCTACCATTCCCTCTAACAGCACCAAGTTCTTTAACAATGACAGCCATTTTGTCCACTTGTTGAAGTATATTGCTTCCATGGTCAAAAGCCATTATTTTAAAACCCTGTTCTAGTTCTGCCCACATTTTTCACAACAACCCTGCATAAAGCAGTGCATTAATGGCCTTTCTGTTGCTATGCTAAAATACTGTATGAAAATTAACAGAAAAGAATTGAAGAGCTTATTTTGTCTTAGGTTTTCAGAGGGATGGGGCCATCATGGCAGGCAGCCATAGGAACTTTGAATCAGGGAAAGCATGGAAACAGGAGCAGGGATCTGGCTGGTCACATCTTCATCCATACACAGGACACAGACAGAGAAAACAGTAAGTTGGGTGACGTATTCTAACTTCAACCCCCCCCCCCATAGTGATGTGTTTCTAGGTGCCACCTCTAAAACATTCCATAACATTCTCAAAGAGCACTGTCTACTGGGTGCCAAGTGCTCAAATACCTATGGGGGATGTTTTTATCCAAAGCACCACAAGCACTAAGCAATATCCTTGACACAAGCCTGAGTGCTATACTTTCTTCCAACAAACAAACTAGTCCATTATTCTTTTTATGTTTTAAATTTCATGTGTATAGGTGTTTTGCCTGCATGTATGTCTGTGAATCATTATGTGCCTAGTGTCTGTGAAGGTCAGAAGGAGGTATTGGATACCTTGGACCTACAGTTTTAGTTTAGTTTAGTTTTAGTTGTGAGATACCATGTAGGTGCTGGGAATTGGAAGATCAGTCATTGCTCTTAACCACTGAGTCATCTCTCTAACCCATCCATTACTTTTGAATTCAGTCTCACTCAAATTTTCATGATGAAGTTAAAATATAGCCATATTCTTTTCTATAATATAACAAGAATTTCCTAGAAGCCATCTACAAGGAGAGGCCGTTCTCCTGTCAGAAATTGTGTGAATATGGTCTTTATTGTCCACATTTCTATTAGAACTCTTATCTTTGAAAGAACTTTCCATTAAATAGACCATGCAGCATCCTAAAGCTTTTCTAATGTGTATCTCACAACTTCTTCAAACTCTGACCACAAATCATTTCCACAGGCCAAACAATTGTACAGTCAGGCTTTTCACGGTCATATTTACTCCACTCCTCGATACCAACTTTCTATTATTTACTTGACAGACATTATGTTATGCTCATGGTTTCAGAGATATTTCAGTATGTCACATTAGGAAAGACATGCTGTTGAGGACACCTGGTGGGGATTCATCATATTGTGGCATACAGGAAGCTAAGATCACAGACTGGAGCCAGGGGAGAGCTATTGTCTTCTCATGCTCATCTCTAGTAGTCTATTTTTATTTACAGGCCCCACCTCCACTGGAAAAATGATACATATTGGTTGATGATCCAGAGCATATACCACATATTGGAATATATCACTCTATCTCTGCAGCATTGCCAGACAGATGGACCATATAAGTGTCTAAGTTTACCAGGCCATCTGCTTACACTTATGGTAATACAAGTAAATTCTATCCACACAGACCATTGTTATAACTAATTTGTCAGAAAATTAATGGCTTGGTTAGAAATAATGCCCTATGGTCTAGGGGTAAGACATTCTAATGTAAGTCTATTCAATGGTGGTTTTGGCAGCAGTACTGTGAGCCTAAAAGACAAATCCGCATCTAGAGAAGAGTAAGAATAAGCTTTGCCTCCCATGATGGAAATGATCCAATGTAATCAGAGAGCAGGCTGATTATCTTTAGGAATAGTGCCACATTCAGCACTCAAGGAAGGTTCCCTGATATTCACAGGTTAGGCAAAGTCAGAGCCTATGGTTAGATCAGCCTTGAAGAATAGAAGAATTCCACATGGCAGAGCCCATGCACAACAACCCAAATAATCAAGCTTTAATCAGGAAACTAGAGCCACTCTGATTGTTTTCTAAGAGAAACCTATTATGAAACTAGAACTTTATATAATTGTGGGAAGATGTAGCAGGAATCTTGGAAGGCCTTATTAATAAAATCAAACCTGAGGCCAGTTATTGGGGTGAACACTGAATGATCAGAGAGACAGAACAAGCCACAGCTTCCTCACCTCACCAGTTCCTCAGCTGATTCTGTTTCCTCAGACTGGAAGCCTCTGAGTCCTTATCCAGATGAATCTCAGCTGAACTGTGCTGCTCAAAAGCCTAAAAGCTTAACCAGCCAAATGCTTCTAGTTTCTGGTCCTCACTCCTTATATACCTTTCTCTTTCTGCCATCACTCCCTGGGATTAAAGGCTTGCTTTCTGGGGTTAAAGGCGTGTGTCTCTATGATGGCTGTATGCTTGAACATACAGAGATCCACCTAGCTCTGCCTCCCAAATTCTGGGATTAAAGGCATGCACCACCACTGCCCAGCTTCTGCTATGGCTTGCTCTGACCCATTTTCTAGCCACCATTTTTGGCTCTGTATCTAGTGGCTGTCTGTTCTCTGACCCCAGATAAATTTATTAGGGTGCATAATATTTTGGGGAACACAATACCACCACAGGAAGTTCTGTAGAAGATTTAGAAAAGGGAGTGTTGAAGGAAAGTACATGAAATTACTGGCCAGTTCTCCCGAAACACTGGCCTTTGGGGAAACATATGGAGCTACTAAGGCTGCAAAAAGACCCCTTGGTAAAGCTGTTGTAGGCTGTTAAATAATTTTTATTTATTTAACCCTCCATTCCTTTCCCCTGACTTCCCCTCTCCCTTAGATCCACTCTTCTTCCATTTCCCTTCAGAAAAGAGCAGACTTCCTGTGGATATCAACCAAATATTGTGTAACAAGGACTGGGCACATACTCTCATATCAAGGCTGGGTGAGGCAACCCGGTAGGAGGAAAGGGTCCCCAAAAGCAGGCAAAAGAGTCAGAGACAACCCTCACTCCCATTGTTAGGGGTCCCACAAGGATACCATGTTATGCAATCGTAACATCTACGCAGAGATGTAACATCTAGCTCAGACCCATATAGGCTCATTCTGGTACTTTTAATCCTATCCATTTTCCATAGCCTTGGCTGTGAGAACTTCTGTAACTACTACTTTACTTCATTTTTCCAAAACCTATTTTATCAACTCTACTTAGGAGTCATAAAGCTGATGCAATTCTGGGCAATGTAATTCTGTCTACCAAACTGATGTGGCTCAATGCAACACCACCCCAGAGAAAGAAATTTCCTCCATTCAAAAAAATCAGTATATTGTACCAGTGACATTCTAGAAACTCCATCCAAAGAGTCCCCAAACAGCTTTAATGAGGCTTAAAGAATAGTGGAACAGTGATAAAGTAGAGGATAATTTTAAAAATACTAACTTTATAATTATAGTATGCTAATGCTGTGGAGAACAACAAGATGGGCCTGTGAGGAAATATGACAAATGAGGAGTGATTTAGACAGGGTGAACAAAGAGTTCTTTCTAAGGGAACACCATCAAAACTGGGAACTGGAAAACAAAGAGCACAGAAAAATAATTCAGAACAAGTAAGGGCAGGTAGGCCCACCTCAAATGTTTTGTCAGGAGCTGACTACACTTTCTAGAACTTAGAATTTGATCTGGAACCCATTCTAAATATTTCCATTTCTATTTCTCCACTAAAACTCACCCATCAACTTGATAACTGCCAAATGTGGTTAATCACAACTCGAGGGTTGCTTATCTTTAGCCTACCATGACCAAAGGAACACCAACAGTTTCTTGAGAAACTGTCTTCACTGGTCTTCTAAAATACCATTATCTGTCTCTACCATATCGTGTTCTAAGAGAGTAAGAGATATGGATTGTTTAATGTCATTTTTCCAGAATGTCATGGCAAGAGGGGTGTGAGAGAGCAAAGCAGTTTATATTATAGTGCCAGGAAATAGACTATGTGTGCCTGGCTTCATCCTTCTCCTTCTGTTCAGTTCTCAGCTTATGGAATGATGACACCAAGACTCAGGTAAGGGCTACCCTTTTTAATTCTCTCTGAAAATGCCTTCCCTCACAGACACATCCAGAGGTATACTTTAGTAATCTCATAGGTATTTCTCAATTCAGTGAAGTTCACAGGCAAGATTGAACCTCTCTCAAGCCCAGCAAATAGCAGCTAGTAAGATGAGAAAAAGAATAAGAACAAGCTCTTTTGGAAGCTAGGTGAAGCACTTTCTAGGAGGAAAGAGATCATCAGCAATTTAAATGCTGCTGAGAGCTGACCTTTGGATGCGGCTGTGTGGAAGCTTTGGAAGAAGGTTTTACAGAATATTGAAATCAAAAGCCAGAGGGGAGCAAACCCAAGCGAGGACAAAACAGCAGAAATCAATGGTAGCAACTTAAGCAAGCTGTTTGGTGGGGTTTGATTTAGAGAGGATAAAAGTAGTTCCACATGTCTGAACTCGCTATTAATCACTGGATTTATCAAGTAAAAATATCATTACTTCCAAAGATCTTGATAGACTCAACTAATAAATGTTGGCAGCCAGAGCATTCACTGGCTGCTGCTGACCTGGATATCATTCTGCCTTTAACAATCTGTGTAAGTCAGTGGTTGCCATGAACCTCTAAGCTAATTTTTCTTATCAACAAAAAATTTAAAGCAAAAAAAAAGTAAACCGTGGAGAGGACAAAGGGGCCACTCTTTTAATTTTTTTTTAAAAAGGTATTTGTGTCCTATGAAAGAGTTTGAGATAGAAATGAATTGTTTGAATTGCAAAATAGAGGAGGGACAGTTTGCCATGATGTCCTAGAGCTCAGAAGAATAGGTTCCATGAGTAAGAGAAATGGTGGGCTTTGCAGAGCACAGACGCAGTTCCCATAGCAACAGCTGAGGATGCTGGAGCAGATATAAGTAGATGAGTCGGTGTGTTGGGGAAAGCTGGTAGACAGTCTACTCTAATTATCTCCATTGCTGAAATATTTCTAACCTATTCTAAATAGTGAAGTACCCAACGGCTTACTTGTCTGCCTATAACCATTCGCTAAGAAAATTTCATCTAGTCCCATAACTTCAAATATGCAAACTTATGTGTTTTTTTCTACCTCAACCTCTCTCCTCAGACAAGACTTTTTCTCTTATACCAAGCTTTCTACCTGACATTTAACTTAATGTTGAACAGACAAGTCAAGCTTAATATGTGTATAAGTGATCAGTTGATTTATCATCCCCACTCTCAGTCAGTTGCTCACAATTAACCATGTATATTATGGCACAAAGAAAGTATCCTAAACCAAAAATGCTGGCATCACTTATAAACCATTTTTTGTCTCATGCTTTTGAGATCAGTGTTTGAACAAAAGTTAACACTGGATCCTCAGAGAACATGGTGAAAGAATAAAAAATGAGGAAAAACTCTCATTTTTAACCTTATAAACCTATATTTAAGTCACAGGCAAGGTTATAATATAATGTAGTGTAATAAAATACAATATAATGTGATATAATATAATATGAAGCATCAGTATTTCTTACCTAGGCTATACAATAGTGGTTACATGGCCTCCCTGGTAATGCTCTTTTCTCTCCCAATAGTGAAGCTTACACCTAAAAGCCATGATGATACTTTGAATAAACAGATAAAACCTTGTTTCATTCCCCACTGTTGTAACATTCTTATTATTCTGCATCAAGATGTCCTAGTGAGCATTAACTGTCAATTCAAACAACCTAGAATCACCTAAAAAGAGTCTCAAGTAATTGTACTTTCAGACTGTTCCATTGGCTTATCTCTGAGAACTAACTTGAGTGTTATTGATACTATGTGTTGAGTGTTATTGTTCACTAGAGGTGGCACCATTTCTACACATTGGCCTAGGTGAGATCTAGTTGAATTGGAGTGAGATGGAAGAGATGATGATGTTCAGAAGGAAGCAATTCAAACCATATGCCTTTCAAGGTTTCATTTGTACCTCAATTCTCTATTCCATCTACAAATATGGTTCCATGTGAATGTGCCATAGCCAGATTATTTACTGAGTGTCCTGATGTTTAGTGATTGCATGCGAGAAGAGTTGAAACAAGTGTTACTGAAGCTGGTGCTCTGGTTCTGGGAACACGGAAAAAGTCTCGGAGAGGGTTGGGATTCTACTCCCAACCTTTTGGTTTGTTAGCAGAAGAGTTGAGACTAGACCTGGTTTGCTGTATTCCTCAGTCTGGTGAACTTTTCATCTCATTAGCTCTACTGCAGAACTACACCAGTAAAATATATATACATCCTAAGAACTATGAAACTAATTGTCTTAAAAACAGCTGGTCAGGTGACCATAAAAATTTATAAGCAGAGGACAATAACAACAACAAAATACAATTTATATGAACTAAAAAAAAAAGAAAGAAAAGGTTTCATTGCACAGTTTGAATTGTATTTGGGGCTGTGCTGATAAGTCTCAAGAAGGAACACTAGATTTTCCTCAGGACATTTCTGTTCAACAGTTTTGAAGTGATGTTAAATAACCACATGCATCATTCCAGGATTATTAATTGAGGGCTTATCTGCCACCTTTATCTTCTGTCTGCTCTTCCTCTATATCTATTTAATATCCTATTTCAGGTAGGACCTTAAAAACAAGATAGAAAAACAAAACCTAAATCAGGTTATGAGTAGACCAGGTAAGCTGAATAAAGGTAAAAGAAACATCTTTCAACACAAATTTATATTCATTGCTTCAGATATTATTAATGCAAATTTTCTCCTTCAAACCACTAAGCAACAATATCTAATCATTAAGTGTAATAAATGCTGAGGGCATTTCCCACTTTTCTGTAGAACCACAGCACAGTTTTCTTCCCTTCGACATATTATGCAGGCCTAATTTGCACAGAATTTAGGAGTGTTTCATTAATTCATTTAAATGGGGTGCTTGTTCCTAATGAGCTCACTCACACAAATACCCAGGAACTTTCCCCTGCTGGCAAGAGGATGTGTGATCCTGACACATGGGGAGAGAGAAGGAGGTAATTCTCTAGGGGAAATGCTGACCCGAGAAGCTGAATAGGTGAATACATAGGTGAAAAAATACATAGGTGAAAAAGCTGAATACATAGGTGGAGCAGTACTGTCTCCAGGGGAGTTGGTTTTACCTACCAGCTCTCAACCTTTGTTATGGTGGGGCTGAGCTAGACTGACAGGTGCTGCATGCAGTCTGATTAAAAGGAAAACCTCTCTTAGGCTCACTTCCCTTTTCCCATGCACTTTGGCCCTTTCAGTATCTGTTAAAATACTTGCATTTAAAAAATGTTACTAATAATCTGAAAAAAGGAAGAGAATAAATATAAACTGAACTGAGCTCTACCCTCCAAATTCATATGTCCAAGCAAACTCTTGGGCTCTCAGAATATGACCTGCTTTCTCACAACTCGTTATGATGAGTCATAGTGGAGTAGCATGGGACTCTATTGCAATGTGACTTCATACCTGTTTAAGAAATGGGGATTTGAAAACACACACACACACACACACACACACACACACACACACACACACACTCTTGTATGCACAATCCTTGAGTGGGATAGTGGCTCTGCTCTGCTGGAATCTGAACCTCTAGAACTTTTAGATAATGAGTTCCTGTAGCGACCATGGTGGCCCTAGGCACACAGGAGTTTGGGGGATGGGAGCAGTGATGATGTCACAGGCCTAGCTCCAAGTCCACTGTGAATTTTCTGAAAGGTAAATGAGTTCACCTCATTCACAGCCCCCTTAAGTCCCTCCCGTGGTTATTATCCCACTCAACATGACAACTACTATTTCCATTTCTGCTCTCCTTTTTTCTTTCTCACCTTCTCCAGCTGCTCTGGGGCCCCCCGGGGTCTCCAAACACTCAGCACTCAGATATTTGTACTGTTTTTCTTTTATCACTTAAATTAGGTTTCTAAATCAAACAAAAATTTCATAGAACTCAGAGACATCTTTGGTCACCAATGCTGAATAACAATCTCCTCAGTGTGTGTGTGTTGTGTGTGTGTGTGTGTGTGTGTGTGTGTGTGTCCCCTCCCAATAATAATACTTAGCGGTATCTCACTTGCATATTGTTCTGGTTTATTCCTGTTTGTAATCTGTAAGTATATAAGCTCCTCACATATAGGAATTGTGTCAGGTTTGTGGTTGTGTCTGATGTCTAGAACTGAACTGTACATAGAAAGAACCCAAAGAATATCTACTGAATGAATTAGGGGAGGAGGAAGTGCTTTTTCAGAAACTTGGAGAATTTATAGTTTTAAATTTTCTATGGTCCCTTCCTGGGCATGTCCAGTTAGTGTTTCTATTTTCCTTTCCTTAAATATGATACAGATCCCATGTATTACATACTGGGTAACTTTCCTTCTTCCTACATTCTGGACCTCAGGAAGAGAATTTCCTAAATGAGAAAGAACAAAGAGATGTGAGTCCTCCTGGAGAGATCTTCCCCCACCTAATCCATCCTTGTACCTCTGTAAAAACTGGTATTGAGTGAGTGTGTTATTCAGTAAATATAGCTTTTTACTAAGACCTAAAATATAGATTTATCTTTTTTTTTTTTCAAAATAACCATTTCTTTCAGCCAGACATCCTATTGGACATCAAGACATTTCTGTAAGCTCACCCATCTGCTGTAAGCAGCCGTCAGGAGGTCCTCTAGGATCCCTCAGCCTCTGGATTTGTCTTTGTGTAATCCCTTCCCTGGAGAGGAAGCTGGATTTAATAACCCAATGTGGAAGTGATGGGATGTCACTTCTGAGAAGGTTGTAAGAACAGGGGCTGTCATCTGGCATGCTCTCGCACTTTCCCTCTTGGATACTTATTTTGGGAGAAGAAAGCTGCCAGGTCATGAGGCAGCCTTGTGAAGTCTACACAGGAGACATTTCCCCTTGCTGGGCGAGGAAGTAACTGTAGCTCTGGCTAACACCTTGATAGAAGCCTCATGGGAAATCTTGAGCTAAAAATAACCAGCTAATCTGCTCCCTGGCTCCTGGCCCATAGAAATGGTACAGTAGTAAATGTTGTCCTCAGCTGTGCAGTTTTGGGGTAATTTGTTACATAGCAGTAGATAACTGATACACCATGCTCTAGTAGAGCATTTGATTGGCACTCGACTTGTGCATAATTTTTAAGGCATTTCTGATGTGAAGTTAACTCAAGATGTTTCTGTCAAAGGCTAAAAACACATTCAAAGAGAACTTTGATTTCCTTATCTAAGTCAACATTTTAAAATTTGTGACACTTGGTTATATGTGTATATTTAAAATAGTGGCCAAATTAAAAGTTTTAAAAAACTTCTTTCATTTGCTGCATGTCTGCCAGACAATTCTCTACACACTTTACATATATTACCTTATCCAGTCCTCTGCTGCCAGGTGCGGCCATCATGTTATTATACCATGAGAGACAAAGAAGGATGAGCAGTGTGAGCAACGTTTGCAACCTTAGACAGCTGGTTACATAGAAGAGACAGTTTGGCTGGGTCTAAACTTAAATTGCCAGCCACTCATTTGCTGTATCTTAGAAAAAGAGATGGGTCATATCAAAGACTGAAACAGTCCAAAGCCTTAGTGAAAAACTCCAGTGTTAGAAGATTCACAGAACTAGAACCAGAGATCTTAGGATTCCAAGATTAGAACAATCTTTCATGGAATCTCAGAATGATTATGTGAGATAAATAACACACAGCAGATGCCTGGTAAACACAAAGTTTTTCCTCTCTGAAAAGAAGTCATGTGGATCACTAGAAAAATCCACAAGCACTCCTTGATCAGATTCAAGAGTTGTATTAGGGTCTACTGATAGTCAAACTCATCAACACATTCTGGCAGCAAGAGTGGCAAGAATTATCACTCTGAGCCAGGTGTGATGGCACAGGCCTTTGATCTCAACACTCAGGAGGCAGAAGCAGGTAGAGCTCTGTGAGTTCAATACCAGCCTGGTCTACAGAGCTAGTTTCAGGACAGCCAGGGCTACATGGAGAAACCTTGTCTCAAACAACAACAACAACAACAAAAAGCAAAAACAAACAAACCCCCCTCAGTCTGATATAGTTTTACCTGAGCTAGGGTCCCAGCAGCTTCCTATAGAGTGATTGCCAGAAGGAAAGCCAGAGAACTATGGCATCAACTAGAAAATCAAGAGTATCTCAGGTATTTCATAGGACATTTATATGACTTGCAGTCAGGAAATGTAGGTCTGAGCCTTTACTTTGCCAGTACCTTTTATTGTCATGTCATGGACAAGCCAGATCCCAGCTTGGATGCTGGGCTTTTTTGGAGTTCATCTTGCTCAATAGTCATGAGATAGGATATGAGGAGACTTTGTATGCATTCTGACTTGGCACTGAGAGTTCTTGCCATCTGGCCATGTGCCTGTAAAATTAATTGCAGTCACACTGTGCTCAGAAATTCTGGAACTTTCTAAGTCAGACTCTAGAGTGCTTTAAAAGGACTTCGTTTTTTCTGTCACAGCCCCCTCCCCCTCAAAAAAATCTTGTCTAATCAATGGCACCTAATGAGAGAGAAGACTCATTCTGACCTCTGTTCTGGCATGTGTTCATTACTTAAAAGAAGTGCCTTCTAGAGTCTGCCAGACCAGACAGGTGTATCATATTTTCATCAGAGTCCAAGCAATCCCATAAAGCTAGCTTCAGTGCAAGCTGAGGTGACACATGGACAGCGTCTAAATGAGTCTGAGCTGAGTGAATAGTCTGTCTTCTTAGTTAAAATCACGTGGAGCTGCTTAATGCCACTTGTGAGCTTGTTTATGGGTTTGCATATTAATCTCCCTGAACATACATCTTTTAGTCTGCCTATCATTTGAATGCTGAAAACTAAGCTGTGGGTAAGAAACAAAGCCTACGCTCTCCATTGTATTCAGAATAAAGACAGCAAGCTCGTAATTTGGCATCAGAATACACGTTTTAGGGTTCTTGAAGCAAGGGTGAGACCAAGATTTTTCTGTTAATATATATATATTCCTACACAGTTCCCCTCCCTTCTCTTCTCCTAGTCCCTTTCCCCCACCTCCACTCTCTCCCAGATCTATTCTTCTTCTCTTTCCCTTCAAAAAAGGGGAGGCTTCCCAGCTCCCAGGGCTATCAACCAACCATGGCATATCAAGTTAAGTAAGACTAGGCACATTCACTCACATTAAGGCTGAACAAGGCAACCTAATAGGAGGAAAACTGTCCCAAAAGCAGGCAAAGAGTCAGAGACAGCCCCTGCTAACACTGTTAGATGTCCTACAAAAACACCAAGGCACACAACCACAACATTTATGCAGAGGACCTAGGTCAGACCCATAGAGGCTCCCTGATTGTTGGTTCAGTCTCTATGATGCTCATGAGCCACGGTTACTTGATTCTGTGGGCCATTTTCTTGTGGTACCCTTGACGCCCGCTCCCCCCCCCCCCCCAGTCTCATATAATCTTTCCTTCCCCTCCTCCACAGGATTCCTCAGCTCCTCCTAATGTTTGGCTGCGGGTCTCTCCATCTGCTCCCATCGGTTGCTGGATGAAGCCTCTCTGATGGCAATTATGCTAGAGACCAAAAATTTTTTTTAAATACCTACTATGCTCCAGGGCCCATACAAATAGCATTTTTTCATATGATGTCTCTTATTCAGCTCTCATTATAATTGTTATTATCGTAAATGAAGAAACATCTGTTCTGGAAAGTCAGTGGCAGAGCTAGGGTTTGAACCCACAACTAATTAGTGCAAAACCTCTGTCTTCCTATGACACCAATTCATTCAATTCCTTTTCCATTGGGATTCATTTAGACCCTACAAACTTTCCACTTCAATCTAATAAATGAGCCTGAATTGTGTTTAAAGAATTAAAAAGTTAGTATAGCAACTACCAAATTGTTTACTTGATAGTGACAGCGATGATGATGACTAAACTTGTCTCTGCATAAGAGGAGTTTCGGGGACTAGGAAGAGCCAAATAATTCGGAATTCTGTACATATTTTAAACTATCTGGATCACTGTTTAGTATCAAATAACTTTTTCTTGGAACTGCAAGCTTCAAAACACTCCTAAATTTTCACTTTCCTTATAAAGTGTGGCAGTATGGTACAGTGGTTATACTGGCCACAGCCAGATGCCCCATCTCTTGTCACATGCTTTCTAGCCTTGTGGCCTCTGGAATGTTGTAACCTACGAACATGCCTCTGTTTTCTCACCTAAAAATACAGATGATAGGAGATAATGAGGTAGTTTTAACTGCACATAAGGGCTTTAGAATACCATGTAGCACCTCCCCAACATATGGAACAGATGGTACTGGTAAATATTGTGTTTATCTTAAGATTTTTTTTTCATAGATTTGATAGCAATCCTGAGCTAATCACACTAAAATCAGGGTTAATACTCCTTTGATAATTATGAGGCTGTTGTGTGTTACAGGACCATACAAAGGAAAGAATCTTCAACCTTCCAGAAATTGTAGATTACCTGCAGAGAATGCAGAAGACCTTGGATTCTATCCCTAGCACCCCACATGTGCGCACACACACACACACACACACACACACACACGTGTAACACACATGTACATACATATACATACATGCACACAAAATAAAAAGAGATAAATCCTCTTAATGCAAGTATTAACTATTTTATTGACATATTTACAAAATATTACAAAGTAAAATACCATTCCAATTCACCATACTATACCGGGGCTACAGACAGGCAAGACAAAGTCCATGGAAAACATTTACTTCTGTCTTTGGTATTAGAAATCTACACAGATTGTGGCATTTAAAATCTCCAATACAAAGTACTAAATGTAGACAAAGTTGCCATTGGTAATGTCATGAAAAGAGGCTCTTCTGTCCTCTGTTATGAAACTCTGAGGCCAATGAAATGCAACAGGAAGACCACATACCACTTGTGAGGCAGGGAGTCTATTGACTGAAATAAACAATACATGCTACAACACTGTACACAGGAGCCTTTCTGTCTGTGGGAAGCTGTACTCTCTGTAGCAATACTTCCTGACAGTGACAGACAAAACATCCCTGGACTCAGATAAGACTTTCTGCGTAGGAATCCATTCCAAGAGTAGACCTTGCCAGCACAAGTCGACTGTACATATGTTTTATAAAATACATTTTCATGACCATTTACACATATACAAAAGCTTAATTGTTCTAAAACACAATCACAGTTTACATACTCTGAGGTAAAGATCTTGAGTCTATTTAAATGAGAAGTCCCAGCTAACAGGGGTCTCTTGGAGGAAGATGTATCCATTGAACAAGTTCTGGCACTCATGCGAGCTGGGGAAGGACAGGCTGTCACAGCCCTTTCATGTCAGAGGTTACCAAAAAATCTGGTACAAGAAGCTTCTAGATCATGTCTAAGATAAAAAATACTTCTATTTTTCCTCCAACCAGGAACACTTTCTGAATCTTGTCAGAACACAGCCACTGCTATGAAAGAGATAGTCCACCCACCATGGAAGGGCCAAGTTTGCATCTTAACTTGACTGCCTCAAATAGGGACTCCATGCATCTCAGGAGGCAGCTACCTAGACCCCTTACAGAACACAGTGAAGACTTTGTGAAAGAAACACACAGCAAAATGGATCTCACTACCAATTAAGACATAGCCAGAATGGCTTCAGAAGGGAAAAAAGAGGCACCAGGAGAGTACTGGTGTCTTCCCTTCCCAAATTCTCAATAAAGCTTTTTTGTGCTACTATTAAAAAAATAAAAAAAAAGAATGGAAATCAGAAAACATGCCCTGGATCTTTCCAAGGGGAAGGAAAAGGTTCGTGTTAACAGTATTGCTGCTATACAAGGATGTCCTATGGATTATAGCCCTAGCTACGTCTCTGTAAACACCTCTACCTCACCGGGATTCCTGGCAACTAAGCAGGGTCTGCCTAGCCAAGCTTCCTTTGTCAAGCATGACATTTCCAAAACACCCTATGAAATCATGAAAGTTGTGAGGCTTTAATACAAAGACACTTCCTTTCATGTGCTTTTCTTTTTCTTCTTTGTAAAGAAGTGTGGAAATACAATCAGGACATCAAATAAATAATTAAAACTCCCTCTGTAATTTATCACTTACGATGCAAACCTGAGCATGAGCTGCTTTCATTTGATTGCAAGTAACATCTGGGGATAAAAGTGTTTGCCAAGCAATGATTCACCTGTTGAACAATTTAAGACAAGAAATGCTGGATCTTTCCAGCAAGCTGGATCATTCCCAGATGGCAGAACTCTACTTTTTCTTCATGCTGGGAAAAAAGCAAAATTAAACTTCTGTTTCTTTGTATCATCAAAAACTGTAAGAACAAAGTAAATATGCATGAAACGTTTCCTAATGACTGACATCCATGGTGCCTGACCCAATGAAGTAAGAGAACCCTGACCTGATGTCTTTGCAGGGCTCTTTGGGGAAGAAAAGCTTTTGGTTTTGCCCCGGTCCCTGACAATGACAGACTGGCAGGCTGTTTCTTGCACTGCTCTAGGCAAGCCATTAATCTGTCAGGACCAGCATCTTTAGAAATCCCAGCATTAAGACTAAGGAGAAAAAAAAGAAAGGAGGTGTGGAACAGTCAGAAATGCTGCTTTCTAAATACTTCAGTTAACTCATAACACAGTGCAGGCTTCTCGTTATCCCTTCTTGGAGATTTTGGTACAGGTTGGACCTTACTCATCTTCTTCCACGTATGTGGATGGAAACCAGCCCACCTACGAAAGAAAAACAACCAACGTATCAATACCTCTGCTGCTTCAAAGGATTCTACAGACAGAATTTTCCTCACACTCTAATTAAGCTGGGGTTTTATGCCCACTATAGGTGATGATGATTGGCTTATCAGCTAGAGTAGGCCTCATAGAGACAGTGATAGCAACTAAGGAAGAAAATAAACTTAAACAGAGTTCTAATCCACTAGAACACAAACTAATACACAAATGAGGGCAATATGGGGCTCAACACTATGATTCCCACCTCTGTTGTAGGACAAGACAGAGGTACCCTATCCCATTCTTTCCAAGTGGGAGCAGGAGGTTTTAGGAATGCTTGGTGCTCCATATGAACTACATGCTTTGGCACTTAGCTTCTGAAAAAAATCTGAAATGCTCCTCAAGTCTCCCCACTTGTCAGGCCCATACATTATTGACACAACTCATTTTAAACAAAAAACACATAGCCCAGCCTCTGGCAGCCAGGCTCCTGAGAAAAGTTCTACCACAAGAGAGCTGCCAGTGACTGTCCAGCCTTTACACTTGTGAAGAACCAACACATCCACATGGACAACTCACCCTGCCGTTGACTTCTCCTCTCCACCAGCCATTTGCACTCATCTTGGTGTAAATCTTCACCATGTCCCCTTTCAACAAGGAGAGTTCCCGCATATCTCTTGCACAGAAGTCATACCGAGCGATGGCAATGCCCAGTACTTTGGGACTTAGCACTGTAAAGAAACAGTGCAGAGTATGAGTCAGAGTGCAGTTGGTTGCCACCAGCCATCAGAACCTAATCAGACCATTGCTGTTGGTGCTATCAAATGCAGAGCTGTGACTTCATTACAGATCAGTGATAATGACAGCAGAGTTTGAAAACAGCACAGTTACTGTTTCAGTCCAATCAGATGTAATCAAGTTCACTCCAGACAGTTAAATAACCACTGTTCTGTTTTTGATGCACTTAATAAAAGCTTTTGGAAAACTAAAGCCCACCTGGCTAATAATTTAAATGGCTTTGTGAATAAATTTGAGATAACTTTAACATAAATTTACAACTGAGGGCACTGTACTCTGATTCTCACTAGAAGCTCTGAGGTGAAGCTCCTGTGGTCTTTACCCAGTAACTTCTTTGGCTAAATGTGGAGCAACTGTATTCTGGGCTTTGATGAAAGTCGGTCAAATTATCTTCATCATTTCTAAGTAAGCTGTACCCCCACCCAAGCCAAGCTTTTTATTTTCTTTTGTTTTGTTTTGTTCTTTTGTTGTTGTTGTTGTTGTTTTGTTTTTCGAGACAGGGTTTCTCCGTAGCTTTGGATCCTGTCCTGGACTAGCTCTATAGACCAGGCTGGCCTCAAACTCACAGAGATCCTCCTGCCTCTACCTCCCGACTGCTTGGATTACAGGCGTGCCCCACCACCACTGGGCTAGCTTTTTATTTTTAAACCATCTAGGGATGAACTGAATTATTGTTTCATACACAATTTTCATATATGTGAAGATGTGAAACAATTTTCATTGAAAGAACACAAAATCCTCTTTTCATGGAAACACTGACTTGCAGTCAATGTTTACTGCAATGTCTAATCAAAATCCAGGCATAAAAGTACTATGTCTTCTTTTCCTGTGTTGTTTTTCTCTTCCTTCCTTCCTTCCTTCCTTCCTCCCTCCCTTCCTTCCTCCCTCCCTCCCTCGCTCCCTTGCTCCCTCCCTCCCTTCCTTCCTTCTTTTCTTTCTTCCTTTCTTTCTCTTTTTAATATCCTAGGTGGCAGGAGAGGAGTCAGCCCTGTCTGAAAAGGAAACTCCACCCAGGCTGAATGTGATTGTTGGTCTCCAGTGCTTCATAACAGGCTTTTAGTAACATTTCCACCTGTTGCTCTGTGGGGGCCATAGAGTGTTTTCAATTATATGTGCACTGATTCTGAGAATCACTCACAAGAGATTGGTGGGACTTTACAAATCTTAAATGGTAAAGGAACTTAAGTCTAAGAAAAAGCAACAAATGGAAACACCATCCATCTGTATAACAGTTCCCAGTGCTCAGGTAGCTCATAATGACCCGGGTTACCCTGGAAAAGTCCATCCACTTGGCAACAGGGACCTCAGGCCTATCATTCATGGCTTTATAATGACAGCCTTTTTTTTTTAAGTCTCCAGGTGTCCATCATAAGATAAACGAAAGGCAATACTATAGATTTCAGAACTGTGAAGGGAGTAAAAATAGGTCATTTTATTTTACCATTCAGGACACAAACCCCTTTAATGGTTTCCTTACTGAAAATGGTCCCATTGCCAAGGCACTGTTCTTAAAGTCAGTGCACATAAAAACACCCCTGTGATGGAGAAACCCAATTGTAGACTTAACTGTGTGACCTTGCACAGGCCTCTCAACCCCTCTAGGCCACATTTTTCTCATCTATAAAATGAAAGGTTTGTACTAGCTGACTTCTAAGGTCTGTTTCAGAATTCTATGTTCTGTTGGGACTTACAGGTTAATTTTTAAAAAACCCACAAGAAAACGTACTTTATCTAGCCTCAGTGCCATATAAATAGTCATTTAACTCTCCGGGTAACAAGAGAAATTCAGATCAAAATGCCTGGACACCAGGTAAAGTGCTGTAGGAATGGTGGCCAGGAGTCATCATTTTAAGAAATGCATACTGAATCTTATTCTTCTATTTGGAGGGGAAGTTGAGAGTTTGGGCCCCTTTTTATTTTCTTCATGGAAATGAGCAAACACTGATTTTTCTCCACTATGATTCCCAGTCCTCAGAAAAGATGAATGATTTTTCAGAGTACTTCATCTTCCTTTTAAATTTCCATCCCTGACCCATTTCCAACCTCTCTGAACAGAGACAAGATGAAATACAAGATGACATATTGAAACTTATGGCTATCACACACAGACACACACACACACACACACACACACACACACACACACGTGTGCGCGCGGAATGTCATGGCAAACAATGACTCTATGGTGGGGAAGAGTGAAGTACACAGTGACAATGGAACTCTGGGAATTGTGCTTGAGATGTATTTCCATGGGAAGCCATACACAGGAGCCCAAACATTGCATTTGCACACAGAAACGAGCTGTAGAGATATATAAAAGCAGAAAGCAGTACCTGACCAGAAAGGAGTGGAGGAAGGGGGAACAAAGCTGTAGTCTGGAGGAGTTACAAAAGAAAAGCCACAGAACAGAGGAGGGGCTTAGAGAGGGAAAGAAAAAGAAGCAAAAGAGCATTTAGGAGTTGGCACAAAAACCTCTCAATACAATGACTTTGTTGTTAGTAATCCCAAGAAAATTGTCACATCCAAGTTGCAATACCAAGCTGTGCTTCTTACCCACTGTTCTCCTGTCACCATTTCTGAATGAGAAACATGTCAGACTTTTACATTTTGATTGACAGTAGTTCTGCAAGTCAGAGCTGTCTATCATTTTATAGGCAAACAGCAAACCCACTACATGTTGCCACCCGAGCCCCATCCATCCAAAGATGGCCTGATTCCCATTTGTTACAATAACAGAAAGGAAAATGTATTGATATAAATATATTCCTAATCAAAAACAATATGAATAAGTAAGAGCTTACAAAAACAGTACAGATAAGAGCCTATAGGGCTGTGTCAATGACACATAGAGACACCATGGAAAATCCAAGACATTTGTTAAGTTAAATTCAGACAATTTCTTAAGACTCTCTCTTCTCTCAAGAAAGCATGCATATCACAGCTTATTTTCAATAGAGAAAAATACAATTAGAAATGAAAAACACCCTGAATCTTATCTTGGAAAATCAAGTTGGAGAGGAGTACAACAAAGATACTGGAAATTGTGCACTCATTTTTTTTTGTTGTTGTTGTTCACTATATGGCATTGATAAGAGTTGATTGTATTCATTGTCAAGTGGTCCTGAAGTGTTAGTTACTGTTGCTCAATAAATTAAGTATATCAATAGTTTAAGTCATTACAGTAAACAAGAGGAAGACATTGATGCTCTCTTGCTTTTGCATCTGAGAAAATCTGAATCCACATATGGCTTTATGGTCCTTATTCTTGACCTCAGCTGCACAGCTCTTTTCAATGAGTACTGTAGCTCACACACCTCTAACATTTAACTTGCTGATTGGCTCCATGAGAACAGGCAAAGAAGACCTGGGTCATAATCTTTATCCATATATTTATTTTCCCTTTCATCCATCTAGTAGACAGTTGAATTCAACCATGTTCAGCCAGCAGGAAGAGTTCATTTCCCCATCTCCCTTACATTTTGGTAAAACTATATAGTCCCAACCAAAGCTATTAAAAGCAAAAACAGCACGAAGCAGCTCTTGAGATCTTTCCTTTTAGAGTATTCTATCTTGCTTTCTGACATGTGGAAGTTGCCATCTTAGTCCATAAAAAAGGAAAATATTACCTTCAGGACGATATAGAATGAACTCAAAGGAAGCTGAATTATTAAGAATTTATGGAGCATGGGTAACCTGTCCTTTTGGCTAGCTCTGAGCTATTTCTACGTTTTTTATAAGATAGAGAAATAAACTGACTTTCTTGATTAAGCCAATGGTTTTGGATTTTCTGTTACTTGTATCTAGACCTAACCTAAAGCATTATCATCAAAGATGTAATAAAAATGGGCTGAGCAAATTGGGATGAGACAGTATGTCTTTCCACATACCTCTCTTTAGGGAGTTGCCTAATGCTACAAGCCAGTACTATTATCTGAAAGTGGACTCTCTAGGATCCCAACAGCTGCAGTGACCTACTAAGTATATTATCAGATTCCAGACAAGCAAACTGGCTGAGGGAATTATGAGGAGTTCAGTTGTTCTTGAAATCATTGACTGTGAAGCTCTCACACATATAGGGACCAATGTCTTACTCTCTTGTGTCATGAATGGTCTCACAGTTTTTTTTCTATTCCATCTGCTTGTTCAGTTAAAAAAAATACACTGCTACTGTTACATGCTGTCACAGTTAATTTTATAATATTATAAGTTCAATTACCACTATGCAATATAAACAACAATTCTCTGTCTCTGTCTCTGTCTCTCTCTCTCTCTGTATGTGTGTGTGTGTGTGTGTGTGTGTGTGTGTGTGTGTGTGTGTGTATGCATGTGATGTGATGTATGAGTGTGCATGTATACAGAAAACAGAGTTTTGCCCTGCTATCTATCACTCTTCTCCTTACTCCCCTGAGATAGGGTCTTTCACTAAACCTGGGATTAAGGAGCAGTCAATTAGCAAAGTCCATCAGTCCTTATGCCTCTGTCTCTAACAGGATCAGGTTTGCAGACTTTTGTGTGGCTGGCCACACAGTCTTTTAGGTCAGTGCTAGGGATCTGAACTCAGGTTCTTGTGCTTGCATACCAAATGCTCTGACCCACTGAGTGATCTCCCTAGCCCCTTGTTTTTACCCTCTGGAGGTCATGATGTACCCTCTGCCAAGAAGAAGAGAGGATGACATTTCTAATGAAGTAATCAGCCCATAACTGACCTCACTAAGGACACCTATGGTGTCAAGATTCTTAGACTCCTATCTCTTGTCAGTGAGAACATAGATTAGAAGCCATGTTCTGTGCGCTGCACTGACAGGTAATGGGATTTTTTCCCTTTGGACTGTTTTCTATTTGATTCCCTCTCTGGTCCAATTCCATTCATAAAAAAAGACTACATTTCTCAAAAAAATCTAATGAAAGTAATATAAGCTAAGAGCTAAGAGTGAAATATTACAAGAGATAACTTATCTCAAAAGGGAGGAAATGAGAAATCAATGACAATACAATTAAGTGCTATTTAAATAACTTCAACAGTAGGTAGACAAACTTAACAGATAACCAGTCTATAATCAGAAAATCTAAAATATCTGAATATAGGTGATGCTTTACCAAGGAATGTGAGTCTACATCAACAGGACTGTAATATCACTTTCCCTTATCTAACCTTAGGTACCTTAAAATTATTTGCATTACAATCAAGTAGCTAGAATTCAAAACTTCTTCAGTTAGATCTATAATTGTATAACTCTAGGACACTGGAGGGACTGCACATTGGCTCAGAGCACTTGCTGCTCTTGCAGAGAACCCAAGTTTAGTTCCTGTCTGTCACATGGAATAGCTCACAACTGCTTAGAGCGAGTGCCAGCTTCTAGGGGACTGGCATTGTCTTCTGGCCTCCAGGGGCCCCACATCTATATGTAAACACCAGCAAACATACAAACATACATGCACATAATTAAAAATAAATGAAATAAAATGGCATATTCCTCCCTTTTGCTGGCTCTGCCATGCTCATTTACTGCTCTGATTAATATACCAGGTTCTTAGATAGACCTTGGCTCTCTTAGCTCCATCCTGTGACTTCAAACATTTTCAATGACATTACTCTGAAGACCAGCATAATCTCAGATTTTGCTTGTCAAAAACTAAACTTACCATCTTTCCATTTTAACTCTGCTGGCTAGTTTTCTATAATTGACACAGCTAGAGTCAGTTTAGAAAAAGGAATCTCATGTAAGAAAATGCCTCTACCAGACTGGCCTGTGGGCAAGACTGTGATACATTTTCTTGGTTGATGATTGATGTGAGAGGGCCCAGCTCACTGTAGGTGGTGTCGATCAGGGTGATGGTCCTGAGTGCTATAAGCAAGCCAGGAAGAGCAAGTTAGTAAGCAGTGTTCCTCCATGGCCTCTGTACCAGTTCCTGCCTCCAGGTTCCTGCCTTGAGTTCCTGCCCTGCTCTTCCTCAGTGATGATGTGATGATGGACTGCAAACTGTAAGATGAAGTAAACTGTTTCTTCTCCTGGTCACCTTTGGTCATGGTGTTTTATCATAACAGTAGAAATCCTAATTAAGATAGAAATTTAAGAAATCTACCTTTTTTTTTTTTTTACTTTCCATGACTCCACTTTTGTGACAGCCTTGCAAAATCATTAGACTCTTCCTATCCATCCTCTACATCGAGTGTAGTCTGCCTTTGTGATAGCAACTTAATAATTCCTTTCATAGTTCTCAGTTATCCCAATCCAGGTGCATATACCATGCTAACCACAGACAGCCTCCAACTTGCTTCTTGCTTTCAACTTGTTTTCTTTTTTTAAACATTGCCTCCCAGCTACTCATCCCAAATGTAGATTCTCTCATCAGCTTGCTAAATTATGAAGTTCGAACTCTTGGGAGGAATCACATGACGATTTATTAGATTGGTTTCTCCCCCTTTTCTAACCAAACCTTTTAGAAAGTTCACGCCTGCATTCTTTTTCCTGAACCAGCTTCCTATTTCCCTGTGGCTTTCGGCTACGTTTCCAACAAAGGACTTTTGGTTTATTCTAGAATATTTCTCCTGTCCCTGGGCTCCCTGGTTCAAAAGTCTACATCAGAGCCTTCCCAAGATCCATGATAACCAACTCAGATTCTATCTGCCCTTTCTTGTCCTCTCCTAGCCATCTGGTAGGCATTCAGTCATGTGACATCACTTCTGGGTTCTGCTGTTTAACATCTGCATATGGAACTCCACTTAGACACGAGTCCCTCAAGGCAAAGACCAGTTCTGCATCTCCCACAGGACAGGCCTCAGTGCTATACAACAGCTTCCACACAACAGACAAGCATCTTCGCCGGGTGTTTGATTATGTAGTTCTGTATGTCTCTACTTCTGATTGTCTCAGCTCATGTTTCACTCACTCAACTGCTCAGTAGGACTTCCAAGAAAAAAAAAACAAAAATAAAACTGGCAAAACATACAGGAAAGAAAGTGGAATCTACTCAGGCTCTATCCTCTAGGCTTTCCAAGGAAAGCAGTGGCATTCCTACAATAACTACTCTTCTGAGATGCTGAGCAGCAGTTAAACACCAACGTCTCATGGCATGAACCATACTGTTTGCCTGAGGACTCTTTTTAAAGTAAGAGGTTAATCAGTTTCTTCTGCCACTGCATATACATCTCTCAGCCAAGCATTTTAAGGGTTGATAGGGATGATTTCCACTTCTCTGTGCATTGTAGCATGATTTATGGTTGCCATTCTCTTTGTATGTCAATTTTCTCTACCCCTGGGTCCTTGATTCTTTTAGGCTATAAAATCAGCATTTGAATGTCCTGGCACCTACTGAAGATAACATGCTAAGCTAGGAAAGTATGCATTCAACTCTAGACATGAGTAATGTCAGAGCTGGGCATGTGATAATATACTCTTTAGAGTGATTTAAGTTATTGACTATGTTTACCTCCACACTAGAAAGATATACATCTATCTCTGCACACATGCACAGATGAAAAGATTCTTCATTAAATTTATCCTATCAGACATTATTAAGACACCTTAGCCCAGGAGTCACTGGCAGGTACATGTTCTGGAACAGGATTAGGAAGAGCCTAGGAGAAGTGACATCCAAATGGCAGTGTTGCTGGCTGTCACCTCCTTGACTCTCATTTCACTGCCTGTTTATCATCACAGGCAGCCTCTCCACTCATACTTCTTTATTTTGGGAGCTCCAGCAATCTCTCTGCCACTCATGGCTGTGTACATGTACACAATATGAAATCAATAATGAGTTCCTTTTCAGTGGCATGGCCACTGGTTAGGTACATGCTTCAATTAAGGCCCATTTTCTTTCTTTCTTCAAACATTTCCAACTTCACATCAGCACAAAGGACAACCTTCCTTGGTGAGACCTTGGAGGAGGGTTTGACATATGCATAACACCTAACTGTTACTGGGGTGCCATTCATGGAACAGTGTTATGAAATGAATGATTCAGTTTAGTGGCAAAATGCTTGCAATTACAAAAGATGAAGAGTAAAAGAACACTACTTATCAACATTTCCAAGTTCAACAAATAAAGATGGAAGTGCTAGAATTCTTTAGCAGAAACCAAAGGTATCTGTTAAATAAACTGGGAATGAACTACATGCATGTAGACACAATAACTGAGTGGCTAGTCACTAGTGGATATCATATGGTTCTGATTCTTGACTGGGAAGATTAAAAAAAAGGTACAGAACACAGAACTACTTCAATTTAAAGGAAAAAGAAACTGAAAAGAACAGGTTAACAGGAGAATTTTTTAAAAGTTCAATGACTTGATATCCGATCTTGTATTTCTGCTATAAAGGTAACTAAGAACTGCTTTACAACACTGTAGTCCACCTTGACCAAGCTACGAATGCTCATGTGCAAGTCAAAGTGCATTCAATTTATAGTAACATTGAAATTAGAAACAAAATTCAATCAACACTTTTCTTAAGGGTTTGTGTTATCAAGCCATGAACTAATTTTTGAACTAACACCTAATTATCCATTACCTGTTTTACAGACCTTTCCCTTAAGTGTTTGTTAATTATTCTCTGGTACCTGAGATATCATCTAACACTTTCAGTTTTAACCAGCACATAGATTCACATTAATTTACATAACACAAAATTTTAGCAAGCATTGGGCCAGTGTATTCATCAAGACAATGATGTGTGCTTACTGCCCAGCAGTGGCCTAGAGGGTTTCCTGAAGCCTTGAATTCCTAAGTGAGAGGCATTGATGAACTGTCCTGGAAGTTGGATTTATTTATTTACTTATTTTTTTTATTTACTTTTTTTTTTGCCAAGATTGTGTACAGATGGTCTGACAGCAGAAAACTTGCTGAGAATTTAATGAATGCTTAATTTAAATTTGTTATCCTTACCCTGATTTTATTTTAGAGCACAGACATTGTTTTGTGGACTTCCAGTAATATCCAATGACATATTACCAAATATGTATTTCTTTACCTATCTCAAAGAAAACAAACCAAAAACTTCTTACTTAATTGGTTATATATTTTAGGTCTTGTTGTTGGAAAAAATAGGGATAATTCAGATGAGTTTTATTTAATTGAATGCTGACATCTAAGTGAACAAATCTCCGTCAACACAAAGTGTAAAGATACAACAAGGAAAAGTTATGCATGAGATTACTGTAAGAACTGAACACTTGCATGTTATTCAATGCTCCATCATGCAAAGATATAGTCACTAACAAGAAAAGAAGCACAAGGTCTTCCCAATCATTATGGAAAATAGGACAGTTGACACCACCTTGGGGATTCAGATTATTTATAGGCATATATTTTCTGGTGATATGGATTGGATTTTAAATACATGTTCTCTAAAAAAAGCTGGCTGATATTTCTTAAACAGTTAAGGTACAAGGACTACACTGAGATACTTAAGAAGATAAAACAAACATTCAGAGCCATTGACTTCAAAAGTGCTTACAAGTTATTGAAGAAACAGATTCATAAGGAAATTATATACAAATATGAAAAGACTCCAGTTCAGAGTGAGAGTCTATGGCAGACACCAGGCTTCATGGAAGCCAGAAAACAAAATAATACCTTCCAATCTCTTAGCCATCAGATTCAAAATCCTAATTTTATACTCAAGTCTTCTCTTAATGTTTCATTTCCCATTTGATATCTCGAGTTTGACTAGATCATCTTCAAAACCTGTCACCCAAGTGACTATATTTTGGTCCCAGTCAATGTCATTTTCACCTGGATGCCAGATGAACCTCCTAATTTGTCTTCATCTTCCTTTGTTTACCTAACCCATTCCTCCTGTGCTCTTTTCATCACAGAAACCAAAACAATGCTGTTAAAACTTAAAGTTAGATGAGCTTTCTCTTTTGTTTAAATTCTTCAAAAGGCTTTCCATTTTCTTCCAAAGTCAAATTTAAAGCACTGTAAGACTTCACAGAGTCTAGCCTTACCTACTTCTTGTACTTTGCTTCCTAATAGTCTTCCTCTTGCTCTGCTGGCATTGCTTATTTTATGTATGTTCTGCCTATGTACCATCTATTTCCTCTCTGAGATTCCTGAGTGCCTTTACACAAACGCGATCTTTACATTGGAACCTTCTCTGGCATTCTATAAACCCATGAACACAAATCATGGCCTCATGTAATAAGAAAGAGTTTATTCTAGGAACAACATATAACTTAAAAACATTGGTTGACATTGATCAAATTGTGAAGGAAATTTAGTAAGTAGAGAGAACATAATGCCCTAACCTCCCATTGTTCTCAGCGTTATCAAGTCAGCACAAATGACCTATACACTCAGTGACTAAAGTTTTAGGTTTTAGCTTCTCTACAGACAGATAGGTATGAGGATATTTATAGGAACTAATAATGAAGAGAATCTTCTGGTCATATGAATGGCCTTATTAGAAAGGAGAGCTTTAGGGCCAATAGTTGGTGTCAGCCTGGTCAACTGGTAGAATAAGAACTGCTAATCCATCTTTCTGTATCATGGCTAAAGGATCTCTCCTTTTGCTCAATACCCAACCAGCCCAGTTAAAACCCCAAACCATTCTTCAGTACATTGAACATCATTGCCTTGTTATGTTATTTTTCCAAAGCAATTCTCAATTTTTAACACTCTAATAATTCTTTTCCAACCCATTGTTTGTCTTTTCTACCAGCACATAATCTCCACAAGGGCTGATGTTCATCCGTTCACTCACTGCTCTATATACCCAGAAATTTAGAAAGTGCTTGCTCTGGAGCAGGGTCTTGATGAAGACTGGGTGGATGATCCATGGAGAGAGATATTAAACAGGATATAATAACTGCAGAGAAGATAAAATAAGTTCTTGGGTTAATTCAAGTCTGCAGAACTATATTCTTTAAGGACATGAGGGGATAAAAGATAGGGGAAATTAATTGGAAAATAGTGACATAGTTTTTGTTATTTTTTTGTTTGGACTATTTTGTTCTTTGGTTTTATTTGTTTGTTTGTAAATAGACATACTATATAGCCCTAGCAAGTATGAAATTGGTCATATAGACTAAGCTGGCCTCAAATTTATGATGGTAGTCCTCCTGCCTTGGCTTATTAAGTGCTGAGATTACATGTACACACCACCATTTCCAGGGAATAATGACATCTGCACTGGGGAAAATTAGTAAATAAGTAAAATTATACCAAAATGTATTGTGTAAAGTTCTGATAAATTGGAGTGTATTCCTAGAATAGCAGCCAGGATGGTTAGATATTTGATAGTTACTCACGTGATAAGGGGTAAAATAAATATTTAAAGAAGAGTAGGAGAAGGATATACAGTAGGGAAAGGAAAACAGCATTCTTGGTGAAAAGGTTGCGGTATTTATTTAAATATGTAGATGACTTTACAGTATATTCTGGGGTTAGCATAGTACAGTGAGGATATATATATAGTTGTCATAGATGAAAAATAGCTATAGCAGCTATACTGAGCCATATTTATGGGTAATGTCAGGAAAAATTTTGTTCAGGATAGAAGGTGAATGATTTGTGTGATAGTTCAAGCAAAGACGGATGACCATCTTCTAAGAATGCAATAAAAGACATTTGTTCAAAAAGTTCCCTGCAGAGCTGATGAGGCTGGCAAGTTTGAGTTGCCTAGATCCTGGGAGAACTCTGCAGCATTCAGACTTATTGTTAAGGTATCAGGCTGTATTGTGTAACACCCCAAGGTGTGTGTACTACAGAGTTAGCTGTAAATAGATAAACGCTGAATGTGGGGGGGAAATGAATGAAGGAAAAAGAGGGACAAAGGAAAACTCTGGCTGATGGTCTACTCAAGTTCTAAATGCTGACAGTACCAAAGAGAGTTGCAGGGTTAAGCTCTGTTGTCATGTGTGAACTTAGGACTCAGGAGCATAAGCACTATATCCATGGAGTAGATCAAGCCAGAAAAAAGCTTCCAGCATTGACTTGGAAAGCTACAACCCTGATGGATTTTTTTTAGAAAGAAAAATAATTTTCTCAACCTAGACAAATGTGCATATTTTCTAGGCAAGACCTACTAGACAAATAAATCCTTGAATCAGGGCTATCACACAAGTGCAATCTATTCAATATGGGATGATTACATGTATTAGCTACATTGAGGTCAATTTTTAATTTAGAAATAAGACTTCTAAGATTGGACATTGTTAAGATAAGAACTGCTAAGAATGTAAGGACTGCTTTTTGAGCCATGAAATATTAAAAGGACAGCTGTGAATGAGGTTATCTAAATTTGTTGAATTTAAGTCTGTAAGCCATTTTCTTATGGGATCCCAGAAGTGATTACTAATTTTTGGAGCCATTACCCACAGAACAAAAACGTCTTAGAGTAGCCAGTGAGGCTCTTGAAAGGCTTAAATAAAAAGGGGAGCCCAGCATGCCCTGATCATAATGACATACAGTTTTGGTTGACTAGTTGCTTGAGAACTGAATCATCTGTGGATATCATAGACATGTGAAGGAGGAAAGTAAGCAAATGTCAGGAGAATAAGCCAATGAACTTATCCCATAATGTACACAGTGAGAGAGCTGAGCTGAAACCCAGGAAGTAGGGGACCAAAGTACCCAGGCAAAGTAGAAGGGCTTTACCAGTGTTTTAAATTTGCCAAACGAGGCTAACACAAAATTTCACACTGGGCATCGGTGTGGAACATATGGAATCGGTGTCAGGAACAGCAGTAGTGATTGCAAGAGCCAAAGCATCCAGCGCTGCCCACGAGCCAGACAGTCCTCCAAGCGCTTCACACCTACTGACTCTTTTAAGGAGCAGAGCATGAGATTTAAACACCAAGAGGCAGTGTTGTGTGGTGAGATGAACTAGGAAACTCTAAACAAACTCTTTCCTTTAAGGCAGCAGTTCAGTTCTCAACCTGTGGGTTGAGACTCCTTCAGGGGTCGAATATCAGTTATCCTGTATATTAGATACTTAACATTACAACTCATAACAGAAGCAAAATGACAGGTATGGAGTAGCAAGAAAATAATTTTATGGTTGGAGTCACCACAACATAAGGAACTGTCTCAAAAGTTGGCAGCATTAGGATGGTTGAGAACCACTGCTGTAAGGAACTATGTAGGATGAATTTCTAATAGGTCTTTTAATAAAAACCTGGAGCCAGAATATTGGGGTAAATGCTGAAAGACCAGAGAGAAAAAGGAACAAGTCACAGCTACCACCTCTTACTTCACCAAGTCTTTAGCCTGAAAAATCCTCAACTGATAAACCTCTAGCCAAATGAGCTTCCTCAGCTAAAAAGGCTTCAGCCGAAAAAGCCTCAGGCTGAAAGGGAGGCTTCTACCCAAAGGCCTTTAGCTCCTGTCTCCTCACGCCTTATATACCTTTCTCTGCCCAGCTGTCACTTCCTGGGATTAAAGGCGTGTGGTTCGCAGTTCTGGGATTAAAGGTGTGCCACCACTGCCTGGCTCTGTTTTCTCTCCTAGACTGAGTCAATCTCATGTACTCCAGGGTGGCTTTGAACTCACAGAGATCCAGAGGGATCTCTGCCTCCTGAGTTCTATGATTAAAGGTGTGTGTTACCACTTCCTGGCCTTTATGTTTAACCTAGTGGCTTGTTCTGTTCTCTGATCTTCAGGCAAATTTTATTAGGGTACACAATCTATCACCACAGGACGGCACCAAGCTTGCATCATTCTGTGGAAACATGTTTGACAGGGCAAACCTTTCATAGTGTTTTTTGTTTTTGTTTTGCAGGGCAGGGCTGGAGGCTTGTGGAATACTTCACAAGAGATGTTACCTTGATGTATATAAAAGGGTATCAATAATGTCATGTTCTATTAATTGACAAATTTTGAATATCAGATAGGATTCTCTGATTCTCACATTCTACACTGAGTACTTCAGGTCCTGTTTCAGACAACTGGCTCTGCAGTGATGCTTGAAAACATGCCTTGGGTCACAGAGCTTCCTCTTGAGAGAAGGGTGCATTTCATGGTGGCAAAGCTGTAACCCACTGAAAGTACCTCACTTATGTGAAGCCCATTTCTCCAAGGATGCTCATTTGCATCATTTGGTCTGTTGAAACCAACTTTTCAAAGACTCTCTATTATCTATTGAAACAACAAAAATGGAAATTAGTTTGATAAATTTTAGAGAATAGTTAAAATGAACACTATGAGATTACCATGGGTCCAACAGTCATATAAAGATATCTCCAATCTGATCCTGTGGAATATGACTTTACTTAAAAAAAAAAAAAAGAAAGTAAGAAAGAAAGAAGGAAAGAAAGGAAGGAAGAAAAAAAGAAAGAAAGAAAGAAAGAAAGAAAGAAAGAAAGAAAGAAAGAAAGAAAGAAAGAAAGAAAGGTCTTTGTAGATGTTACGGATCCCAAGTTAAAACCAACCGTCTAGGGAGGGCCTTAAATTCAATGGCAACTGCCTTCCTAAGTGAAAAGATGAGGACATATAGAAGGGAGAGAGGAAGATACCCCAGACTAGAATGGCACATCTATACAGCAAGGAATACCAAGTATTGCTCAGCCATCCAGGGCCTACAGACATATGGATAATACTAAGAGTTTAGTCACTTTGCCTCTAGAACACACAGTAATTTCTGGTTGCTGTTGTTGTAGGTGGTGGTTTTCCTTAAAGTAATTGTGTGGTAATTTTTATTGCCATCCTAGGAAACTAATATGAGGTTAAAACTAATATTAAGGTTATCAAAATAAAATTATATATAAAACACAAATGACCAGTGAAAAGATGATGAAAGACTGAGCATAAAATAAAGCAATCATAAAATGAGAGTGGATGAATATGGTCATGTTGAATTAGAAGAGCAGAAAGCTCAACTATTTTAAGTGTATATTTAAGGAACTTAAGAGAATATTATCCTTTACTGTGCTGCAATGTAACTAAGAAAATTGTCAGGCCTTTTCAGGAATAAGACAGCAGTACTACATAACATTGAGATTAATAAACACAAGTGGCACAGATTTCATATAAGGCAGTTTAGCACCTTCACAATGCTGCTCTGCTGTAGAACTGTGGGAGCACACCACCTCACACGATGCCACCCTAAGTTGATCCTAAATGACATTTTTCAAAAAGTCTAGCTCCATACCCACAGGCTGAATATGCTCTCCTCACTAATGCCACATTAGCTTATGTTCTTGGGCTTCAGAAGGCTAACTGAATTCTATGGTTACCTTATTTGGCTTTTGTGTGTTCCCATTTCCCAGACTGTCTTATTTATTATTATAGCTCCAACATCTAGCGCAAGGATTGGCACATGGTTAAATAATTGTTGAGTATAGGAACAAATAAAACAGATGTAATGCGATCACAGCAAGGCTTTACTTGTGAACCACTCAGTATACAGGTGCTCTACACATCTCCAAATCAGTGACCAGGTTCCTCTGCATCTGGAGGCAATGAAAAATAGATGCTGCTGCCTTCCTGTGATTTCTTTGGGCATGGCCAGCAGATAGGGTTATCTGCACATCAACCATTTTTAATTCTACAATAATTCATTTAGGAAAGAGACTAGAACAGCACAAACAGTTCTCATATACTTCGTTCACAGTACCCAAGTACTAACATCTCCCCATGTTTGCTTTGCCAGTCTATGCTTGTTTTTGCGCCATTTGAATGCACACTGCAGACATAATACATTTTTACTGTCAAATACTTCAATATGTTCTTCCTAAAAAGATATCTGCTGCTCTAGCCACAGCACAATGATCAGAAGCAGAAAATTGTGCCGATATAATCTAGCATTATTTAATTATTTAAATCCCCGCATTTGTAGCATAATGCAAACTCCACTAATTGGCCTACCATTTATAGCAACATAAATGATAGCTCATACAAAATGTTTGTATGATACTATATATATGCTGCTTACCTCATCAGAATTCTACCCATGCTGTGTAGGTATCATATCTCTTTGTTTGTCTTTGATCTGAAATGCATCATCAGACTTTGCCCTTAATTACTTTGACATTTTTACAAACCCAGACTGATTCTTTGTTAATGCCTTTCAATTCCTGTTTGTCTGATGCTTCCACGTGGTCAGACTGAGATTATACAACTGCAGAGTGGGGACCATCAAAGTGGTCCGGGTTAATAGCACATATCTGGTGATATTAACTTGGATCACTTGGTTAAGATGTTGATGATGTTTTTCCTTTTATACTTGGTAAGTTATCAGGAGAGAGACTTTTGCCTTATATAACTATGGTCACTAATTTTAAAAAAATAATGCAACTATATTCTGGTACTGACCTAATTCTCCATAAATATGAACTGGCGAAATGTTTAAGGTTTGATTTGGGGTCAGAAACTAAGAAATCCTGTACTTCTGCTGGCGTAATGATCCATCAGAACTACACTCCACCACCTCCTCCCATGCATACAAAGAAATAAAATTAGGATGGGATTTCTCAAAGAACTTGATACAGTTTCCAATGTCATTCTCCATTCTTTGGATGAGAAAGCTGAGGTTCAAACTGGATAACTTTCCGAAGAGGACAGGCCTGAAAATACCTAAATACTCATTGTAGGGTACAAAAGGCAAAAGCCATTTCAGTCCCCTTTACACATACACACGCACAGGTACAGCTAAGCCAGTCAAAGGCAGGTTGCTTGGGGCTACTGGGGATAACTGAGGGATTCTTACACAGATCTACACACTATCTGCCACCAGACCACTGCAGTTTCTATGGGGGTTTACCATTACCCTCTGAGTTCTCACCCCTCTCATCTCTGTCTCTCTCTTTTTCTCCTCTTTTGGAAACATTCAAGCTATTAAAAGGACAACAACAACAATAAAAATAAACAACCCTCTATCCTGACACCCTGGTAGACAGTCCAGAAATAGCACAAGATGGCTTTCTGACTTATATAATGCCCCCTGCCCAATACTATGGGCTCATGTTTAATACCAATCAGTACTATTCTTCATATTATTTTTCATCTGCATATACTAATTCTGCCATAATCTTACCATACTTTACATACTTCAAAACCGAGCCCAGCCTTTCTTTTCCAAGGTGACTACTACACAAGTTACAGCCACTGCTATCACTAGCCAGCCTGTTTTTCTAGTGAGAAGTAGAGCTCGCTGCTCACCTTTATGGAGAATGAAAGAAGGTACTAAGGCTTTACCTTACTGATTCTGCATCTTACATCTTTTGTGAAAGTAATAAAGATGCAAGATCTCGATCTAAATCTGTATCTTTTAAAAAAATATTAATTTATGTAAGCATATAAGCACTCTATTTGCATGTATGTCAGCATGATAGAAGAGGGCACCAGATCTCATTACAGATGGTTGTGAGCTACCATGTGGTTGCTGAGAATTGAACTCAGGACCTCAGGAGGAGCAGACAGTGCTCTTAACTGTGAAGGCATCTCTCCAGCCCTAAATCTGTACCTTAAGGCAATGCTGCTTAGTGAAAGTTATGTTTAGATATTCAGCAGCGTGACCAAGGCTATAAACCAGGGATGAAGACTAAAAGTGCCTGCAAGCAACCATTGTGTACAGAATATGCAACACAAGTTAAGAAAAAAAATACATGTGTTGTTTTCATTAAGGACTAATCCTAAATCAAGGCTTATTATAAAGTTAGCAAGAAAAACTTATGAAGCATCAAAGCATAATGCAGGCTGGTATGAGAACTACAAATATAAGCTTATACAACCCTTTGAAATCTAGTGTGTGCTATGTAAGGAGAGTTTGCAACACTGTTTGGGAGCCTTGTAAGATGAAGTTACTCACTGGTGGTGGGCTTTGATTTCTATAGTCTGGCTCCATTTCATGTCAACTCTCTGATTCCTGTCAAGGTGAGGGTAGGTGAGGGTCCCAGCATCCCCCTAGTCACTTTGGAACACACACTGCCATTCCTAGCCTCTGTGATGGACTGTATCCCCTCAAACTGTAAGCCAAAATAAACTTTTCTTAAGTTGCTTCTTGACATTATTTGGTCATAGAAACAAGGAAAGCTATGGATATAGTGGATTCATGACCTTCCCCATTCTGGTAATGTCATCTTTGTTCCCCACTCCTCCACAGGGCTCTGCAGAACCAAGTAAACTATTCAAGTACTATTCCACATGCAGATGACCTCTTCTGCAATTTGGTTATGCCTGTCCACTGGAAAGACAGAGGAAAAGGAAAAGGTTTAAATTTATGTTTATCTAAAAGAAGGCATCATATAAAAAGAGGTCAGAAGTCATAACTTGGATAGACTTTTAACAAGTTTGTAGCAAAACCACCTTTTAGGTTAAACATTCATTTTGAATGCGTAAAAAGTATGGCCTGTGTGAGAATCTCAGATAATCGGGCAATCTTGAGCTACAAATAGATAAAGTTGATAAACTAGGTAAAATTGCAAAGGTATTTAAACATTCAAGACAAAGTACCTTCTTACTTGTTTCAGTACATGGTTCTGGACATATGTCAGTGACCATTATGAGAATAACCATAAAGCTTTACAAAATTTAACAAAAAAACCACCTCACAATTGATGTGACAAATAACTTCCATACTGTTCTTCAGTAATTGGAACTGTCCTAATGTTGAAAACCTGAGCATTACCTGGATCCCTTTAGTATAAGCTTTTAGGGGAAAAATAAACTTCAAGTTATATTACACTGGTGCAAATCCTTTTTAGAACTACCTCTTCATCTTCCAGTTGTGTGTAGTTCAGGATTCTAACAGTAGTAAAATTGTTTTTCATTTCTCCTCCAAAGTAGTTTTTATTGTTTTTTTTGTTAAGATTTCTTAACAAGGGAGTAAAAATGTGTTTTCTTTACATTTTCATTACCATGTTCTCTTCATAGGTTGCGTCTCTGTCCAGGAAGTTTACATCACATGAAATGGTGAGGCAGAGCATGTTTGTGACTTGGAATCATTGAAAGAGTGATGCAGCTGTACATCTGTGTGTTTGTGTGTGGTCATCCTTTATGATTATTTATAGTACAATACACATTCTTCAAGAAAGTGACCAATGTATAGTTTAAAAACTACTGACAAAATTTGTTAATCCTTTCAAATGTTGGATTGAAATAGGAGCATTAGCAGAGTTAGGATTCCAGGCACACTGGAAGAGATCTGTTAGATACTATTCTTCAAATATCATTAAAGCCACACATGTTATGTATAAATTAAAGAGAGCATGGCTAATATAAAATCCAGTGAAAAGTATAAAACTTTACACATTAACATATCACTTACATTTTGATGGATATTTTAACATGGATATAATTTTTAATTTGGCACAAAACCCAACAACTCGACACATTCATGAACCTCTTGGTCCTTATAACTTTGCTTAGCTCCAGAAAAAAAAAAAAAAAGGTGTCTGTTCAATGCATTAGCATATTGGCTATATTTCAAAGTTCAGAACAAGGATGTTTAATGTTATTTTGCTTCCACGCCCTTAAGTGACCAAAAATTGAAAGGAAAAAAATGTATTCTCAATTACAATACTCACAGCTGTTGCCTGCTCTATTACCCTTCTGTCCGGCTGAATGTTCCGGCTCCTTGTATGGAAACTGTAGCGTCGTATCTAAAGTCCTGAACCCTTCTTTAAGAGAATGGTGCTTGTAGTACTCCACAAGTTCCTTTAAGAGAGCCAATTAAAAAGAGGTTTTGATACTTTTATTCTCATATAAACTCCTTAATCCATAATTAGCCAGAATACAAGTATGATCATTTTAACATTTCCAAATCTATGAAAAGTATAAAGGAGAGCTCTGCCTGCTATCTGAATGGATCTGTCTCCCGCCCAGACACTATCCAGTTTACTGGAGACATTTATCCACAATGGTTACCCTATATTGTTCTTCAAGCATGCAAAGTATATTGTTTGTCTTCAGTCAGATGTGACACTGAAAAGAAACCATGCTCTCAGAGTAGCAATTATTGTTGTTATTAGTGAGAGACGTGTCTTTCTGAAGAAAAATGAAAAGAACAGCTGTTTGCCTGACTATATAGCAATTTCTACTTCTCCCCATTTTCTTTCAACTTATCAGAAAAAAAAACAAAACTTTATACTACATGCGCTTTTCCACAGTAAGAGGAACGCTGATAAAGCACCAATCACTGTTCAGTATCATGCCTGGTTTACGCTGATGCAGGGTCAATGAGCATCTCAACTCTCAGTACTCACAGAGGGCAACAGGGACTTCTTTCGAGTTGTTGTGTAGAAATAATTTGTCTCAAACATCTCAAAGCCTAATATAAATTTCTACCATATTTCACACCAAATCTTCAGGAAAACCTAGGCTTCAGATTCTACACAAATCTGAATCACTCTACTACAAACTGAAATAGAATAACAATTTCATAATGAAAATACTATCAGTAGCTGAGTGTGGCAGATATAAAGTAGCTGATAAATAGTTGAAATGAAAATAAAAATGAATTACTTTACATAAATTATTCAATGCTTCTGTTATAGCACCCTAAAAAAAGAATGGAGAAGCAATTCATTATTTGAAAAAAAAAATTACATTGTCAATTGATCCAACACATCTACTTTGTGGTTAAGTTCAAATTTCTTAAAAGAAATCAATCAGACCAAAACCCACTAAAAACCTGAAAAAAAAAGAATTATCAATGATTTATACTCTTCTGTCTAAGATGTGCTGTGCACTGTATTGTACGGGAGTGCATACATTATTTCTATAACTTAAAAATGTGTCTTTGTGAGCGTGTATGTATGTATGTATGTATGTATGTATGTATGTATGTATGTATTCTCCCTTGAGCCCAAAGAATGGGAGTGCTTGATGAAACAAAAGGATGTGGAATTTGACTAACCATTAAAAACAAAGAGCAAAAAAACCAAAACACCAAATAGAATGTTGGATCTTGGAAATGGCTACCAATATGAGAATATTGCATTTGCATTATACTGATTTTTGACGTGGTTTGGCAAGCATAGCTCAGAAGTTAATTTGTACTTAGTGAAAAATATAATCAGTCTCTTCTAGATCATGAAATAAGAGGCTTAAGGAAAACCATGTGTTTGCATATGGCATCACTGATAACAATGATACCAAGGAACTATTCCTTTAGTCTTTACATTTCAATTAAGATGTGCTGTTTGCCTGACAATATAAATACAAATCTGAAATGAATCATGTAGTTCAATAGCTTTGAACTTCAATTTAACTTTATGAGAGAGAATATAAATTTTATAAATTTTGTTATAAATCATTATTAATTAAGATTAATGAGAATTGGGCTATAAACTATTGAATTATTGAACTGAATAAAAGGATTTTGCAGTCATTTAATATTTTTACAGAAGGAAAAAAGAAAAAAAAGGCTTGTCTAAGAACCTGGGTCAGGCAGTTTAGTAAACTGCAGACAGTCTTTAATACCTGGCCAAGTGTGAATGGTATTTTAGTTACATTTTTACAGTCTTAGGCATGTAAATCTTCCTAAGACGCTCCTGAGTAGAATTAAGGGGCACCACTGTGGATCTTTTCCAATTCTGGCTTTTTGCTCTCTGTAGTTTAGTCTAATCCACCCCTGCTTTAGCAGTCATTGACCTTCAGGTACAACAAGCAAATAAGATGATTCTAAACAAATCTCTAAGCTTCCCTTATCTCAGCCGACACAGTGCTGTCAACAATCCAACTCAGAAATGATGAGTATGGGCCAGCCATTCCAATTCCCAGGGAAACAGGCACTAGAGGTGGCTTACAAGCAGCATTTGGACATAGCTTGTCTGGCATACATGAAAATCAGAACAAAATTAATGCCTTGTAATCTGGAATCTGAAAGTCATTTAGGACTGGAACTTAATGACTAAGAAAAACAAAGAGTTTGATTAACCAAGCCATTGAAACCCAAGGGAAGAAGCTCTGGTCCCAAGCACCAATACAGCCTTCTCTGTGACACATCAGCTAGTTTAAAATAAGCTTTCAAGTCTGCTTGTGTTTTATATCCTTTCTGATAAATATTTTATTCCACACTATACTGGAATTCATATGCAGAAGAACATAATGTAACACGGATATCGAGATACTGAATTACTCCTGGGGAATGGCTCAAATCCACACACCAATACTTACATCAATGGGAACTGTGCAATGTAATAAAACACAATAAACTGTCTGCTACAGATTGTATGACTTTTTTTTTTAGACACCCCCTACATCTTAGAACCTCCTCCATCTTTTGAAAGAATCTGTTAACATCATATGAAATACTTCTTCTGGCAAGTATCCACTTGGCATTTCTCAGCTTAGGTCTATAGCATACCTCTATCTTGAGTTCTCTAGCACACATGCATGTCCTATTTTGCAAGCTATTTTAGATCAGTTGAGTTATTTTATTTTGAAGTATCTTAAAACTACCATGACTGCATCTTTTAAGATTCAAAATAAGGTTACATGCCCTTCTTTGTGAGTTCTACCTTAAACATCATGCCTTTCTCTATTAAATTGTTTTGTGAGAATCCAAATCCAAATCCAATTGGAAAAGTAAAACATTTAAATTAAAAATATTTATAATACCTAAAAATATCACTGATTATCTGCTTATTGAATTTATTGAATGCACAATCCAAAAATTAAAAATAAAGATTCAAAATAAATTTATTCACCACATGAACAAAAGGAAGTGCTACCTTCAACCTTCTGTAGCAACTGGTAATCATTTGCTGAACCTGGCAAAAGGCCTTTGCTTACAACAGAAGGTATTCTCTTTCTTGTCTTTCTTTCTTTCTTTATACAAATATCCTTAAGCTGGTTTATTTTCTTTTTAGTTTCTGTGGTTTTGCTGTTAATAAGTCTCAATTACCTCTTTTGAACCATTAGAGTCTGAGTTTTCCTGAAAAGATTTCCAGGTGTGGAAGAAAAGAAATAAATAAATAAAAGATAAAGAAAGAAAGGAAGGAAGGAAGGAAGGAAGGAAGGAAGGAAGGAAGGAAGGAAGGAAGGAAGGAAATAACATAGGCATGTATATGTATCCTTAACAGTGACATTTGTGAGTGATACACAGATTTTGGGACATGTATCTTTACTTCCCTTTCCAAAGGACCAGTGAATACATTTTAATGGTCTCTGCTACAAATTATTTAAAATGGAATGTCTATTCACTTTAGTATAATCATGGCTTTAGAAGATCTACAGCTCACGATGCTGAAACAAGCTTTTGTTATCCCTAACATTCCCTGCTAAAGGACTTCCTTGGGCTGAACCAAGGTGACACAAAGCTAAACTGATTGACCCCTTTCCAATGGCCATTCTTTTCATCCTTCTTGTGTGTCTTCTCTGATGAGAGTTCCCTTTGCTACTTTCAGTGTCTGGAGGGCTAGCAGTTATCATTGTCCCTGCAGCATTTTTTAAGTGTCATATAAACTGTAACACTGTGAAGAAGCCTCATTATCACCTAAAGAAGTTCTGCAGGCATGTCTTGCAGGGATGTGAAGTACCTGTGCCATGCTTTCATCATGCCAGAGCTGTGCCTGTCATTCATCATCTGTACACCCACTTGCTACATCCTTTCTAGATTTTTATTATATAAAGAATCTCCTCTGGTCAAGCTCGCTCTCTGCTCTCTCTCACAGCCTGATGGGTACAAGACATGTAAGTTATTTCCAGCAGGGAGGATGCCTGGATCTTGGTTACCAATTTGACAAGAGTTTCCATTTTTCAAGACCTGTCCATGCTGCCTATCCTTTGCTTTTAAATTTCAAATGTGCCATTTATATCTATAGATTTCCTCCTATTTCCTGTTCTCTCAGCTCAAGATGTTTTGATTTCTTTAAAGCACTGATCTCTACCTTGAAATGGTTCTGAGATAAGGCATTCAAGCTGGCTGAGCTTGTAAGCCTTCTTATACTCAATTTTAACTCATTTGTATTCCTAAGTGATTTCTGTTATTTTCCAGAAAGATGTAGTATATATCATTTGACTGATAGCTACATCAATGAATCTTCCCTCTCAAACTAATCAAAGATCTTAGCAGCTACAAATGTATCTTGTGTCATATATCTAAATTCCTTATTAGTTCAAGAAACTACCTAAGTGGGAAAAAATAGATTTGTAGCCTCTTCAAAGAAAATAAAATTTCTTTATTGTTAATAGTGTGTCTATAATGATATGAATGTATCTGTATGATATACACACACCATACCTATTAATAAAATTATTGAGATTTTTGTGAATTAATAAATGCATTCTAATTCAAACTAAATTTCTCTGTAATATCAACTGTTGTATGCAGCAAAAATATAAAATTTCTAACGCTTGTCTAGTATAATGAATGAGAACTATCATTACACACAATTTACAATAGCAGAAACTACAAACAAATTTCAAATTGACTTTATATTAAATTTTGTATGAAATACACCTAAATGTAAGAGGTATTTTATTAATAAACACTTTTCTGCCCCATAATTTATAATGACACAAAATAGCTTAATGAAGAGACAGCGGACACACGAGGAGGAGTCACATAGTAACGATGGCATTTGCCATTGAGACAACACACCCAAGTGCCAACAACTGAAAGTTATACTTGAGTTGGCCATTGCTTTAAGAATCATGAGGAGAGCCAGGCGGTGGTGGCGCACGCCTCTAATCCCAGCACTCGGGAGGCAGAGGCTGGTGGATCTCTGTGAGTTCCAGGCCAGCCTGGTCTACAGAGCGAGATCCGGGAAAGGCACAAAGCTACACAGAGAAACCCTGTCTCAAAAAAACAAAAAAACAGAACAAAGCAAAAAGAATCATGAGTAGTATAGACTCTAAAATATTATCTTAAACTTACAAACCTCATTTATAATGAGCAATAGCATTTGAGCAATGTAAAACTTCATTGGAATTCTTCAACCTGGAAAGTTGGGATTTTGCTAAAGCCTACACTATTATTCTCTTGAAATAAATTTCAATGGGTAACATTGCTAAGAAGTTATAGAGCTAAACTAACTTAACAGTAGAAAATGGGAATTATAGATTGAAAAGAAATAATCAATATTTACCATTAAGCTTTTAAATTTTCTATTTTCTGCAATGTGAAAAAAGCCATCTCTTGTTAAAATCTTGATGTGTTTTGCTTCGTTATTGTACCTGTGGGCAATGAATAACTTATGAATATAAATGTGTTTTTAATCAGTAGAAATCAATAATTACCAGAGGGCATGCCCCAATAACATTATAGGAATTAATTCTGAAGACAAAATATATACTTATGCCAATACAATGGTGACAGCTAATTAACAAAATGTATTTACTAGATTGGTTGAAGATATAACCAATATTTGAAGTGAGAGAAGATTTGGATGTGACTAATCATTGTGCTTAATTTACCTAGTAAGTTCAGTTTGAGAGTACAAAAAAGGACAAAATCTAGTAATTTGTATTCTTAGAATTCACTAGAAATATACACATATCACATGAACAAAATATAATGTTATGAAAGAAATCCATTATGCCAATTAACAGCCTATGACACCCATTACTGTTTTCCTTACAGATATTTTCCAGTATTAATGAACTGTATGGATAATTGCATTATTTCTGCTGTAATTAGAACCTTGGTTTTCAACTTCAGTGTTAGATGTGTCACATGACCTACCCAGTTATGAACACAGGAAATCTATTTCTACAAAAGCACTTGTCCTACTTACTTAATGCTAATTGCATATTCTCCAGACTCCTTGGTCCTGTGCCTCACAAGATAAGTACTATTCACCCTGTTAATAAGTTCCGTTTCTGCCTGCAATCTTTCCATTGGTCCAGCATACCTGGCAAAACACAGGAAGACAAAAAAATGGTTAAATGTATCTGAAAAGAGAGGCTAAATATAATTATCTGTCATGGTTTTACTTGTATGCTAATTACACTGCTTTAAATAATAATTCAGAAAAATCTCTTTAATATGTCTAAACACAAAAGTGGTACAATGTTACATCAGCAAAGTAAACGGTGCCTAAAGGCCCAGTGAGTACCAGTACATAGCAAATAAACACAAGGGACAGAGACAAAGAGAAGAATCACAAGATATTAGACCAGAAAGACTGTTTAGGACAGATGTGGGAAGTTTAGGAACACACATGGAGAAGACTATGGGAGACATGGCCCTGCATCACACACACACAGACAGACAGACAGACACACACACACACACACACACACACACACACACACACACACACACAACTTCACATTTCCTATATATACTTTCAAATACCTTTTGAGGATCTTTTAAAAAAAGACTCTGGTATAATTTAAACTATTTTAAAATAATTACTATTTGGATGTGAGATTAATTATCTGAGTTCATAATTTTGACAAATTTCTAGAGAAACAAGAAGTAATGAAGGAATTATTTTCAAAAGCAGATACATTTCAAAACCAGAGTTCAAGTTTCCCTAGACTATATGGGCCTTAAGCACAGCTGAATTCCATCAAAACAATAACCATCATAGTAAAATACCTAAACTCTGGGTGAAATTATTCTTGTATGACTCTTTGTATCAAATGTAAGCATACCACATAGTAGCAAGGAATATCAAAGATCCAGAGCAATTGAAATTAAAAGGGAACTACCTTTGGATTGGCTCTTTTCAAGCCAATATTAATTAATATGAATTTCTGAATTAATATTCCAGAAAACTGACTCACATATCGAATCATAAACTCAGCATAAACTTCAGCCTTTAATCTACACCATTTATTTAATATGTACACAGAAGACATTTAAGGAAAGTTTGTGGAGCCAGGTGAAGGCAATATTGCACCAATTATAAAGGGGAGTTAATGGCATTTTGTACCAATGGCACTTTTTTTTTAAGGCAGTCATGTTTACCTATGACCCATTAGGACCTAGTAGAGTCTGTTTCATGCTTGCCTCATCAGCCTTGTTTCCCCCAACCTCAGCATCTCTACTCTCCAGTCTTCTGTATCTAGGGTTTGTCAGTTTCCTTCTGACTGTAAAGTCCCTCATAGACCATGCTCTTGCATGGACACACACTTCTATCAACACAATTGATCTTGTCATCTAGGTTTAGAGAGTCATCCTGTCCATCCATCTAAAGAACTGTCCTGCATATGTAACCCTCACTCTAGCATTCCGATTACAGTACCCCTATTATCCTGGCCATCACTATATATAATGTGTGTATGTATGGTTATATACATATATACACAAAATTCGTGTTAACATAATTAAAATATAGTTTAAAAAGTTAATCTACACTACAATGAAAAGCAGTAGTCCACCATATGAGCTTTCTACTCCAAGTCCTGGATCAAATATTTAACCTGTTTTTTCCTTATTTATATATAGATATTTTTTAAAAATTGTGTTTATATTACAATTCATTAACTTATAACTCTGAGCATAAGGAAAGAAAGCCACTTTTCTTCAGACATATGCCTACTCTGTGATGGATTATTGTCTTTCTATAACTTCTGTGAAGCCAAGTCATCATTAGGTCCATTTGAGCAGGATAGTAGTTTAAAAATACTTGACTTGTAAAAAGGTAAACACAAGTGTTTGCTTGTTTAGGCTGTTTTCTATCAATCACAGTTCTTTCCAAATTCTCTACATAAACTCCCTAACAACACGTTTTCAGGGGTATATACCCTACCTGCAAAGTTCTCACTCATAATCCAATGGCTTCTGAGTCCCCAACTCATTTCAACTAACTGATGCTTCCTGCCTGCTAAGCCTGCTGCCCCATTCCTGGATTCTACATTTTTCTTTGCCTTGGAGTAAAAATTCATCCTTAGGTTTCCTATGAATAGAGTATGGGATGCAATACTTTGAAGCACAACGCTTACGAAATACCTCATTTTACCCAACACTTAAGTTATACTTTGGTTGGGATAGAATTCCAAGTGAGAAATGATTTTACCTCTTAAATATTAAATGGCATTACATCATTATCTTTTAACTTCCAATTGTTTTCTGACTCATTGGATATGGCCTGATATTTTATTCTCTTGGAAACTTTCAGATTCTGTGTTTTCTATAATAGAAAATTTTAATGATAATGTACTTTCTTATGGATTCAGCAGCATTTCAAAATTGTAGACATGTCATTCAACTCTGGAAAATTTTGTATTATTTCTTTAGTAATTGATGCCCCAAGGCATTTATTTTTCTTTCTGAAGTTCTTATAAGCTGAATACTACCATGAATTTATATCAACTATCTAATTTTAAAACATTTCTCCCATCTTATGTTTTCTTTGATGTTTCTGAAATTTTTTTCAACATTTTCACAAGCTCCTATACTTCTTAATTGATAAGAGCATTCCCATTTTACCTATGATGGGACACCTTGCACAGCCTTGATGCAGAGAGAGGGGCTTGGACCTGCCTCAATTGAATCTACCAGGCTTTGCTCACTCCTCACAGAAGGCCTTACAGTTTTGGAGGAGTGAAGAGGGAGTGCTGGGGGAGAGAAGGCTGAGGGGGTGGAAGGATGGAAGAGAGGAGCATCTGTGATTGGTATGTAAAATGAATAAAAAATTTCTTAATGAAAAATAGAGCCGGGCGGTGGTGGTGCATGCCTGTAATCCCAGCACTCGGGAGTCAGAGGCAGGTGGATCTATGTGAGTTCAAGGCCAGCCTGGTCTACAGAGCTAGTCCAGGACAGGCTCCAAAGCTACAGATAAACCCTGTCTCAAAAAACCAAAAAAAAAAAAAAAAAAAAAAAAAAAAAAAAAGAAAAGAAAAAGAAAGAAAAAAAGCTTTCCCATTTTCATATCATTCCTCTTACAAAACACTTGTTATGTACTTACCTCAAAATTTGCCTCAAATGTCTGGTTTCACTTTATCATTTGTTCATATATAAGGAAGGTGAATCAAGGAACAAGTGAGGGTCCTATGTGAGCAAGTCTAAAAGTATGCCACTGTGCAGAAATCTGCTCATTTGGCAAAAATCTGATAATTGGGCTGGGAAATATCCAAATGTTAGGGGTTTGGATTTTTACTGAGTTTATTCGGTTTCTTTGGAGTTCTCTAAACTCATTTTTGCATTCAAGGAAAGGGTACAGTGTGAGAGGAACTGCTCCATGCCAGATCTAAGCTATATGAAAGAAACTGGGTCTCTCACCTTTGATATAAAGACTTTCCTTAATCTAAGTGGTTTTCAGAGTGCCATCTCCCAAGTCTCTGTTAGGCCTGGCCTTTCCAAGTCAAACCCTGTGTGCTTCTGTTTTCCCATGTAATACACCTAACAACATTGTCTCTTGGCAGTGTAAAAATGCAGGCTATTTGACACTGGGAAAAAAGCCTTAGGGGCCTTGGCATCTACCACATTCAGACTTTCAAGAAGTTCCCCTGTCTTCAACCTCAGACCCCATCCCAGCATTTCATGCTTTTCACGCCTAAAACATGGGCTATTGAAAGGAGTCTTGTTGATTTTCTATTTTATTTCATGGTCTTTAAAAACAATATTTACTTGACAGAATAAACCTACTTTAAAGATGGAAATAATTAACAGATAATATAAACAGATGCTGTTGAGTCTCATATTCCTAAAATTCAAAGTTTACTTGAGTAGGTTATAATTGTTCCCAAGTTGAAAACATTTCATATGAAACCATCGACTTGAATGAACTGTCTAGATTGCTCAAGGGAAGAAAATGTAATGTAGAATTTTTACTCTGAAATGTCTTTGTTAATTCCTATATTTAAGGTGTTTCCTTTGTCTTGACACCTTGATGTTATTCTAACTGGTTATATTTTCAACAGAATTTTACATGCTAGCAAGAGTACATCTTAACAAGAAGAACTTTGCATGAACCTGCCCATCCTCTTGTGTCTCAGCAGTTCTCAGATACCTGCCTGGCTTATTTAATAAAATCCATGTGTTTGGAAATATTAGTATTTATCTCTAAAATTATTAACCTTTCAACTATAAAATCTTGTATGGAAGAAAACTTCACTTCTGTCATTAATACAGTTTTAAATCCCAGAGTAACACAAATTTGGAAACTGTTGTCAGAGATGTTAAAATGTATCTAAGACTGCCAATTTGATCAAACTTCTTTGGCAAGCTCAGTGCTAAAGCCAAGAAGAGTGCAGTAGAGACTGTGGATAATGACAAGAAAGGCAGATGTGGGTGCTGTGAGCCAGCAAGAGGCTTGGGGATAATTCCATACGCTTTCTACAAATTGGCTATACAACAAAGGAATCAGAATACATACATATACATCATACATATTAGATACTTAGGTGCTACCCACATTTGCAAACTGAACTAGTGCTATAGAGCCTCAAGATACTATATTCATATATACATTCAAATAACATCTTATCTGAGAACACAGACAAATATCAGGGAAAAGAGGTTCATTCATTTTCAGAAAAGTCAAACACAAATCCAGGGAAACACATACATCCCAGTGAATTGCTCAGATTTTTTTGTTTTATTTTGAGGTCAAGATAGAGATGAACAAGGGGCACCACTTAGAGTCTTGGGGCTACAGAAAACGGGTGCCATGGCATTCAACGTTTTCTCCCTCAATATAAACAATGACAGTAGATCTCTGCATCTGCTTCCATCAGTCACTGGATGAGAGTTCTATCATGACAGTCAGGGTGTTCAGCCTTCTGATCACCAGAGTAGGTCAGCTCAGGCTTTCTCTTGACCATTGCCAGTAGTCTATTGTGGAGGTATCATTGTGGATTTCTGGGGACCTCTCTAGCACTTTGCTTCTTCCTATTTCCATGGGGTCTTCATTTATCATGGCATCTCTTTCCTTGTTCTCCACTCAGTTCCTGATACAGCTGGGACCTCTTGCTTCTCTAAGCTCTCCCTGCCCCCTGACCCTTACCCTCATTACCCCCAGGTGGAGCTCCAGGAGTCCAACTGTTGAAAGAGAGGAGGAGGAATTATATGAACAAGAGATATTGATACCATGATTGGAAAAAGTACAGGGACAAATAGCCAAATTAGTGGAAACACATGAACAGTGAACCAATAGCTGCGGAGCCCCCATGGAACTGGACCGGGCCCTCTGGATAAGTGAGACAGTTGATGAGCTTGAACTGTTTGGGAGGCCCCCAGGCAGTCAGACCAGGACCTGTCCTGGGTGCATGAGCTGACTTTTTGAAACCTAGGGCCTATGCTGAGACATTTTGCTCAGCCTTGGTATGGGGAGAAGGGGACTGGACCAGCCTCAGCTGAATCTAACAGGCTGAGCTGAGTCCCCAGGGAAGACCTTGCCTTAGAGGAGGTGGGAATAGGGGACGGATGGGGGGGGGGGGGCAGGGGAATCCGTGGCTGATATGTAAAATTAAATTAATTATAAGATAAAAATATAAAAAAAATAATGACAGTAATATCTTCCATATAGGAATTTGGGGAAAATTTTTGTTACAGGACAAATGGAAATGAGAAATGGTTTACAACCTCACATTTAATGTGAAATAAAACATTTAAAGTGCTAAGTGCATATGAAATACTCAGCATATATTACTTTTTATGACATAATGAAGTATTAACTATTCTGCTTCCTATGTGCAGTTTTAAAGTTGAAAATATCTAAAAAGTAACAACCACTGTCCATTGCAATAATTGACTCTGCTACCTATACTACCATCATCTCAGTGGTAAATATGCTCCATCTAGACCTGTTATATGGCTGTTTTCTCCTCGTTGAAACATTCCCTCCAGGATGAAGAGAGGGGCTCAGGAGAGAGGTGGGGCTCAGCAGAGAGAGAGAGGTTCAGGAGGCTCAGGAGGTAAACTAAAGGTCACACTTCTGGGAGAACAGGACCTTGGAATTATCTCAAGGGCCCTTTTCTACCAGTCAAGGAAGGAGTGAACAGCTGCTAGAGGAGGGAGACTGGATAGCTGGCAGAGAAGAAATTATTAAACTGTTAAGCTGGTCCCAGGAGTGTCACTTCCATAAGTGGTCACCTACGTTAAGGTGGGGCTGTCACTGATAAAGTTGCTTTAAGTCACCCCTGTTCCTTATGAACCCTGTTTGAAATGCCAGTGAAAACTCATTAGGTCACCAAGATGGAAACTTGTACAATCATTGTTTTGACCTGTTCTGATCTCCCTTTCTGTGATGAGTATATGTGTGTGTGTGTGTGTGTGTGTGTGTGTGTGTGTGTGTGTGTGTGTATGTGTGTGTGTGTGTGTGTGTGTGTGTGTGTGTGTGTGTGTGTGTGTGTGTACATCTTCCCAGGTAAATACTGTCACATAAGACCCAAATCAGATATGGATATATTTTATTTCCCTATTCTACACTGGCAACTACAATTTTAGATACTATCTTTTTAAGGTAATTCTTAGTTTTAGATAGTATTATCATTTTTTTTCTTCTTCTCTGCTTCATGAGATTTATCTTTCCAAAATAGGAAATATATCAGGATATATCCCATTTCTTTCTGTGGCTCTTACACACATTTATGGTCGAGTGCACTGACATACACACATACAGACACCACTATCCAATCATGATAGAGAATGGCCAGCAATACGCAAATTCATTATGTTGTTTTGTTGCATGTGAAAACACCTTTAGCAAGGACAAATGGAAATGGAACATGGTTTACAACCACACATTTAAGGTGTCCTCAAGCTAGGAGTATGGTATTTCAACTGAGCAACATAAACATTTTTAATACTTACCAAGGTTGGCAAGAATAATCTACTGGTTTAGGTACCTAGGACATAAAAAGGCAAAAATAGATTAAGTTTACTTAAGGGTAGCTTTCAGAAATCAATCATTAACTCAGCTCAGCTGACTCAGCTCTATAAAACCCTTAAGTAGCACAGTCCTGGAACTATCCACTAGCAACTTTACACAGAATGAATCATAGTGTATGTCTGATACGTAGAAAATAATTCATTTTGCTTTATTTCATTCTTTCATGCATTTTTCTACTATGCCTTCCAGGGAAGAGATAGAAAAAACACATGAACTAGAAACTTTCAATATTTACCACAAGACAGTTTAATCCAACATAGAAAACTAAAATGAAAAGGTTATTAAAGAAACCAAATAGTACTTCCCTTCCCCAAGACAAAAAAAGAAAGAAAAGAAAAAAGACATATAAAATAAACAGCACACACTGGATATAGATGCTATTTTGCACAAATTCTAAACTCTGGTTTTAAAATCTTCCAAAAAGGAAACATTTTATTCATTACATCATGGAAAATATCCACACTTTCTTTTTTTTTCATACAAAGACTTGCACAAGTACAAATATTACATTTTATGTGCAAATAAAGAAAGCATCTTCTAGCTGACGGTGGTAACTAGGAAATGAAGAAAGCCAAAGAATATACACTAGTAGTAAAGAAAAAAATACCCAATACATCACACACCACAGAAAAGGTGCCTATTTACAAGCTATTCAGGAAAAACTAGAATATAGATAGTCCATTTTGAGTCTTAAAAACCTTCATGAATTAGCCAAGTCTTTGACAGACAGAGTCCATGATGTTCCTGGGTCTTTTACATTGCCGGTGTGGGGAGAAGGAAGAGAGGAGTGGGTAAGAACTCCCACATAGTCTACCTGTGTTCTCTCCTTTAGCTGGAAAAGGATGGACAACCAACAAGTGAAGAGTGACATATAAATTCACAATAGACAAACAACTCGGGCTATCCCATCCCAAAACTGCCTAGAGGAAGGAGCCTTTGCTTCTTCCGTGGGCATGTTCTGTGGCTGTAATAAAACACTAACCAAAGGCAACTAAGGGGAGGAACACATATTTAACTTGTATTTCCAGATCATAATCCATCATTTTGGAAAGTAGAAATAGAAGCTAAAGGCAAAAGCTTGAGGAGAAGCCAAGGTTAGCTTGATAGCTTGCTCTCTGACTCATACTTAACTAGCTTTTATTCAGCCCATACACACCTGCCTAGGGATGGTGTTGCTCACAGAGGGCTAGGCCCTCCTGCACACTTCCCAATCAAGACAATCTCACACACATGACCACAGGCCAATCTTATATGAGCAATTTCTTATTGAGGTTCTCTCTTCCAAGATGACTAGAGTAGTTGACAATTAAAAACTAACTAATAATATAACCATCTTCTCATCTCAGATCCCATCCCACATGCTCCTCCTAATTTCTCTTTAGTATACTTCGGGGATTTGTTTTAACAGACACTTCATTGTGTCACACTTAAGGCTGAAGATCACTTCTGGATACCTTTACATCCTTTAAGAATATGGTTCCTTCAAGTATATAGTCCTCTAATGCCATTTTCAGCCTCCATCACAGATGTCTTACATTATTAAATTTATGCTATGGACAAGTAAGGCTTTTAAATAACTTATTGGGAATATGTCTATGTATGATAGATACTTCCTAACAAGAAGTGTGGTTCATAAAATTAGATGGGGCACTTAGATACACTTTCTCTGTGTTTGATGATGTAGAAATATGAAGTAGTAATTAAATTTCTAAATTGACAGTGATTTTCTTGCAACATACTAATTTTTATTCTTTCAGGTATTGAAGTTTCATGTTCTAGAATCTCTATCCAGTTCTTTAGTGACAGTTTCAAGTTCTATTTTCAATCTACTCATTCATTAGGGACATATTTTCCTTTGCGTTCTGAACATGGTTATGATGGCTGATTTCTGAGTGTGGCTTATGTTCCTCTGCTTCTTTATATATTGATGTTGTAAATGATATGCTATTTACGTATCATATTTGCATATTTCAAGCTGCAATTGTGGCTTCTTCTATTCTCACATAGTATGTCTCTTGTCTCAAAGCAGGAAGTCAACCTGGCTAAATTATAACTTTTAGATTATCTCCTGTAATAAGCAGTTGATGATTTCTCATTTAACTTCTTTTAGCCCAAACTGAGGGATTTGCTGGCTTCACTACCCAATCAGATTTTGAGTGCACACACAGAACTTGAGGTTTCTCCATTCCATAACTCCATCCTTTCTAATGTTATCTTCCACAAGTAATGGGGTACTTCAAAGTCCATACTCCAACTCTTCAAGGCAGAGAACTGTACAGTTTCTATCTGAAGTTTAGCCATACAGAATGCTATAACCCCATGCCTGTGTTCAAACCAGGAAACTCAACAGCACTCCTATTGCCACATGTCAATATTTTTGCTAATTAGTAGCCTCAGACAAGTTTTCATGACTGTTTAATATTTCATGTTTTTTCATTAAATCTCTTACCTGAGAACTAGCAAAAGGAAAGCTAGTCTCTAACCATCAGTAGAAAGAAGCTTGTAGCTTCCGTTGCCACTGTGGTTAGGGTGGAATCCAATTGTCAATGCTTTTAACAGGCATTTGTCTTTTCTCTCAGGTTGAACTTAATGTCATCCTTAATATCCTAAAGTTTCACTAAAATATATCTAGCTGTTGATGAATTTAAATTACCCATCTTTATTTTTAAAATTAGTTTTATCATAAATTCTGGAAAGTTCTTGGCCATGACTTATTTGAATATTGCTTTTCTACAATTATCTTTAATCTCTTCTGTTTTGTACATTTGAATCTTATTTCATTCTCCCCTACAGTTTCCATTGCTTAATCTCTCTGGACTCATTTTAGAAACTTCTTCAGATTTCTTTTCCAATTTTCTACTCAACCATGCCCGATAGGCCATCTAGTGCACCCATTAAGGCCTTCCCTTCAATTGTTAGATCTGAGTCTTTTATAGAGAAGCCCAGACAATCATTAAGTGTTGTAATTTCCTCTTATCTGCTTTTTAGTTTTTAGTTACATTAAGTATAGAATTTTTAATTTAAGTATCTTGTCCTGTATCTGCTTCATGAATCTAACTCTATATTCTGTGTCTGCTAACCTTAGCTTAAGGTGGTCTGTTTCCTCGATGATTCCAACTGTTGAATTTCGATTCTCTAGAACTTTATCTGCAACAACCCATTGAGGGCTGTCTGTGATGAGGCTAAAACCAAACAGACAATGTATTTTTATTTGGAGAAAAACTCATGTTGGGTCATAGGGCTGGTATGAATTCCAGCCCTACATATGGATAACTTTTACATTAAGTTTAGGAATCATTAAGGGATCACTCTCTCATGCTTGCCATCCCCTGTGCCCACCTCTCTTTTCCTTTATCTAACCCAGAGCCAAGAGCACCAGAATTCTCTCTTCTGTTGGGTGGAATATTACTGGAACATGCCCTGGCAACTGCCAGATTCACATTTATCCAACTTTGTACCGTGTTGTAGTCCAGCCTTTGTCTCCAATCACTCTGTTGTCATAAATTAACTACTTCATCTATGTCTTCCACCCTGGAGGTTGCCTCTAGAATCTCTCAAAACTTTTGAAGACACAGGAATAATACACTTAGAAAAATAAATTTTCAGCTCAGAATAGAATTCACAGCACTGCTCACAGCCCTCTGATAACCAACATATACAAAGGGATGCAGTTTTCAAGCTCATGCAATGCTTTCCCCTCTTTAATCTGTCTACTTCCTTTCATTCAGCTTGTCCTATATCTAAAAAATAAATATATAATGTCATTACATAAGTAGTTTGCCTTAGTAGCTATCTATTAACTTTAAGCTATAGGAGCATTCATATTTATCTGGCCATTTTATTCCTGGCTATGTATTACTGTGTAACCCTAGTATCTTAAAATATCTGAGTATGGTTTTCCTTCTAGGCAGTTACAGTAAGATTCCATAAGCTGATTTCATTCACTAATTGCCTATGTGCATTGAGGGATCCACATTTGCTTTTTTATCCTTTGTACATCCATTCAACAAATTTAAATACGCTTTTATGCCAGACTATCTTTAAAACAAAATTTCTAAAACTCATGTAAGACATAAACAGAAAATAGTGCTTTGTATATTAAATGCCTATTCAGGTTCCCAAATGTCAGAATGTTAAAATCTCTTGCCATTTACTGTTATGTAAACATTTTTGCTTCTATTTGTACCTATGAGATTCAACCTATCTATCACAATAAAGGGAACAGCAACTCTTTTCTTTTAAATCTCTTTGCTTTTCAAAAATAATTAAGCTTGGATAAACAGTGTAAGATTACATTCCCAAATTAAAGGTGACAGATATTACACTTGTAATATAAAAAAAATGTGCAGTTGAGAAATACAGGCGCTATGGGAATATAACAAGAATATTTAAGAATTTTGAGGGCATTTTTCCTCATGTAATCATGTGCCTCATATTAATAAAGAAATTTCATTACTTTGCATTCACTAACTTTAAAATTGTGGGGAAAATTATGATGTTAAAAATAATTCCACCCCATATAGTAATAAATTAACACCACAAAGCACAAAGAAATGCATTTACATGATATCCGTTCATATTATGTCACTCGTTCCCATTTTATTCACTTGCAGAAAATTTCATTATGAAATTAAATAAACAGGAAAGGATATTATAAAGAATAGAAAAAGTAGTCAGAGCCCTGGTTGAAGAATTTGTGGACTTTCTACTCTCTACCACCCTTTTAAAGACACAAACTGAAGTGTAATGACTACCTGTAACATGAGTGACCAGAAATAAGTCAGACCATACCATTTACATCCAGAGAAAGGAAAATCTTGCCCAATACATACAATCTGTGGCCTTGGGTTACTTCACCTCAATACCTTTAAACATTTTTTTTAACTTTAAGTTATATTTCCATCCTGCATATCTTTTCTTAACATTTGAACTATTTTTGGCATAGATTAAAGTATAATCTGTGGGATTATGCTCATGTAAGACCTGCCCTCCTTATAAAATATTAATAAAATTGATGAGTATCTAGGCAGTCACTCTCCTTTATACCTTCTTGAACAGTTAATCAAAGCAACAAAAGTAAAATAAAACAAGAAGGAAGTGAAATATAAGAACTTACACATGGAGATGGTTTGACAGCATCACTTGGGAAAAATCCAACCTCTCCTGAAGATAAATTCCGTCCCTAAATTGGAAAAAAAAATACCATTGAGAACAAAACGATAATACTATGTTGTTGTTTATAAAATGTTATTCAACTTGGGATCCTTGTGGTTATTTACATATTTCACTTAGTACTCAGCATTAATTCGTGGGCCCAGAAGAAGAAGCAAAAACAGAGACATTTTTCTTCACTGTTGACTTTCTATGTGGTTTCAGGTTATAGTTATAAAAACAATCCATTTGCTTGTCAACATACTATTTGACTTTGAGGCCTTTGTATCTCTCAATCCTATATGGATATGAAGTCTAATAAGGTTTGATGCTTACAAAGTTATTACTGTATTTTACATAGTGTTCTAACTTTTCATTAATTCTTGCAATAATCTTATGGCAGAGTCAATTACTACGCTCAGTTTTGTAGAAAAGAGAAGCAAAGCATAGAGAAAGTAGAGGATTTCCCTGCGGTGGTAGTGCTAACAGACACCAGACCCAGAATTCAAACTCAGGTGTTCCTACTACAGCTTTATACAGCCTCTCTATGCAAAAGATAAGGATCATCAAAGAGGGTGTTGGAAAACAAGACAGAAAGGTAGCTGGATCCCCTCTATGACATCTAAATTTTATCACTGATGATGGTGTTGTGCCAAGGGTACTTTTAAACTCCATCAACATGAAAAACTGCTTATGAATTTGGAGATGAGAATGACATTAGGGAATTGGTACCATGGTATGAGAAGAGAAACTGGAGGAGGAAGCATAGATATCAAAGACACCACCACCTGTGGAACTTACCTGTGAACTAGATTTGAGCAGAGAATACTAGCAGAGTTAAAGACTAGGAAATAGGTCAATTATTACTGCAGGAACTTATCAGATGACCTATTCAGATAGATAACATGAATCATACAGATGAAGATCTAAGTAACATAGGGGAAAAAACTGTGATGGGAGAAAATGTGGAAAGAGGATATAATTAGATACTAGCGCAACCAGCAAGTGGGAAGTAGTCTTCTGGAAGGAAGATTCAGAAACTAGGGAGGGATGGAAGCACAGTAATTAAGACTGCAGTGAAGTGCTTCTTCAATTATCTGTATTTACTGAGTATTTTATGGTACTTTAATGGAAGCCTTACATGAAAGAATAAGAATGTTGTTTAGTACATATCATTACCTAGACCTTTATATATAAGTACACCACACAGCTGAAAGCAACCACACCCTTACAGAACTCAGAAGAAAAACAAAGAGGGTAATATTTCTTAGAGAAATAAAAATAATATGTTTGAAATTGCAATAAAAGAAATGTGTGTGTGTATGTGTGTGTGTGTGTGTGTGTGTGTGTGTGTGTGTGTGTGTGTGAATCAGATGAAAGGGCAGACAATTATTTTTTCTAAGCCATATTAGTCAACTCCCATTCTTTACTAGATCAACACAAAAGATCTCAATCTGCAGAATTCAGAACAAAGGAGAAGCAATGATATTTTTGTAAGAGTAAATGATGGCCAATATCATACCATCCACTTCCTCAGTACAAAACCAGCACAGGGCCTCCTCGTACTTACAGTCTGCTCCTCTTCCAAAGCTCATATGACCCACTTTCTCATCTCTTATGCAAATCATTTCTCAAGCTGCATATCCGCATTAGATCCACAACTAACTCACCCATGGCCCATTCACATCCTCTTAATAGCATACAAAGTAATAGTCTAAACTTAGTAGAATGGACAATTGTTATTCTACATTGTCATCTCCATGACTAGGCCATGGATTCTTTGAGGTTGACTACAAGGTCTTAGTTGTCTTTATGTAATCTTACATTGGATGCATAGCAGGTATTTAATAAATGATTGCTAATTAAAGTATATTTCTCTCAATCTGATCATCCCATGCCAATGACTACTATGAGCTCTAATTATGTCACATATAGCAAAATACATCACACTTCATTTTTATATGCAGCTACTAAAAAGGCATCATGCTGACTGTTTCTATACAAAGGTATTGCTTCGGTGAAATTCTCTGACCTTTCTATAGCATTTTGTGTAGTGAGTGTTTTCGAATGTGTGTATATGTGTATGGGGGTAGGGGGAAGTAAAATGTCACAAAACAGAAAGTAAGTCCATTGAATTAGATAGTTTATGAAGATGTACTGACAACTACATTTTAAATGTTTTTTCCACTTTAGAACAAGTGAGCTGGAAGAAATGCATGAATGGAAACAAGTCATCCTGATGATTGAAGAAGGGATAGTAGCTTCCTAAGAAACATCCTACAAGGGGCAAACAATTTTCCAGACAAACTAGGATATCTTTAGAGTAAATAGCAGTAATTAATAATTATGTCAGGGTAAAAGGTTTGATTTGTGATTATTCTGGATCTCAGTGATGGCAAGTGCATGTAGAGAGCACATCAAGAACTGTATTGTTCGCCCTTGCTTCACACCTTCACTTTCTAAGGTGCCAGAACCAAAATGGAATCTGTTGTTGAAATTTCTTCCTGCCAAGTTGTCTCTTGGTGAACTGATTAAAGTCTTGCACAAGGCTGAGGGCCACATAGTAACATGTGACACCAACACTGGTAAGCTATATTGAGGAAAGCTCATGAAAGCACGGGAAACTTGAATTGTCAGATGTTTAACATCCCTGTCATGAACAGAGATGGTCAAGTAGTACAAATGAAGCAGGTGTAAATACATGGTAGCAAGATACAGTTTCTAATTTTGACTGACATGCTGGAAAATGTATCCATGTTAAGGAATATGAAAAATAAAAGGCAAGGCTCAGAAGCTGTCCAATGAAGAAGATGTGTAATGGGGTATGGAAACATCTTCCAGAAGTGAAGATATTTTTTCTCTTTGAAGAGAACTTTGTCTTTTTTATCTTGGGTTATCTGTTATCTGGGGGTTATTTTTTGGAGGGGGTTGGAGGTAACATGTGCATATATCCTAGGTTTTCATTCAATCAGAGAACCTGTTAAGCTAAATAAACTCTGGGTATTTTGTTTAAAAAAATGAAAAGAATCATATTGTTTATTTTTTTCTTACCTCACCTCAAAGATAGCACCCGAGCAGATTTCCCTGAACAGATTGCCAATGGTCACGGTCAACTGCGTTTTAATTTTTTACAAAATTTCTACTAATGAAATACCCTAGCAGTGCAGGTACACTTGTATAAAGATCCCACATGTCCCTGAAGGCAGAGAAATCAGAGGTACTGTGACCTATCTTATCAGATGAATGAAATTAGAGTTCCTCTCTAATCCTGTGAGACATTCCTCTGAGTTCTGGGAGATAATGCATGCTATATTCAATGATTTCCATTTATTAAGGAAATAGCCACTCTACAACATTTGGAGGATTCAAAACAAAGCAGTGTGTAGGCGGGTTGTCTTTGTCTCCCTGGTGGATGTGTGTGGGATGCACATTGGTAATTCATTAATGCGAATGGGTGGACCAGCTGTCAATCCCTTATACATGGATGGAATTGCAGACTGTAACTATGAAATAAACCATCTTCAAAGGCAATGATTTGATGTACTTAACATGATTATCTATCTAATAGGGTTTTACTAACCTTGATGAAAGATATATACCTGAATTTTCTTCTTTTATTCATTTATGAGCATTTTATTCTAGGTCAAATAATCAGCTTGTCATCTATTTTATGTCTATTACAAAAGCCAGACATAGTGAATAATCCCTAAGTTATTTTCCTGTCTGGTATTTGTTGTGTGAATCCCTTAACATGTTCAAGGTCAAGTTGAAAACATTCCTGTTTTGTATTATGTGTCACCTGATATGCCATATGCTATCTTTGTATGCACTTATTCTGCAGGGAATCTTGCATCATGTGATGGGACTTTTGTAAATTTAACATTACAGGTCTGAGTCTTTTTATGAAATACTTTCTTTGGAAAGGACCTAAGAAAATAGGTCATGAATTGCATATAGTGAGAACAGAGAAAACTTTATGTCTCATTAAATAAATTAAAGCAGACACAGAGAAAATATTAAATTATAATTAATACAATAATAATGCCCTTTTTCTTAAAAGCAGGTTACTGTCTATAGAAAATATATTAAACTAAAATTATTGATAACTTCCTCTGCTATTCCTGAATATCACAAATACAAATGCATAGTCAGGTACTTACTTACTCCTAACTGACCTTAGGTTTTAACTATTCCTCACTTTTCTTCAAAATACTCTACAGTGGATCATAATGAATTTAAACTACTTTACATTTGCCAGTAGAAATAAACCTGTAATCTACCTGTAGAGAGAAGCACATTAATGCATGCCAGGATGCTATAGCAAAGACTGCATTTTTAAAACCACAGACAAGAAAGGCTTAACATGACAGAGGATGTCCTCCAAAAATCTTAATCGTAAATTGCTTGGCTTCTAACTTTGTGGGAAAAAAAAAAGAACAAATTGCTTTAAGAAAAATATGACATCTCTTCCCTGTGGCTCATTTATCCCCCTAATACTATCTGGATTGGAGCTTTAATGCACTTCTAGAAGAGCTAGAAATGATTTGATACAGATTTGGAAAGCCAAATGTAAAAAGGCTAGATTCATGGTTATTCATGAAAGGTGGGAAATTCTCCCCCATTTCAGTGCCCTAAACACTCAGAACATATGCATGACTGTGCTGTGAGGTTACTGAGCAGTTTCTCTCCTGTGACTAGTCACCAGAGCAACTTCCACTTTGCTCAGTCGTATCTCCACTAACAGAAATAAATGGCTTGGCCACTGGGAGGAGAGAACATATAGCAAGGCCATGAATTATTAGAATACAGAAGGTTAAAAATAGGAATTAAGTTTATTGGTGGACAGGTAGGTAGAAGATAGCTATAAGTAGATTAGATAGGTAAATAGAATAGATGCAAGCACTATTTTTTTAATCATTCTGATGAGCTTTGTAAAGACAAGTAATGAAACCAATGGACCAATAACAGAGGTGATCAGTAAGGAGAACAGTCTGAAACTGGCATTCACTAATGAGTGATTCATGGCTACAGCTGTGGCCATACTGTAACTGTCACATTCTGTGAGACACATGCACTGGCTAGTTCTTAAAATGCATATAGAAGTAGTGTCACAGGAACGGGGCACCAGAATAGCTTGCTCGGTTTCCTAGTGTGCTATAAAAAGCTGTGCAACCATACCCAAGTCACAGAGGTAAGCAATAATAATGACAAGATCTCCCATAAATGCCTCGTCAGGTTGTTTTAAGGATGAAGGAATTAATATGCATGGAAGACTTTTGAAGATGCTGAGTAGTCATTTTCTCTTTCATCCATAATATTGCTTTTCAATTATTCTCAGATTATTCTTTGAAATTTTCACTGCAAATTGACCATTCACATGTTATTAAATATAAATGCCTAAACCTATATATTTAACCCCATAATTCCCCTTGTAGGTACTAAGTGTACTAAGTCAAAAATAACATGGACTTTCATTTCAATGGGCAATCTACATTCTGGAGAGTTCATCGCTTTACACAAGGTTTTCTTGTAAGGAAACACATTCTTTCAGCATTTGTTGTCTCCTAAACAGGGAGGAAGGTAGCTATTTTCCTGCCAATGAACATTGACAGTTTTCAATGCCATTGTGTATAGTTAAGTACTGAATGGTCACTCTGAAGAATCCCAAAGTGTACATGTACACACACAAAAGAATGAAATGAAAGCCGGCCCACTTTGTAATTTCATGTTGAAAGGGGTATTTAAATCTGGCTAGTGTATGAGATTTAAAAGCTCGTGAAGTGAAATAAAGACTTGAAATTCCTATTTCTGATTCATTTACATCTACATAAAGAGCAATTCTGACTTACAGTTCTGCATGACTTTGCCAAACTGATCCTTGGGTCCTATCTTTGAAATCATATATGTTTTCAATTTATATAGGCTGATCATTAGGTCAAGTCATCAGAATATATGATGAAATTCACAATTATATTCAATAGATTTTCTAATTCATATGGAATTGTTTCTCTTTGTTCCTTCTCTGGAATTTTGGCTGACAGAAAAAAAAAAGAACAACTTAAAATCAAAAGTTGTAAAATGTATCTTGGGGGGGGTTGGACACACTAAAATGCCAGAATCTATATTTGTACATTTGTTAGATGTGAGGTAAGTGTAATCAGTGGAATAGTCTCCCCAATACATTTGATACATTTGAGAAAGGTCTATAGCAAGGTCTCTGTTTTTCTCCAACATAAAAGGAGAGTTCTGGTTATGGTTACTTGTATCTTGAGGTCTCCCTCCCAACTCTTACTGGGTAAGATGTACGTGATGCAATCCTGACCCATATTCTCACATCAGTGGGTTTTTGTTTTGTTTTGTGGTGAAATAAACAAGAAATTTTATTGATGGAAGAAGAACATCTAGCAAGCTAAATCCAACCAGCACATTAGTGAGCCAAATTGCAAGCAGTTGCTCAATACAAACCCTGCAAAGAAGAGCAAGGTTCAGCTACATTTTGGAAAACATCCTACTTGGAGAAAGGCTGTATAACTCCCCAAATTAATCCAGGCTCAACAAAGGCCCAAAGAAATGTTTTTCTAATCGTGGCCAACAACAAGTATGATATTTTGCAGCCTTGGCAATTCTAATTGGAAGCACAAAGAAAATGTTCTAAGTACTAGTTCTCTGGGTTAAATGTTCATAAAACATTAGGCATTTTTAAATGAATTATTTTCTACTGAGAGCAAAATTAGTGCTTTGATGAAAAGTTTGATGTTTCACTGTATACAGTGCACTGTGCTAGGCATGTGGGGAATATAAAGGAACAGATATGGCCACTTTTCAAGAATCATCTGACAATGCCAATTACCTTCGTTTCCAATTTTGGTGTATTTTCATAGATTTCGATGGGCTTTTAGATCACAACAAACTCATGAAGTAATAATTTGCTGTGATCAGGGCATTTGGTGCCTGATGTTCTGTTTCTGACCTTCTGATCTTAAGTGAGTCACTCAATCTCTTTCAGTTTCAATATCCTCTTCCATGAAGCAAGGGAACTGACCCAAGGATTCCCAAGGTTTCTGGTCCTGGCCAAATGTTCTAATAGACACCCTCCACAAGTTCTATAGGTTTCCAGTTAGTTATTGTTGTCCACCTCCCACCACAGGATTTGGATCCAAAACTTGTTCATCGGGGATGGTAGGGATCAGTGATGTAACCTGACAGCATTTACTGACAGAAGATAAGGACTGCCTCCACCTTTCACTTTGACTCACTATGAAGTTGTCTATCTACTCAAGCATATAGGATTGGCTTGTTAAGAATTAGATATGGCCACTGATTCTTTGGTGATTTGAATCATAAATAACTAAAATTCAATACGTTACAAATTCATAAATCATTTGGTTCAATGTCTTCAGGGGAATGTATGTGCTCAAGCTCTAGTGAACTTACAATACACAATCAACAGGAACACCAGAGGCGATTCCAGACTGACAGCCCACAGAAGGTACTTTTTGTTGACATGGTCTTTCAGTAATTGTGTGAGACTGTAGCTTACATGGCAGTCACATGATGGAAGAAAAGGTTGACAGAATTTCTCAGAACTTTATCCCTAAAAGGTTCTCTATTAAAAGAGCACTCACCATCTGAATGTGTACTTGAGTGGCAGTGACCTCCTCAGAGTACAGGATAACTTATGCTTTGCTCTGTGCCAAATTCAGCAATGCAAGTAAAAATGCAAGTAAGAAAACTAACCATCAGTGTCCATCTCCTGAGTTAACAATTAGGCTCTCACTGTGTCAGGAGCTTTGCCAATTCCCATAATACAGTCTGTACACTTGGAAACATTCTCGCAAACCCCGTCTATGATCTATTCAATCAAAGCCAGTTGGCAATTACCCAGGGAAAGTGTTTCTTACAATCCTTTACTAATGTCTATTATCTTCTGTAATCATCTCTCCAGGGCCCTCCTTGCTCCATTACAGTCATATGCCGCGTATTTCTCCTTTCCTGTAATTAGGGGCCATAATGCTCTCAGGGTCAAAACACTCCATATTTTGAGGCAAATACCTGTCAACATAAAGGTCTGGTGATTATAGGATATTCTGACTAACTAAGAATAGCTTTGTATCTACACACTTACAAGTTCAATTTTGCCTTGATGGCTTCTCAATCCATACAAGGATGAGAGACAGAGCGGAAGCACAGGTAAACTGAGGGACTTCTTAACACCCAGCTCCCATACTCAACAGGGGTGCTGCATGATCAGAACTAAGTCTTCGGCTTCATGGAGAAGTATCTTCATGGCAAGAATCTGACTTGGGAAAAATATCTCGGTCCCAATAGAGGCCATGATGCCAACTTCTTATACCATCAAAGGAATGAGTTGGTTTTGTTTCGGATTTAGGAATCTGTTTTCCTAACAAGAGAGATCTGATAATGTTTATAAACAATTCTTCACTGTTTCTATTTGCCTCTGACTTGGCTACAGATAGACACTTGACCTTTAGATGAGGAGAAAAAAACATACAGTTTAAGGAAATGCTCTTGGAGCTAATATTCTGATGTGTTCTAGAGCTATTAGGAAAGAGTGGTCTTAATCCTTTACAGTTACTTCCATAGTTTCAGTGACAGAAGTTCATCTTCTCCCTTCCCCTGCACTTCTCTCTTCTCTCTTGATAACATTGAGCCAAGTTCCTTGTCTGTGAACTGTTGACTATTTCCCACACCACCCTTGAGTTTGAGTCCTTGAGATATCCTAGGTATTCCTCATCCACCAGCTCCCTGGAAAGGACTCCTGGTCTCCACCAATGTTATACTTAAATCAGCCATTCTCTTCAGGAATTATCGTTTTTACTTTACTGTATAATAATGAAGAAACTTCAACAATCAAGTATAGGTGTGTGAAGGGCAAAATAGTCTCAAAAAGCCCACATTGTCAGTGCAACTCTTTATACAAATTAAATGTGATGAACATGAAATTTAGATAAAAAAGTGAAAATTCCAGAAAATAATTTTTCTACTCTAGAAAATGAATCACATTCTTGAAAATTGCTAATCATTTCAGGCACACAATTTTTCCCTTTTAATTTCTCTTCATGTTTGCTTCCTATGAATCTTATAAAATCCCCATGAGTCATTTAAAAGTCAACACTCCCATTTTATAGATGAGGAATGTAAGAGTACGTTCTGACAAGATGAATACCTTAGTGATCTTTCAAGTGACATGAAGTACAATTCAGAGGTAATAATGATGACCTTGAAATGTATGAGAAACAAATGCTAGAAACAGTCTCTCTGAATAGTTATATTGAAACCCATTTTCTTCTAGGCCCTGGAAACAGATTTAAAAAAATGATGGGTCTCATCTTTCTGGGGAGCTCTAGCCAAGCAGACCAAGATGCAGTGTGGTAGGTGTGTTAGAAAACTATTTTTAAATAAGACCCTGAAGAAAATGGCCTTAGTATAGGGTAAATGTATAATGGCAAAGAAGGTTTTAGCTAAGAAAATGAGACCAGGTAAAGATGAAGGAAGAGGATAAAATATCTAAGGCTGGAGGTTTGAGAAAGCATGAATATTATGAAGATTTTTCTCAGTCAATTATTTTTTTCTTTCTTTTCTTAGCTTAATAGGAAAAAAAAACACATTTGGTCAAGTTGAGCAAGGCTGGTTCATGACCTCTTAATTCTACGTTCACTGCCTCTGGCTTCAAGTGAAATGACTGTTTCATTCCTCCTGGAAACTCCTGAACCCCATGATTTTTTTCATTTATTTATTTATTTATTTATTTATTTATTTGCTTACTTACTTACTTACTTACTTATTTTGCAGAACTCTTCTACTGAGGAACAAGGCAAATAAAAATCAAGTCAAAACAAACAAAAACTTTTCTCAACATAAAGCAATGATTTTTACCTCTTAAGTTTTCTGCCAAAATAACTACTTTGAAAACTCATTGTCCTAGGTGTTAGAAATAGAAAATGAATCTCTCAGCAGAAGAAAGGGGTAGGATTGCCACTCTTGCCTAACATACAATCTTGAGACCAGAAGAACAGAGGAGACCTTGCTTCTAATTCTGCAAGTAGCACTTAATAAAAACAACAACAACAACAAAAACCTCAGCTCTCAACAACATGAATTTCCATTTACTCTCTTGGTGGAAAGCTCTATGAACTAATCAGAACATGTGCAAAAACACTTTCAGTCCTTAAAATAAAGATCATGTAGATGCATGATTTGTAGCTGTGAGGTATTATGACTACTTTCTACATTATTTTATTTTCTTTGTGGATTAAAAATACCTATATTTTGGCACTGATTGCAATTTCACTCTTATAATTGCCTTTTGGTTCCAATTAGCCTGCAAAATTTCCCCAGTGGCACATTTGGATATTCATAAATGACAATGGAGGAAATAAAACCTCATGATCTAGGACACTGGATCCTCATTGTTTCAAGACCTTTTTAATCTAAGAAGAAAACACATAGGCATTACTCTATTGTGGTAGAAATTGTAGATGGTATATTTGCTTGCCAGTCCCCCTCCTCCATCCCGTCTCTGCCCCTCCCTTCCCTCCATCTGTTTTCTGATGAGTATAATCTGTATATTTTCTATGAAAACACTTCTCATAGGAAAAAGCCACTCCAGCATGAGAGATTCTGTCTTTACATATCATATTACTCAAAAGCAACAGGTTAGCTCTCAACGGTCCGCTGGTGTGAACAGAACTGTTGTGTATGTTGTTAGAAAACAGGCATGCCTTACACCTGTACCAGGAAATGTGACCCTAAATGGCCAATTCCCTACTTGCTATTCATTTCATTTGAAGACAGTTTTATATAGCTTTCAAGGAAAAGAAAAGACAAAGAAAGAAAGAAGACGCTGCCAAAATGAATCCCTTAGAAGAGGAGACAGAACACAGTGCATTTTCACAGCTCAATTGACAACCCATTGTTTGGAAGAAGTTACAATGAAAATGCAGAGGGGCCACTTACTTCAACAGAAATTACTGTTGTGATAATAACAATGCAGAGGAGACTAATATCTATTCAAAGAAAGAGAGTCCCTGATACATCTTGGAGGGTAATTTGTATGCTCTAGGCATGGTATGTGTGGAAAACATGACAGTCTACAATAGAATCTGACTTTCTGCATTAATGAGTGAAGTGACTCACTTGAAAGAGAAAGCAGCTCAGGAAGCAAAATTCCTTGAAAATGTACAAATAGCCCAAAGCTCTTAACTAGTAAAAAGATCCTTTTAAAGATTCAAATGCAAATTCATTTGTGGTAAGTACTTCAAACTTTAATCTACAAGCTAACCTCTGTGTATGTGTGTTTTTAAAATAGGATTTTTGAAAACCTCTTAGCAAAAAAAAAAAAAAAAAAAAAAAAAAAACCTCAAAATAATGCATCAGCTGTCTTGATCATTCAGATAAGAAACTGGTGGTATTGTTTCTAGTCCTTCCAATATGAAACACAGAGTGAATGAAATACTGTAGGCAATTTTTATGTATTTGGATGGATGACTAAATAGATGGACAGACTGATAGATCTGTCTGGATGGTTGGATACTGTTTAGTGACTACATTATAATATTACTGATTTATTTTACAGTGATCATTGTCACCTCCACTTCTCATGTAATAAAATGGAAGCCCTTAGTTATATGTTTAAGGCCACCACACTGGCAGGCAACAGCCAGTAAAATTCAGCAAAGGGGGCTCTGATTTCCTAAGTGCTAGCATAGGAAGTGAAAAACCCTTCACTTGCTCCTCTGGTGCTAATTATGTATAATTTCAAATGAGATGGGATAAGGCATCAGAAGAGGTGTGTGAAACTGTATTCTTGAAGTAATTAAAAAAAAAATACAATCCCTTAGAGGAAGTCACATACTGGACGGTACAAAGTACAAAGTATATGTTCAGTATGAAAATGAACAAAATATGTACATGGAGACCCTGTATACACACCTACACACAGATAACTTTTAAAAAAATCAACCAAAATATTCTTTATATCTGAAAACCAACAAGTAAAAAATACTCCAGCTTTTTTTATTTTAATAAAACATGGCATTAAACTGGACAGTTGTCTACTCTGAACCTTCCATACATCCAGTCTGTAAAATAAAAGTTTATTTAATCACGACAGCCTCCTTGAAGACGTTGTAGCATCTTTAATCATTTTTTTAAATACAGAAAACAAATATGTCAACTTAATGTTTGGTGTATCTTTATTATATGCTAATAATTTGAAAGTACAACCTTTATTTAGTTTCTATTGTAGGCCAAAAAAAAAAAAAACAAACAAAAAAACAAAAAACAAAACTGAGTTCACTGGTTTTCATTCAATGAGCACACGACAAGCTGGAGATAATGCCATAATTCCCATGGAATCATACCAAGTTGATCATCTACTCAGTGTCTCACATAAGATTTATTTGGGGCTTACTGCAAGCCTGGGTTAAAACCAAGCCCACTGTATCCTAATCTTTAGAAACAGGGCTCTATGTTGGTATTATAAAGTCCTCCCAGGTGATTTTAATCAGTGTTATGAACACTATGAACATGGCTCTTGTCTGCCCACTTTATGTGACACCTAAAATCAAGCCACATAGCAAATTGAAAGACCTTATCCAAGCCATATAGCTATTTGGCCACAGGTAAACGACTTCACTCTATGCTACTCTTCCTTCCAATAAGTCCAGCTAAATATTCCTTAAATGATTTATAGGTGCTCATAAGACAATGTTGGCACATGTTATATATAAGCCAGAAAAGCTAGGTGAATTTTTAACATATGTCTGACAATATAAACCTATTACTAGTTGGCAGCAAGCATGAAAGATTCCTCTAAAAATAGAAGACCTAGTGTCAAACCAAGGAGAGTTCATACTAGAGCATGAGGGCGTCTGAGCAGTCAGAGCTAGCATTCAATGCATAATTGCTACATGGAACAAATGTGCGAACTGTTCTTCTCTGTTCTAAGCATCAAGCACTCTTCTTCCTAACCAGTAGATCTGCATTCCACTAAGGAAAAGTCATAGACACGGTTTGTCATTCAGTGCTTCTCCCCATTTATATTGTGACTCTCTTGTGAATTTCCAGTGCCTTTTTAGCACCACACCAGAAAATCTTCACACATCCAGGCAACTGAAAAGGAACTGATAATTAATAACAATTTTCTTTTTGCCTAGAAAAGATAGAAGACAGTATAACTTAGTAAAATGAGTATGAGGTTAACTGGAACAAAACCTAAATAGTGATACTTTCAAAACAGTGTGATGTAGGAAATAAGATAAACAATAAGTATAAATCTATAAACACTATGAAAAATATTCAAAGCATCGCCTAAACCTACTGTGCTGCAAAAAAAATAGTGAATAAAATTTTAAAAGGTATAATTAAGTGCTATGTATCTAAAGCATGAGAAAAATAGGGAACATAGAACTTGGTTAGGAAAGCATGATATCTACAATCCTCTCTTCAATAGAGTGAAATGTCTGTGGGCATACACTGTGCAGGCTTCTAGGAGTCCTGCTGAGCCCTCCCTATGCTCTTCACTGTGTTCTCAAACACACCAATGTTCAGGCAACACTTATATGCCCCAATAGCTCCAATATTTGTGCTTAGCTTCACTATTTTTCTATTGATGCCACTAAAATGAGAAATTGACTGGCTTTTAGCACCGTCAAGGATGGCTTAAAAAGTAAGTTTATTATTAGCACTGCTCAGACAAACCCCACAGTGTCTTGTCTGTGGTCCACCATTACCTGGGTGTTCTATATTGAACTCTCTCTCCAAGTGTTTAATTAACATAGTCTCCTTCCCTGTATCTGAGCTCCATGCTTAAACCAATGCAAAGCATCAGAAGTAACTGTACCAGCTCAGGGTATAAAGCTTAAGGTCTGGCAGCTTCTGCTTTCACATTCCCAGGAGACAGCTGCAACATGCAAAGGCTGAGCCTGAAATGACTATGGTGAACAGAAGTCTAAAACATTTCCAAGGAGGTATCTGTGGTCCACAGGCTCCACAAAGTTCCTGACAGGGCCAGTCCCATGTGTCCATCCTGGGATTCTAGCCAGTGGTGGCCTTCGGTTGTTGAGTATCATGCTAATATCAAATAAGGCAGAAGAGCCATCTTGTTAACCTAGAACACTATAACAACCCACAAATCACAATTTAGTGGAAATAGACTGGAATACTGTCAGGGACCTTCATGACACTGAAAATAAATACATTTCAATCAGCATGAAGAAGCTTGCAGCTCTAACCACAAATATCACCAAGCTTGTTGGGACACCATGAGCTTTTTCAGTGCTGAGAGGACCTTAGAAGACACAGCACAACATGAAAGTTAAGGACTTAGCCTTGGGGTCAAGAATTTCTAAGTTTTATTCCCAGTTCTGCCCAGTAACTATGCAACTTTGGGCAGGCTAATCAACAACTCAATGGCTCTGCCTGATAAGTATTAAAACAGAAAAATTTTCCAGAATTCTCATTACTAATACATGTGTTAATACATGTAAAATATGCATATAAATCTACTTTGTATCCAAAAACTGTAAAATAAACATGAGTTGTTTGTGCTTCTGTTGTCACTATTATATGGGCTTTTTAAAATGCCAAGTTTTGTCCAAAAATAGGGGTGGAAGTGAGAAGGTAGGATAAGAATGCTAACCCAGGTGGAGCTTTTAGTGAAATGCCATAAAGTAGAAGGTATAAGAACATGGAGACTGTCCTAGGTTCCTTCATGTTGCTGGGATAAAATGTCCAGTCAAAAGCAACTTGGAAGTTTCAGTTTACAATTATAGCTTACAGTCTATCATAGTGGTCAAGGTAGGAAGTCACATTCACACCCAAAAGCAGTGAGAAACTAATATATGCATAGTCACTTACTTGCTTTTGTTGAACAACTTGATTTATCCACTCTTAGATAGTTCAGGAATCCTTGACTAGGGAATGGTGCTTCCTACAGTGGGCTGGATCCTATATGTTAATTAACATAATCAAGACAATTCCCCAATGACATGCCCACAGGCCAACTCACTCTAGACCATCCCTCACAGAGATTCTCTTCCCAGGTGATTCCATGTTGTGTGAAGTCAACAATTAAAGGTAATCATCACAAGGATGATGAGGATTACATGGTTAAATGATGAGATAAGAAGTCAGAAATGTAGCAAGGTTGCAGCACTGATCCCGTGGTTCATAAACACCCTGGTTAGGGGAAAGAAATATGAACACTGTGTGGCCAGAAAGAAAACATTTAGAGACATCAATAGATTATCTAATCATATCTGAGATTTGCAGGGATATGGAAGATGTCTGTAGTAGACAAATTCTACAAGTGAGAATAGAAATTAAAGGTAACCCCAGATGTCATATGACATGAAAGTTAGGGCAAGCGTCTGAGTGCAAGTGAAAATTCTATAACAGAGATGGAGAGGAAGAAATACTTTGACGGTGATTCAGAGGTTAAAATAAAGAGGAACTGATGACCAAAAGATGTATCTGAGAAAATGAGAGGGAAGACAGAATCTACAAAAATATGAGACTTGAGTGTAGGAGGGTGGATAAGTTGGGTGTTTATAGAACCAGTCAATAAGAATATATAACATTTAAGCAATATTAGTGATTAGTTTTACTTAAATGGCATTTGTAGAATATTCCACTGCTTATAAACAGAGTATATATTCCTTGTATACCCACACAGAACATTCATCAAGATTGATCATTTTATGGGCCATAAAATAATGCTTAACTATTTTAAAATGATCAAGTCATACAATCTATATTATCTTGTGAAGTGAAATTAGAAATGAAGAACATAACGAAGGTAACTGTTTAATTTGACTTGAACACTATGTAATATATACATAAATATAAAGATCACAAGTTGCCACTACCCTGTATAATTTTATGTTTCTATATACCAATAGGGAAGATCAATGTCTTTTAAGCAAAGACATTAAGAACATACAGAAAATCCCTTACGACCTGGAAACCAAATAGTCTATTTTCTAAATTCCCAGACAAAGAAATGAAAGTATTCTAAACCAACTAAAAGTAAAATGAAGTACACCAGAGTCTATGGAGGCAACAGAAGTAGTGTTTAGAAATTGCAGTACTACTGTCTGTTACAAAAGTAAAGCAAAACAAAATACACAAAGCCTAAAAACAAAACCCTCAAACTGCTAATAAAGTAAAAGAAGAAAATAAGAATAATGTCAGGAGCAGCAATCAATGATGTAAAGAAAAAGAGAGAGAGTGAGGGCAAGAACCCACAACCTACTTCTATGTTGAGAACTATCAGCATCATAGTCACCTAGATGACCATGAGAGAAGCCAAGGAGAACAGGATGGGGATGGAGTGAGGGGCAATGGAAGAGGAAATGCCACTACAGACTCCAGTGATACTAAACCAACAGTTACTATTATGACCATCAGGCCATTAAATTTAATGACAGATAAAACACACAGCTTCTTAGAAAAAGACCAAATACCTTAACTCACTGAAGAAAAACCAGGTAAGGGCAGGCGACTTTTTCACTCATAAAGCAATTTACATTTTACTTTAAAGAAACTGTCCTACTTCCCAGGTAGTGTCACACTAGGTAGTAAAGAACTTGATTCTTTTCCCTTAGATCAGAAATACAGTCATGATACACTTCCTTATCACTTCCACTTAACACTTTACAGATGTTATAGCCACTGCAACAATGTAAGAAAAAGAACTACTTCAAGGCATCTAACCTGGAAAGGATGAAGTAAAAATAGTCATTTATATAAAACCTCTGATAGGATATGATGATGAAAACTCTAAGAATAACTGAGAATAAGAGTAGTTACAAGATAAAAACTCAATGTAGAAAACAGTAATTGTAGGCTGGAGAGGTGGGTCAGTAGATAAGAACATTTGTTGCACATGCATAAGGACTTGAGGTCACACACTCTGAATCCATGTAGCAAACAGGCATGGTCCTGTACACCTGGAACCCCAGCACTGTGGGAGGGGAGATAGGGATTGTTGTGACTCACTGGCTGCCAGCCTAGTGCCAGGTTCAGTGAAAGACCCTGTCTCAAGAGACTAGAGCAGAAAGTGATAGAACAGGATACTAGTTGTTTTCCTATGGCCTCCATTCACATGAAGTAGCCCACAGACCTGCATACACGCATGTGCACACATATGCAGATATCACACACATGCACACCCACACTTAACATACTAAAAATCCACACAAAAAGAAAACATACATTGTTATAAAATATATTGACATTTTCTTGAAAAAAAAGTGCAATCATATCAATAGTCTGAAATCAGAATGATGGTTGCCTTAGGGTAGGACACAGAAGAACATCATGAATGGACATAAGACACACTTGAGATGGGTGAGTATATTAATTACCTTGATCATAGTGATCTCTACACACACACACACACACACACACATACACATCAAAAGTTATCAAACTATACATTTCAAATATTTATGGTTTATCATATACCTCAAAGCTGCTCTTGTTTTTCCTAAGTGGCACTATTGATACAAGATGAGCATAGACTTTGTAGGGTGGTGCTAGATTGTGACTAGAACAAGAGCAGATGAAAACTGAGTACAGACTACTTCCCCAATGAGTTTAGCTTTGAAGGTGAGGGAATGAAGGAACCTGAAGAAACAAACGAGACAAAATGTTGAGTTGTGTGTTTTGAAACCTGAGGAATGGGAACGTATAAATGTGCTATAGAAGAGATGCCATTAGAAAAGGAAGTTGAAAATTAAAGATGTAAAATTCAAACCAAACAGAATCTTGAGGAAGGGGACCTTATGGGGACAAACGAAGATGTTTCGTGTTTAGATGGAAGGATATCAGAGTTGATACATTTAATTTTTTTTCTCTTCCTATTCTGGGAAGGATTATGAGTAAGAGGATAAAGAAACTGGGAGAACATGTTGGGATTTCGGGAAAGTCATTGGCTACAGCAGTTGAAATGATGGTGTGGATAAGTGTTAGATCTAAGAGCATTCTGAAGAGGCAAGAGGTCAGTGACACAGTTACAGACAAATAAGATAGATGCCACTTCCGTGTGCACAGTGGGCAACTTGGTCCTTCTCTGCTTCCTCTTCCTTTAGCCATGACCAAATTTCACTCCTCACATGCCATTCCTCCTGCTCTAACCTCAACCCTTCCGCCATTATCCTCAATGTGCAGTAGATAGTCAACACATTCTTCAACTCTCTTGGTAAATATTTCTACACATACAGAAAACACCAACTCTCTTAACAAACCACAACATTCTGTTAGCCAGCTATATAAAATCTTAATGTTATAACATATTTTTTTTCAACAAAAATACCTAAATCAGAGGTAGGCTTATCAGCAAATAGAGATTTCATCACCAGCAAATACCAACAAGATCAATTACTTCTTCCATTTCACATACTTTATGAATAATACCTAGAGAGCCTCTAAGATTTTTCAGGTACCATGTGTGGGTGTGCAAAAAGTCAAATAGGGCCCCAAATGGCCACTGGCAAGGCAGTCAGGTATCTTCCATGGACTGAACTCTTAATATATTAAAGCCATGCATGTTAGATCATACCCACAGGTACTAGGTTTGGGAAGATGTTCCAGCCAAGTATGAATTTTTAATAAAAATGATAATTATGACTCACAGCACTGACAGTTTTTCTTTAGTGTTATAACACTCCTGGCCATCTTGGTATTGCAAACACGGCAAAAGTTTAATAAACAATAACCCTACCAAAGTATGTAAGGTTTCTGAAGCTGAAGTACGCAATCAGTTTTTAAAGGCAAGTGTTTTGTCTTGAATTCAATAGTCAATCATCCATTAGAGCAAAACAGTTCTCATCTGGGTAGTACCTGCCAAAACGCACTGTGTGCATCTCCTCTCAGAAGTTCAACAGTGTCTCCTGCCTGGATATGCAGTGGTGGTCCTTCTTGAAGAGCTGGGGGTGGGGTCCCAGTGTAGTTCCTAATGACCTGCATCTTTGGCAAACCTGAAAACAAACAACACACTGCTTACAATAGAAAAGACAGTGATATGTGGAGGCTACATGTGCTTTGAAGAAAGGAAAAGTCAAGTCCACTATTAGCATTAAAATGCTTAATTCTAAAACAAAAAAAAAAATTTAAATGTTTAATTCTAACAGTTTCAGGTCAACATCTGAAGTAACCCAGATGGAATACCTCTCAACTTCTTCTTCACATGTGACGGTAAGAGAATAAGAAACATGTTTATCCTCTGGTCCCTTACTTCCCTTTTCTTCCCTCACTGTCAGTCTCCTTTTAGTCAAAAAAAAAAATTTTTTTTCTCTTTCAGCTGATGCCTGCTTCATAAAAAACATATCACGTTTTGGAAAAGAATCAATTTTTTCATCAGCTCTACCCTTTCTGCCTATTACTTTCCTCTTGGGCACGGGATGATTTCATCACTACTGAGGCTCACCCTTTCTGTGTATGTATCACATTGCCCAGTAGAAGGCTCCTATCTTAAGGTTATCTTTGAAATTCAAAAGCAAAAAGGTGATGGATGTGTGACTCCAATTCTTGAGACATTTATATGAAGAATGTCTCTGAGCTCAAATTTAGGCTTGCAAAACAGACCCAACAAATGGAACATGTCTAAGCCAATAGCATCAGTGATATTAAAAACACAGATCCATCCCTGTCTTGCATTTCTTTCAATGTGCAGTGAGGGCTTTGGTTCAATATTTCATTTCAGAGAACAGACAGCTTCAATTATATAGGGGCCTAATTGTACCAATACTGCTCACAAATGTACAACCTCACAGTCATTTTTTCATTTATAGATAAAGCTGCTCCCTCCTCGGAGAGAAATCACTCATAAACACTACCAACACTTACCCATTTGGGGACATGAACTATTGTGTATTATACTTGAGGAGTGTTTATTCTAATGACTATGGTGATTGGGTGGAAGCATGTACTCAGTATACGGAGGACCAGTGACTGTCATTTGCTTCTGGATATCCCAGATACTTAAAAAAGGCTACATAAAATGTTCCAGGAAAGAGTTAATAGAGATCTCAAAATCCTTTTCAGTCATTACCTACTCCCCACCAAGAACAGGGGAGTTGCTATAAATGAAACGGAATGAAAGTGTTAGTCAATGCATTCTTGTCAATCTTGTCAATGGAGGGCAGAGGGCTGAAATTCACTTGCCCTTCACTCCAGTTCAGTTGCTATGGCTCTGGGGGTACAATATAAGTTGCTACATCTCCCCTTTGCTTCAGTGCCACAGGACCCCTGGAGGGATGGTGACTTTAATCAGAGCGCTTCCCTCCCAGATGTTATACAGTGGCGCCTTAACACAGATTTCACTGTCTCTCCCTAAAAGCAGCACCCCAAGTGAGTTCTCCAGGGTGAAGCACTAGTCAGACTTGTTTCCCACATGCTAAATGCCTTGAGTACAGAGAGGGCTGATTTTACAGTCTATCAAATTGCTACTACCATACATCTCTCATACATATAACCAATGTGAAGAAAAAAATGCAGTATGTGAAAAAGGATTCAGTAGAACGTAGAGACATCTTCATTTGAAGTCTAGATTGCATGATGGGTCATCCACCTATAGGCTCTGATTCATACTTTGTCTTCTTTAATTATGAATCATCAGTACTTGGAAAATACCTGATTCAGTAAATTTCCTAGGCAATTTTGATTTTCTACCATTTTTTAAATATGCTAAAGGAAAGAAAGAATCATTTTTAATCCTGAAATACCCATCTGACCTTAAAGAGCAAGGGCATTGGAGAGCTGTGACCTTCACTGTAGCTGTCTGTATGACACCTGGTAATGAGAGTTCTCTTGTTAATATGCCCAAGGTAGGTATTCTCAAAAAAGAATGATTAAAAATGCATAGATATTTAGGGAAACACAATAACGTTGGTGGCAGTTCACTATCTAAGTATACATTAGAGATTATAATATAAAAATCTCCAGTTTGCATTCAAGGCTATGAGAAGTCAGGTCCAGAGGGATGCTGCCTTGGGTCTATTTATGTAGCTTGGACTGTCATAACACTTGTAAAATCATAACACTTAAAATAGAAAATAATACATAGATGAACATGGATTGACTGGGGAAAATGCTCTATGTTGCCAAGTAGCTACAATGGACTTGGCTTTCATAGTGCTATTTGCTCCTCCTTTTTACCAACTCTATCTTTTTAGCTATTACTTTCTTAAGGGCAGCTGATCTAATGACACACTAACAGAGACAAGTCGCTCAGCCTGTTCCTAAAATAAAAATGTGTTAAGTTGGCCAGATGAAGGTTCAGCCATGTCATATTCAAAAGGTCGTTGCAACTGGTCTCAATTTAGTTACAAACCAACTGGCAAGTACAGCGTTCTTCAACTGGAATGCTTTTTCTCTGGGAATAAATTGTAACCTTATGATATAATAGAATTTATGTGTTTTTGTCCTTTCCAGAATAATCTGTGGCTATTTGTTTCTAATGGGTTAATATTTCCCATTTCACCATTGTCTATTGTTAAAGCCTCAGAACTACAGAGATCAAAGGATAAAAGAATGAAATGAGAGCCTATTGGTGTGATGAAAATGGTCACTTTGCCCTTTGGAGGAATTTACCACTGGTGAGAAGAATGGCTGCTTCCCAAGAGAAAGCCCTTTAACAAAAAAAAAAAAAAAAAAAAAAAAAAAAGCCCAATAACATTGTCATCATGAACATATTCACAATACCCGAGATAAAAAAAAATCTTACCAAAAAGGAAAAGAGGGATGGATAAAACTTTCACATCAGCACTCTGCTATCAATTTAATACTTAGCACAATCTACTACCAAAGCAGGAATCACACTCCATAAATGAGATCAAGAACAGAGAGTGAATCACATTTACCAGTGCTCATTCTAGGAACAGGCATTTGCTGTTGATTTAGCTGGAGGTCGTTCTCTCCTACTTAGAGCCTGCCAGACTCTGTTTAAAATTGACCAGGGCAAAACAAGCCCTATGCATCCCCATGGAAACTCAGTCCCTGTGGCATCAAGTTTATCATTTGTCTTACTAAAAGATCTCTCTCCCAGTGTGGCCTATCACCCTTGACCTGCCTCCCTCCATTTGGAATTACTCCAAAGAAGGCAAAAACCCTGTTTTGTAGATTAGCCTTTCAAAAATTACTCAAGAAAATCCCTAAATTCTAAAATAAAATTAAAAATCATATTTTTCTTGGGTGGACTACTTATCAAGCACTTCTGAAATATAAAAACAAAACAAACAAACAAATGGAAGATGAACTACAAGAGTAAAAAGAGAATTTTCCTCACTGCTCATAATCAGAAACAAATAGTCAATGCTGCTCTTTTAAATATCCAACATCATACATTTCACTCCATTATAAATCAACGACTCACTCATGAAAGTCATTTCTCTGTGGGATCAGAGTTATCTGCTCTCTTTCTGCTCCAGAACTATTAAACATGGAAATGCTGGTGTGATCACAGGGCTGCCCACCAAGCTCTGATTATCCACACTGTACTACCCTCAGGCACTAACAGCAAACTAACCATGTGCTATTTTAACATAGACATTTGGACCTTCTTGGAAATTCCCCAAACTTTACAGAATCAACCAACTCTAAGGGAAGATGGTGAAAATGACTTAGTCAAAGTTAGAACCTCTGCCAAAAGTTGATTTTGGCTTGCTTCACTCCATACAACACATTGTTATATAATAAATATATATAACACCCTAAATATTTCACCTGTGGCATGGACTCCCTTGCAGGGTGTGTGTGTGTGTGTGTGTGTGTGTGTGTGTGAGAGAGAGAGAGAGAGAGAGAGAGAGAGAGAGAGAGAGAGAGGGAATTTTTAAATTACTATCTGCAGGATTTTCAGAAAAAAAAATTTTTTTAGTTTAGTTAAGTCTTGGGTAGGATCCTGAGATATGTGTTTTATTATTTACTATTAGTCTCTTGGCTAGGACTTCCAAACTTTAGGCAGGCTTTGAAATCTCTTCTTGTGGATACATGTCTGAAGCTCATGACCAACATTCACCATGAGGAAACTTGCTTTTGAGACAATTACAGTGAAGTAAGTAGTGTCTGGCATCACTCCAACTAAATTTCCTTAATCAACACACAGGGTGCTGGTGAAATGACCCAGTGAGCAAGAGAGCTCATCGTGCACATGAGGACTTGTATTTACATCCCAAGCATCCATGTAAAAACACTGGGCATGGCTGTGAACCTGTAACAACAGCCCAGGAGTATGGGGGTAGATCACTGGGACTTGCTGGCTACCCAACCTACCCAAAACACAAGGTCGAGGCCAGTAAGAGATTGTTTCTTGAAAGAATACAGCAGAGTAGTAAAGCAGAACTCACCTGATATCCTTCCCTGGCCTCCCACCACTAACTCTCCACACAAACATGAGAGAGAGAGAGACAGAGAGAGAGAGACAGAGAGAGAGAGAGACAGAGAGAGACAGAGAGAGAGAGACAGAGAGAGAGAGAGAGAGAATGAGACCATATATATTCATACATTCATGCATACAAATTTAATGAATCATCAACACATTGCTATCTGGAACCCCCCTGAAATAGTCTTTGCATCAGGCTCTGTAGACTAGGCTGGTGGGGGGATGTCAGGCTGCCCGGGTCCCACACCTTCCAGGTCCCTTTCCAGGAGAGATCTGTTCCTTCCTGCATTTGTACTCCTCCTTGGGAAGCAAAAGGAGCCTCAGGATGGGAACCATCTGCTCTGACATAATCAGCTAATTTGATGAAAAAAAAAAAAAAAACAAACTTGCCTTAAAGAACCAGTTGTTCACAAAGGGTACACTTACTGTCAATGATTTACAAAAAAAATTATCTAGAGAAGACTCCTTCTATAAACTATAATGAGTCAAATGAAGGAAATAGTCACTGCTCATATATAAACAAGGATCAGACATAGAAGCCTTCCTTTAATTTCATAAACAGATTAGTCACTCTCTGGTGTTGCCTACTGAAGTCTTAGTGAATTGTGAATTAAAAGTGGAAGATATGATAACACCCTTTGAGACTTATTTTTTAATGGATTAAACAGATATTATAGCCCACTGAGTTTCAAAGAATTATAAATTCCTGTGCAGTGCTTTAAAGTGAATGTATACATTTTAGTGGGGGAAAAAACTGTTTTTCTAAAATCTTGATGTCAGACCAAAGGCCTGAGAGAACATGCTGTGGATGTCTAGTGAATGTTCATTCCTAGGTAGGTGTGGAGTACAATTTGAGGAACAGAACTCTAAGCTGTCTCTTTGGGCCTTTAATGATCAAAAAGAACACTACTGCATGACTTCAAGTATTAGGATCATCTGGTCTAACCACCATTGTTTTTGTGCTATAGAACTGAGAAACAAAGTCATAAGAACATCAACTACATGGTTAGAAGCAGAGAGTAAGCTAGCATCAGCATTGCTCCTGCTTCAGTTCACCACTCTGCAGCTTGTCACCTTTAAAACACCCCTCAGAAACTGAGGCTGAGCAATGGCTCCCGCCACCATATGTGCATGTTTCAACATGGTCTGAATCCCTGATGGGCAGCCAGTGCCACTTTGGAAATAAGGCAAGAAGGGACGCAACTCTTCTTCAAGTGGTGCAAGACTGAAACTCTGAAAGATCACTTTAAATGCTAGAGAGAAAGTGATAACCCCTACTGGTATATTCTAATGATAAAGCTTCAAAAAGCTAAATTTAAAAAAAATTAAATTCTTTTTATGAAACTCAGCCCTGGCATATCCACATGCAGCTCTGCGGGTCTGTGGGCAGGTGGCTGCACACAGCTCTATATGCCTAAAGTTAGAATCATTTAAACTACATCATTCTGTGCTCCTGCCACATCTAAGTGTCTCACAACCACACCAAGGATTATAGTAAACAGAACAAGCAGGAGAGATACCAGCAGCTTAGAGGAAACAGAACTGCCCAGTGGGTACTTACTTCTTATTGGAGACTGATGGGCTTGCTGATCAAATTTGTTCTAGCATACATGCAAGCATGCTGGCTAGAGAAGCATGCAGGGAACAGTGATTGCTGACTTCAAAGAAGAAAAGATACTTGGATCACTATTTTCCAGAAAGATCTCTTCAAAGCCTACTATATTGTCCTTCACGGAAAGCAGAAATCCAGAGTGACTTCCTATGCCTTAGTGTGTTTTTTCTTCTTCTTCCCAGCATAGACCTTGCTTTTCTCCAAAGCAACTGAGTATGTTTATTTCCTGAAACTAAAATGAAGCTTAAAAATCTACTCATAAGGGATACCTAAAGGAAAAAAACAACAAAATTACAGTAAAATTGATTAAAGGAGCTTCACAACCTACTTTTCCCCTTTGTATTATGGGTCCGTGCATTTATTCAACAACTTTACAAGTCACTCACTTGGAGGGATTGCCTAGCCAATGTAAAGACAGCTATAAATATGGCTAACCATGTTTGTTTCTCAAATCTCAGATTGTAGCAGATGAGATGAACACAAAGATAAGTGGTAAATGTAGGATCACATATAAATATTATAAAAAAGCAATTAGGAAAAGACGGTGGGCTGGAAAGCAGCAGGGTGTGTAGGGAGAGGGCTTTCTTTAAGGGAAGATGAGCAGGACACTTAAGACTGGAAGAGAAAACCATACAAATTTGGGCAAGAGGGGCTAATGGTCAACCTAAATCATTAACATGAAGGTTGAGATAAGAATGAGCTCTAAGAATTTGAAGGGTAGGAACATGCCTGCGAGGCCACATGAGAGCAGAGAATGAAATCCAACATTGATAACACACAGCCTTGGTGATCTGGTCTATCTCAGCGCCCCCCCCCCCCACTCTAATCCTGTGAAACCATTTGAAATGTACTCATCAAGCAAAGTGCTCCTGAACCCACTGTGCTTTCTTCTTGTCAAGCGTGCTTTTGCTTTTTGTACCCAAGTCACCCCTCATCAACAGAGGAAGCAAGAGTCCGAGGGCTCCTCCTACTCTGTAAAGCTCAAACCAGCTTTGACTGAATGTTTATGTCTCTTTAAAGTCCTATAGAATGACTAATCTCCAAAGCAATGGTATTAGTGGGCAGGCCTCTTAGATGAGATCATATTATAAGAGTATGACCTTCATCACCTAAGGCTCCGGGAACATGTGGGAAGAGGTGGCAGAGAGATTGTAAAAACCAGAAAATCATGGAATTTTCTGAAAGGTTGTGTCTCCTAGGAATGTCAGAATCTACACCATGAAGTCCTAACAACATGGCTGCCTAAACACAAGGAAACAGCAGACATGCAAAGTAGACAGGGGATTCAACCCTACACAAAGAACTATGGTTAACTAAGAAATGCTGAAGGAGAACTAGTCTTTCCCAGGGAGAAGGCTATCAACTGGTTATCCAATACTAAATGGCAAGCCCTGAAGTTATGCACATAAACAACATTATATACTACAGAACAGGTTGTACTTATTCATTTGGGAGTGTGTGTGTGTGTGTGTGTGTGTGTGTGTGTGTAACAATAATTAATGGAGAAAAGAGGATATGTATTTGAAAAAGAGGTATATAGGATGGGCTGACGGAAAAAAAGGAAGGAAAATGGTGTATATTTTTTAAAAAACATGATTAAAAATAAATTTTTAATTTAAATAGAATATTGATTTTAGAAATGGTATTGATATTTCTTTGTCCTTCAAAACCTCAATATTTTTCTTCCCCCATCAATTAAAAATTACTGCTTTTCCTAATCTTCCTCTTTCCTTCCTTAACTGCTAAATGGTTGACCTAATTCTCTCACTAAATGTTTAACTTCTCATCTTATTTTACATAAACAATTTAATTATACTTAAATATCAACATTATATTACTATTTCAGCCTGTTCAAATGGATCATAATAAGCTACCTCCATGATCAGACACATACTTCCTTTTAGTCATCTGAAAAATACTAAAGAAATAGTACCTGCATTTTAAGGGTATAATAAAACATAAAAGTCATAATGATTAAAGTGTAAACTGTGGACTACAAAGGAAAATATGTTGAAATAATAAGAAATTGTGCCAAGAAATTATGATTCATCTATAAAATGTCTACCGTGGTAAAAAGCAAGGCTAACAAAGAGGACTCAGAATGAGGAATGGGTGGAAAGGTGGGGGTGGATCCAGATCTGGCACTGTAGGTACAGGAGGAATTGGGGATGGAAATTATCAAAATATTTTATATGTATGACATTCTCAAAGAATAATGATTATACACATTTGTGTATGAGTCTGGATGTATATGTGCACATGTATGTGTGCAAGTGTGTGTGTGTGTGTGTGTGTGTGTGTGTGTGTGTGTGTGTGTATGTCTCAGTTTCTGAAAGAAGATGACATGAACTGAATTTTGAATATGTGACCTGATGCATATAAATATGAGTTACTTGGGATGGCCAATGTATGTTATTCAACATCATATCATTATTGTTATTATCAATGTAAGTTAGGATAAGGTTAGGTAAATGTTCTTAATAACAAATTATTTCTTTAAACTCACATAAAGAACAAAGTGCTGTTTGTGACCTCATTCCTTGATAAACAAGACATCACGTATTCTTGTACTCTAATTTTGGTAAACACTTTTATATCCAGTTAATCCTCCCACATTTGAGAAACATTGTGGTTATGAATAGAAAAGACATCCTGAACCAGAACTTTAGGTTTTGTTTGATCTCTCAATTAAAACATCAGGGGCGGTTCATATGCAATTACAGATTATAAAGCACCTGAAAATAAAACATCAACTTCTGACACAGCCCATCATTCTATAGTTGAACTACTGATTTCTTACTAACATCGTTTACCATAAAAAATTGATGACCCTACTAGCAGTGACCTTTTCCCGCCTTGGTATATAGTCTGGTGATTTCACTGCTCTTCACTGAAAACAAACTCTCCCAAGGAAATAAAGAAAACTGTTCTTTCCCAGCCTCTCATCTTTCATCCCTCCACTGATATATGGCATACAATATGTGGAATACAGGGATGGGCCAATTGGGCTGTAATTTAAACACACACAAAAAGGCAGTTATCTACAGTGTCAACGTACTTGTAATCAGTATCAAACACAGTGTTAGAGCAAAAAGGTCTTATCAAGCTCACTTGTGAGAGGAAATGGGCAATTATTCTGTTTGGAACCGAGTATTTCCTATGCACCCTTAGATATTAGCTCCATGGAAAAATACTAATAACTGTTCAGTTCATTCAACAACATTTATTTACTGCCACATTCATTCCTGCTTTGTGAGCTATATCCCTTTGGGAAGAAGCTAGACATAGTATTTTTTTAGGTTTCACCAGAGAAAGGTCATGTTTTCCCTTTGAAGCTGTAGAATGTAATTAGTGGTGGTAAAAAGCCTTGTATTTTCTCCTGTAGAAATTGTATTACTTTCTATAACTTTTTATATATTAAGAAATTACAAAAAAAATACTTCTGTAATTCATTCAAATTTGTTTTGCTAACCCCTACCTGGACCACTAATAAAAATTTAATAACAATGAATGGTGATTTTAGGAAGGGAATACTACCTTGCAGGGGTCTAATGTGAATTTTAAAACAGACATTTTAATACCTCCTTTTCCTATCACTTCCAGGGATTAAGAATTGATGACAATTGTTCTTAAAACCACTTTGATTTAACCACTAAAAATAAAAATTGTGGCATTGACTGCTGCTGTTTTATTATCACTGTTAATTAAACAACAAAAAGAATAGGTAAAAACATAATTAAGGAGAGAAACCCAGGGTACCTATCTGAGGACTCAGAGGACTGTATTACTTCTCAAATTCTAAGAAATGTCCTGAGATACTGCATCAAAAAGATGAACTCATAAACCACTTGTATGGTCCGGTGATTTCATTACCTATACCAGATAGAGCAGGCCCTTTACTGACTTCTAAACTGCTTCTGTTTCCTTTTCCTATCTCATGAATAGACAGATCCATACAGAATATACATCTCTGTTTCTATCAAATTTCAACAACACAAAATTGATGGTTTTGTACAAGACTGAGGCAATAAGTTTGAAGGCAGTTTGAAAAGTTGTAAGTACTTTCCCCAATACACAATGTTTTGGAGTTACATATATTTAAAACACATACACCTTCAGGTTTGTTTCATTCCTTGGCTCATCACCAAATGCTTCATTTACTCATGAATTATGCTAGATACTAGGCATGTGACATTGAGTAAAGACTTACACTTAGAGTTTTGAAATTAGCAAAGGGGAGAGAGAGAGAGAGAGAGAGAGAGAGAGAGAGAGAGAGAGAGAGAGAGAGAGGGTGGGGGAGAAGAACGTGCTATGAAAGGACAGTGAAGAAACCGGGAAGCCCTGAGCAGAGATCCTGACACCAAGAAGGTCATAAATGTCGAGGGTAGGGGACTCTAAGCTAGGACTCATGTCTAAGCAGACAGTGGCCAGGCACTAGGGAAGACATTTAACAGGAATCATACTTAAGAAGCCACAGACCTTTGAGTGAATGACTATCTTCATCAGGACAACACAGTTCCATGATGGAAGTGAAGAGGGTCAATTCAGATGTTGATAAAGAGTGGCTAACTACTGAGCCACAGAAATTGTCCTGATCAGGCAAGGAACACGCAGAAAGGGCTAATGAACAGAAATTTGGCAAGGATCAAAAGACAGAAAGTCTCTAAAAGTGGAATGAAAGAATTATTTTTATGCACTTAATGGGACAACTTTGGGTGATGACAAGGCTGTATGGCTAGACCTACTATGTAGTTAAGGAAAAAGAAAGAAAGAAAAAGAATTTGTAACTATGGAAGCAGACCTTTTAAATTAGGATCTAATAAGGCAAAATGTTATATTAAGTATTCCTAGTGAAAAGCACATGGGACTATATTATGTTATTTTTTTAGTGTGCTTAAAATGTATTTTAAATTTTTATTAAAGACTCTTTGATAAAGTACTACACTTCAAAGCATTTTAAATTGCTTTTAAAAGGGAGATATGCAGCCTTTATTTACCATGAATGCTACAGGAAACACAGAGTATAAATAGTATCGTCAATGAATAAAATTAACAAACATGACTTGCTATGTGCTAAAATATTGTTGCTGCAACTAACTTTATTTAAATCACCACCATTTTATTTTTATCTACATTTGATGTGTGAGAGGCAATGATGACAGTGGAAAATACTCAACTATTAATGAATGTGTGTTTGTATGAAATAATGTCTCTAGTCCCCTGTGCTGATGGCAATGTCCCTTCCTCCTCCAGACCTTTGGCTGCCTGTGACTTCCCTAAATAAGCTTCCCAGAAAATGTTCTCAGAGAGAAGAAAATGACTAAAGGCTATTCCTCCCTTACCTCCAATCTCAGCATAGCCTAAAACACACTACTCAAGCAAGACAATAACTTCTTTGGCTCAGTAATTAAAGTAAGATTTCATCTTATGAAAGCAATCTAACAAAGGTTAGGTCAACATAGTATCAAAGTGACATTTATGAGCAAATTCCACATCTTTGAAGTCATGGCCCCAAATAAGACTCTCTGTATGTTTTAAGCAAAATTTCACATTTCATAACCCACATTCTCCTTGCTTTTCCCTTTTTGGCTACCTCAGGTTATGAGCACTGTGGATGAGGGGTACTCAGAAAGAACTGTTACACCTGAGGGCTTCATCCTTCCTGACATTCTGTCCTGGGAATTGCCTCAGGGTTTATATTCTCATAGACTCAACCATGGTTCATATAATCTGGAGCATGGTACTTCTAATCTTGTCTAACACAGACAAGGTCAACCAAAGCTGCACATAGCTACACAAGATAAAACAAAGCTTGTGATTCTTGCAGACTATGACAAGTTTCTGGGATTCATAGAACACACCTCATGATGAAAACTCTATTAATCATAAATATGAAACAGAGCCAAAAATTAAAATAACACTTTCATATTTGTAATTCAGTGATACTGGAAAGAGCTTCACAGGTGTGGTTAAAAATGTTCATCCTTGCTCAGCTGTTGTTCATATCAGCATTGTTTGTAATAGCCAGAACCTGGAAACAACCTAGATGCCCTTCAACTGAAGAATGGATAAAGAAAATATGGTACATATACACAATGGAGTACTACTCAGCAGAGAAAAACAATGACATCATGAGGTTTGCAGGCAAATGGATGGATCTAGAAAAAAATCATCCTGAGTAAGGTAATCCAGACTCAGAAGGACAAACATGGTATGTACTCACTCATAGGAGGATACTAGATGTAAAACAAAGATGACTAGACTGCTACACAACTCCAGGGAGGTTACCTAGAAAAGAGACCCTAGGAAAGACACAGGGATCACCCAATGACAGAGAAATGGATGAGATCTACATGAACAACTTGGATGACAGAGGGAGTAATGAAGGGCAAGGTTTGAGGGAAAGAAAGCTTAGGGGAGCAGGAGATCCCAGCTGGATCAAGAACAGAAAGGGAGAAGAAGGAATAACAGACCATGATAAATGAAGACCACATGAGAACAGGAATAGGCAGAGTGCTGGAGAGGTCCCCTGAAATCCACAATGATACATCCTCTGTAGTCTGCTGGCAACGGTTGAGAGAAAGCCTGATCTGACCTAGTCTGGTGATCAGATGGCCAAACACCTTCACTGTCATGCTGGAACTCTCATCCAATAACTGATGGAAGTGGATGCAGAGATCCTCAGCCAGGCCCCAGGTGGAGCTCCAGGTGTCCGATTGTCAAGAAAGAGGAGGGACTGTAAGAGCGTGAATTTTTGAGACCAAGATTGGAAAAGCACAGGGATAAATAGCCAAACGAATGGAAACACATGAATTATGAACCAAAGGCTGTGGAGCCCCCAGCTGGATCAGGCCCTCTGGATAAGTGAGACAATTGAATAGCTTGAACTGCTTGGGAGGCATCCAGGCTGTGGGACCCGGACCTGTCCTTAGTGCATGAGCTGGCTGTTTGGAACCTTGGGCTTACAAAGGGACACTGCTCAGCCTGGAAGGAGGGGACTGGACCTGCCTGTACTGAATCCACCAGGTTTAAATGAATCCCTAGGGGAGTTTTGGCCCTGGAGGAGATGGGAATGGAGGGGAGGGGATGGGGAAAAGTGTGGGGGGGGGGGCAGAAGTGGGGAGGACAGGGGAACCCATGGCTAATGTGTAAAATTAAAACACAAATATAATAATAATAAAAAAGAAAAAAATGTTCATCTAAGCACTTAAACCTTCAAGCACATTATCAGTAGAACTTTTCAAGTGAGCTGGCAAATTAATTGCTATTAGGATAGCCCCCAGGAGAAACATAACCTGAAAGCTGAAGCATGGCTTTTAGCTTTGACTTGGGCATTTGGAACTTGGAGAATGTGAGCATTCCTAAACATCGTTTTGACTCAGTTCCTTTACTGGGCATAATTCTTCAATATCACTTTTAAGGAAAAAAAAAGTACACTCCCTTTCAAATAAAGGGCTTCATAAGTGTATCACTGTATACACATAGAGTGTATAACTATTAAAAATACCAAGAGAACAAAAGATTAGTTGTTTCCAAGTTACACAATAGAAATAAGAATGAGCATTAGATAAATGCATCAAGAAACTGACTTCTGTAAATGAATAAATGCCAGTTAAAAATATCACTTACATATCTAAGTACCCTATAGTTTTCATCACTTTATAATGTCTAAAACACAAAACAAACTTGGGTTTCATCCTTAGAGTACTAAGGAGCATTGACCGTGTGCATGATTTTTTTTCATGAGAAAACACTGCACTCTTTACATAATAACTATGCAATGGTATAATACTCTTGGAAGCTTCAGTAATGCATGTGAAGTTAAGAGTTTTAGGAAATACTGGGTTCTATTGTGTATTAACTATATTAACTACTATGCAAGACCACAACTACCTGCTCTCTGCTCTGTTGAGGTTTCCCTTCATGTATACATGTAAACATGCAACCAATTTTCTAGGAAAATAAAAATCTACTGATTAGGTAAAGAACCTCCAATGAGAACAAGGAGAGTATGAAGATTAAACTTGACCCTTCTTGTCTTTATCTTCATAATTTTAATTAGTACCTGCTCTGTGCCCTGGAATAACATTGCATTTAATAGGACAAACATCTTCATTTCTTGCCCACATGTCTCCACAGAGAACTCTTCAAATGCCACTGTATGGTGGACCCACCCCAAACAACCAAAAGTAAAAATACTTGGCCTCTAAAAGCCATTCCTACAGATAATGATTCATGTTTACTTTACACCCCCCCCCCTTTCCCACTCCCTGTCTTCTCTTGCTGCTTGTTCCTTCTTATTCCAGCTTCAGGTTCTAACAAGTTGAACAGTGAGATGCTTAGAAAGGGAAATTCCTTTCTTTGTATACCTCTCCCATGTGGCTATTATTCTCTGAATAACAGTGCCTGGAGTGAACACAGCTTCCAAGGCGTTAAACTCTGAAGGATTTTTTTGCAGCACCGAGTTATATAATTGTTATTTTTATCTTAATTATCCCAAGTGAGTGGGAAGGCATTTCAAGATTTGGCTTTGAGACAATTTAACTGGAAAAGAAACACATTCACGTGCCTCATTCCTTAGGCATCCGGCTATAGCTTTACAGAAAGAGAACTAACTACGCACGGATGGTCCTCTCCACCACGGTGATACACACTCCACAAAGAAGCATGTCATTCAGTGAAACTATAAAGTATAGGAGCCCATAGGAGGTGAAGTTTTTGTTGATTCCTCAGCTTTTAGCTTTTTTAGTTTTTTCCAACTTTTTGTTAAAGCAGGCATTCTTTCCTATGTTTTATTTCCGTCAAAACTGACCATAAACTTTTCTTTTGTACTTTGATTGTGAATAAGGTGACACATAGCATAGGTCTGCTCTTGCTCACAATTTAGAATCTGACACAGAAAAAGATGACACAAGAAACAATATAAAGCAAGACAGGGGTGTAAAAGTTTCAAACCAAAATTCAAGATCACAGAAAAAGGGTATTCACTCTGACTAAATCGGCTTCATTCCAGAGATAGATGATCCAACATATGTTAATCAATACATGTAGTTCATCACATCAAGTATGTAAGCTGTGTGATCACCTACATAGATACAGCAAAGGTCTTTAACAAAAATTCAACATTATTTCATGATAAAAGTCATGGAAGGTTAGGGATAGAGTGAATATATCTCAACATAACAAAGATTGTATACCATGATCCCATAGCCAAGTTTATGATAAATGAAGAAAAATTCCAAACATGCCCACTAATATTAGGAAAACAACAATGGTGTCCACTCTTTTTACTGCTTTCAATAAAGTGCTTGAAGTCTTAACTGCAGCAATATGATAAGAGAGAGTAATAAAAGGGATACAAATAGGAAACAAAAAACTCAAAATAATCTAATTTGAAGATGAAAAATTCTATACATGAGACTCTAACGACTCTACAAGAGTCTCTTGGATCTGAAAAATACTCTCAGCAAAATAATAGGGTAAGAAATTAACAAGAAAAACATAGTAGCCTTCTTAAACCTATGACAAATATGTTGAAAAAGAAAACAGGACACAGTACTATTCATAAAAGCCCTCCCTACACAGGTAAAGACTTTCTGAACAGTACTCTCTCTAAAGGGGATCTCATGAAATTAAAATACTGCTGTACAGTATAGGAAATTGTCAAGTGAAGAGGCAGTGTAGGAGTCCAGCTCCTACCCTTTGAAAGATTCTTAGGTGGAGGAGAGAGGAACGAGAAAATATCAGATAGAAAGACTTAGACAGAAACACAGGACAGCTTCAGGAGGGCCCGGGTCAATACCCAACAGCCATGTCCTTTATTGAAAAGGGCTTTTTATAACATATAAAGGGTAGAAGCAAAAGACCCCCTTGCAAGATCAAAGTACACTATACAGCCAAGTCTAGACCCTTCCGAACACCGGGTAAACAAGCCCATGACCAAATTATCTCCTTATGCAGCCCCTCCGGGTAAAGCAAGGTCAGATTCTCTAATCCTGATTAAGGCCTCTCTAGATAGCCTGTGTGGGTTTCCACAAGGCAGTCTACAGACTGGGAGAAAAATCTTTGCAAGCTATATCACCAAAGAAGGTTAATATTGGGAATACACAATTCAAAAAACTAAACATCAATAAAACAAACAACCCAGTTAAAAAGTAGGCCATAGATCTGAACAGTATTCTGTAAAGAAAGGCTAAAAAAACATTGTTAAAGGGGTTCAAAGACATTAGCCATCAGAGAAACGCAAATTGTGACTCCTTTGAGATTCCATCTCACCCATCCAGATATCAAATGATAAAGAAATGCTGGTATTAATAAAGGGAAAGGTGAGGCCCTAACTTAATCTAGCACAGCCACTAAGGAAATCAGTATGGAGGTCCTTATAAAAGCTAAAAATAGACCTATCATATGACCCAGTACTACCATTCCTAGACAAATGCCCAAAGGGCTCTATGTCCCACCACACACCTACATGCTTAGTCATATTCACCGCTGCTACATTAACAACTTGTAGAAAATGAAATGAGCCTAAATGTCCATTAACTGATGAATGAAACTTTTTTTCCTGAGAAAAACAACCTTAAAATAGCATTAAAATATTTTTTTAAATTGCCTTTTAAATAACATAGCAATGAATTTCGAAAACAGCATTAGGATTCTTTTTATACTTTGTAGTAGTTATGATATAAAAATGGAAACAATATAAATTAACAGCAGTAAAGAATTTACTATGTTCACTCGAGTATGCATAGAACTATTCAACAATAAGCTAAAACTTTAGAAAATAATGTTATAAAAGACTGTTATAATACATGGAATCATGTCAAGTAGGTCATTGGTGGTGATGATGCAAATTATAGCAGGGTTCACAATAAGATACTGTTTCTATTTTCAAAGGATACACAAGTCCAGAAAACGTCTGTGAGAACACATGGCATAATGGTAATGAGTTACAATGTGTTGAAAAATTATGAGACATTTTATTGATGTAAATTTTAACTTTGCATAGCTAAACTTGTTTCTTTTAGAAAAATTGGAGGTCTTTGGAAGCTAGGAACTGAGCCTAGGACCTAGCTCATCTCAACCACTACAACATATTCTAGCCAAAGGTTATTTAATTTAAAATACTATTTTTGTTGGTGTTAGTAGAGAACAAAATCCTCCAATGAAATATTTGTTGCCTGAAAAATTAAGTAAAAAAGATGATATCAACAAGGTTATGCATTCCTATGGCACAGGACCCTACTGGTGGCTCCGTGATCATGCAATCCCTCAGAGGAGCCATCACTGGGGCATACTCCTACGATTCCCAGACAGACATATGCCTTTGTCCCACGGAATCCCTACAGCCTTCAGGATTTACATCATGAGAACAAGGAGATGAAACATAAATTATGCATTAATTCTGCTTCATCTCCACTCGACTATAAGCTTCCCAAGGTCAAACAACATAAATTATTCAACTCTTTATCCTGAGTATGGTGTTTGGTACCCAATAGTCTCTCAATAAATGCCCGCTGAATAAATGAAAGGCTGAATCACTGTTTATCATTGAATGATAAATTATTTAAAACAATTTTAATAAATTTAAGTATATTTCTTAGTTATTTTGCTTATATAAATATAAGCACTATATATATATATATATATATATATATATATATATATATATATATAGATAGAGAGAGAGAGAGAGAGAGAGAGAGAGAGAGGAGTGTGTGTGTGTGTGTGTGTGTGTGTGTGTGTGTATGTGCAAGATTTTGGCATCATTATGACTTCAAATTTAACTTTCTTGTATCAAAAGTAGAACTCAGATGCCCTTGCCTCAATTTCCAGGAGTATGCCATACACAAATAGTTCATCTAGCCATCATAGATAAGAACTTAGAGACATAACAACTTAGAGGCATAAGAACATACCTTCTCCTTTAACAAAACATACAGTTCTTGCTTATGTCCTGAGGAACCACAACCCGCTAATCAATATCTGCCCGACTCGTCATCTCTGTTCCAGGTTTGGAAGATTTCACCTCTGATTCATTATACCTTTCATCCTCATTGTCCAGGATCTTCAAGTAATGAATCTTTCAATGTATTTTCTGTTCTAGTAGTATAGTAAATTTGTGCTTCCTATCCGAAAAAATGAAAGGCTACCACAGGATCATTTTCCCTGTGACATTATGTAGAACCATGGTCAGACTCTCTGTGCCAGAATGAGGGTTAGAGAATGTAACCTGAACATGAGTTAGATGAGAAACACAAGGCACCTACTACTACTAACAAATTTCTGTGCAAGGGATCCCATGGCTGGGATATCAGAAACTAACTATACAAGGCTGCCTTCCAAAAAGCTTCTTATTGAAGGCCTACTGTACACACTCTCCTCTAGCTCCCCTTCATTTCCCATTATGAAAGGGGTACTAGCTTTTGGGTACTGTAACCCAATTTTTTCTGGGAGATCCCGGAACAGCATGCTGTCAATTCTATATTTCAAATGAAGCATGGCTTAGCCTATTAATTCTTAGAACAAAAATCCTTATAACTATAGTTTCATTCTATAATACTATACTCTAGCATTAGGCAGACTAAGGTGACTGTGGATAAAATAATGTATTGTTAATTCCAAACAGCTTGGGTTATAAATGTAAAACTATTTGTGGAGAGAAATGTTTAAAATAACAAGCTTTATATAATGTATACAACACATGTTTCTTCACCTATACTTATAGCCTTTATTTTTACGCACCAGTTAAAATAAATATCAGCAAAAATAAAATTAGCATGTCAGACCAATGAGAGAAGTTGTTTTCTCTCCTGAATGAACAATTATTATTTAGATCTTCAAATCATTACCTGTCCACAAGCAAAGGCTTAAACAGCTCTGTAGGCAAATGAAATTTGAATTTCTAGTGTTATTAACTGCTTATATGGTCTGATTCTGAAATTTGAAACACAAAGCACTGTATTTGAGATTCTGCAATTTTAAAATAATGAATTGTTACACATTTTCCTCATTGAAGCCACTTTGCAAAATGAACTTGTCAACAAGTCTGTACTTCCACATATCATCATCACAAATGTGCATCCAGTCTCTTTCTCCAAAAGATTAAAATTATATAATAAATGTGACAACTATTTCTAAGAAGCCTAGAGTTGAATCTAAAAAATGAGAGGGATTTAGGAAGAAAAAAACCTACACGAAAGTATACTTTCTCAATTCTTCTACTACTCAATTTTAAAGTTTCCCAAACTGGTTTCATAGGGGGGAAATGGTTTGTTTTGTTTTGTTTTCCCCATAGGCTGCTGCCTCTCAATGATCACAGCTTTCAGGGCCCCAGTCATTACTTTCCTATTTGATTAAATGCACTCAGAGATGAAGGGATTTTATTCAGGGCCACTGGCCTCAAAGCTCCTAAAGCCCCCAGTCTGACTAGTACAGGCTACAGAAAGATGTCTTAGAAGGGATATGTACTAACCAAACCAAAGCTCTGCCATACACCATGCTTCAGAGAAAAATGTTAAGAGATACACCTTCTGTCTGCCTAATGGGTGAAAATGGACAGATGAGTAATGAGGAAGGAAACACAGCTACAAGCTTCTAAGTCTACTTCATTACTACCTAAAATACAGCCACTAAATCACTTGAAACATGGACAGGTATCAATCAGAGGGTGAGGAATGTTCACCAGGGAGACCTTCGGTTCTCAGACTGCACACTTGCTGCTGTCTGCCTGGCCTTCAAAGGCTGTCCTTGTCTTCTTGAAAGTGCCAAGGATTTTACTATTATAGTTCTTATCAACCTAGTGACCTTTAAAATCTGCTAAAGAATGTATGTCTTAAAGATATAGATATGCATGGTAACTCTAGATAAGCTCTTTTGTAAGGTCTGACTCTGTTGTTCCAGTCAGTCAAGATTCCTCACAGGTCTCCAATGGTGATAAATCTCATTGCAAAAAGAGTATCCAAGGACTTGAGAACAGATTTGCCCTTTGGAAATATGCAAATGAAATGTATTTGCTAAGATTTATTTTTATTATTTTAGATTGTGTGCATATGTGGTACGTGAAAGTAAGCACAGGTTCCCATGGAGGCCCGTTGATTCATTTGGACCTGGAATTACAGGTGATTGTGAGCTGCTGGGAATGGGTTCTGTAAACCAAACTCAGGTCCTCTGCAAGGGCAGTAAGTGATCTTATTGCCAAGTCATCCTTCAAGCGGCCACAAGGAATTTCAATGCATGACCTTTTTCATCATTGAAAGAAACACACAATGGAAAAAAAAGAGGCAAGAACTTCATTGTTTCATACCAAATATTTCAGTTGTCCCTCCCAAGTCACTCAGCAAAATAAATATGCACAATGTCCTAATGGGAGGGTTTGAAACTATCTCTGTAAAGACAGTAACCACTGAGCATATTGTAACTGCCATACCATTTAGAATAAAGGGTCTCTGGGCTTCTTAATTTGAGGTAGGTGTGGATTGAAAATAAACATAGTAAAAAATGGCTTCATAAAAGTCTCTCTTATCCAGTATATAAAAGCTAGAGAACACACTAGGCAGATTCACACACAATGTGATTTAAAATAATTGCCAGCAAGGTAGTCAGAGCTTCAAAAGAATACTAATTTGAAAAATGAAGAGTTTGCTAGTATTTTACCTTTGCAGAAAATTTTTATCCCTTTGCCTTTCTATGCTAGCAAATGCCTCCTTATATCGCCAGTGACTAGCGTGAGAGTGATATTCTGCTACGGTTTTTACAGACCCCAAATGAGACTCCTGTTGTTCCAATTTGGCTCTGACTGGATGATAGAGATAATTTATTTTCAGTTAAAGACTCCTGCAAAAGTTATCAAAATATCACTTTTTAAATAGGCCATCCTCTGTATTGTTGTTTTTAGAATCTTCTATTCATCTTTCTTATACTCTGAAACATATTAACAAAGCTAGGAGATGCTCATCAGCATAAGAATGCAATGCCTTTTGTCACATGTATATATACTAGTCCTCAAACATAAACACCAATAAAGTATAATTGTTGGTCTTGTTATCCAGCCATCTTTATAGCTTTCCAAGTGTAAAGGAGAAATATGCATCAGCCTTATAAGAAGGTTAGATGATTTTCAGAATATACCCCAGGGTTACATTTTATAAACTCAGTTTCACAGTTGCATTAAATGCATATTGACTGATCACCTATTATGTTCCTGATACTAAGGCATAATAGAAGGACAAAGTTCCAGATACTAGTTTATGAAAGCTTGTAGAAAGTATCATGCACCAGATCACTTTTAAAAAAATATGGTGATGGTGCTGGCCTGGGAAAGGAATCTACATGGCCCACCAGATTTGGGGTCCTCTCAGAAAGGCTGTTGGAAGAGGGAACACGTGAATACTAGAGCTGAGTTTAGATGGATGGGTGACAGATAAATAAATAGGTGCTAACCAGATACAGATGTCTAGTAAGATTATTTTAACCTACAAATAAAAGCATGAGCTAAGACATGATGGCAAGAAAGAATTCAGTATATGTGAAAACTCATCAGAAGTCTGTTACTGCAGAAACTGAGATGAGCAAACAAGGAACAAGCTGGCAGGAACTTAGGGTCTCAGAGTCTTCTATATTTTGAATCAGGAGAAAGGTCTGAGTACCACCTTATGAGTGTGAACAAGAGAGGAGTGAGTACCTTCTCCACTTTGGCAATTATTCTTCCAATGGCCTGGAGAAGGCAATAAAGGAACTTAGGTTTGGATGAGCTGAGATTGTTATAATAGCCAATAAATTGAATAATAGTTTATAAATACTGGTGGTGTAGGAGGAAGGGAGGGGTGGAGGAAAACAGAGGTTGGAAGTAATCCATGCCAAACTAGGAAATAATAGATGCATTTTCTTATTTAAAACAAGAAAACTAACTTTACCAAATTTAATTTGATTGTCCTTATGACTTTGGGCCATAGTTTCCACAATGTCACAGATAAAACATCTGTCCCCACTAGTGGGCAGACTACTCTCACTGTGCCCACCTGCCCTGGGAACCACTGCTGAATACTTTGTTCAGAAGATAAACAGCAAACATTACCCTTGAAAGATACAGTCAGCCCTGTAGCTGAGGTAGCATGCATCTCTCATTAAACACAGCTCCCAAATTCACTTTCGATCCAATGGGATTGACTCAGGAACCCTGCCTGCCTGCATGTGGCCATTTCTGCTAAGAACAGAGCTGATTTCTCATAGACCAACAATGACACCCCCAGTCCTGACCTGGTGCCTGATCCAGAGGAAGGGCATGGACCCCCATGTTAAATCTTACTGCACATCCTCTCTCCTCTAAGAACCACTGTCCCAAATAGTGCCACCTCTACACCACACCTACTCCATGGCAAATAAGAAACAAAGGGTAGTGGATGGTACCTGCAAGGTCAAACTGTTGGGGAAAAGGGATACGTCCTACCAGCAGCACAAAGATCCAGGGTCACCATGTTCAGAAGAAGGATCACATGCCCTAAGAAAACAGCTTTTCCCATATTTCCTTCTCTTTCTCTCCTCTTCCTTCTACTCATCTGCCTTATTCACAGAAAGAATATGTAGCTCTCCCCAGTACAAGAACAGGGATTAGAAATCACCACCTTCCTGTTCTCATGTGGTTTTCATTTATCATGGTCTGTTATTCCTTGTTCTCCCTTTCTTTTCTTGATCCAGCAGGGATCTCCTGATCCCCTGAGTTCTCTTTCCTTTTAACCTTGCCCTTCATTACCCCCACTGTTGTCCAGGTTGTTCATGTAGATCTCAGAAGCAAAGTGCTAGAGAGGTCCCCAGAAATCCACTGTAGACTATTGGCAATGGTCCAGAGAAAGCCTGATCTGACCTAGTCTGGTGATCAGATGGCCAAACACCTTCACTGTCATGCTAGAACTCTCATCCAATAACTGATGGAAGTGGATGCAGAGATCCTCAGCCAGGCCCCAGGTGGAGCTCCAGGAGTCTAATTGTCGAGAAAGAAGAGAGACTGTAATAGTGTGAATTGTTGAGACCAAGATTGGAAAAGCACAAGGACAAATAGCCAAATGAATGGAAGCACATGAATTACGAATCAAAGGCTGTGGAGGCCCCAAATGGATCAAGCCCTCTGGATAAGTGAGACAATTGAATAGATTGAACTGTTTGGGAGGCACCCAGGCAGTGGGACCTGGACCTATCCTTAGTGCATGAGCTGGCTGTTTGGAACCTTGGGCTTACATGGGGACACTCTGCTCAACCTGAAAGGAAGGGACTGGACCTGCCTGTACTGAATCCACCAGGTTTAAATGAATCCCCAGGGGAGTCTTGGCCCTGGAGGAGATGGGAATGGAGGGGAGGAGCTGGGGGGAAGGTAGGGGCGGGGGCAGGAGGGGGAGGACAGGGAAACCCATGGCTGATGTGTAAAATTAAAACACAAATATAATAAATAAAAAAGGAGAAAAAAAATCACCACCTTCACCCCATCAATTTCCAAGTATCAGATAAATCCCAGAATGTTCAATGACTCACCAATTCACACCACTGGCTAGTGACAGTCATATCTGCTAAACTACTTGTTCTTAAGGGGAGAACAAAGCAAGAGTCATCCTTCTCAAAAGCAGAAACCTTGAGGAGGACCACAGCTGTGTCTATCTTTTAGAAATAGACAGGGAGGGACCATCCCTTGTGAAGCTGCTGCCACTAGGGGCAGCTGAAACCTGTGGTTCCACTATTTCCACAGTCATCAGAAACCTTTATCTTTGGTAGCAAAGCCATTTTCTCAAATACTCCAGGATTCATGGTCTACAGGGTCCTCCCTCTCTCCTTAGATGCAGGTGGCTGAGAGCTCTGCTTCTTTTGCCTTAGGGAAGCACTGCAGGTTAGAAAGCAAGGCTTGCAGAAGCCACGGATTCCTTTTGCCCTCTATAATTACTGAGTTACAAAAGAAGCTGCTGCACATTTCAAAGGAGAGGAAAAGGAGGGCAGATGCCAAGGAGTAAGGCAGGGGCCTGGAAGGAGAAGGGGATGGAGGTACGTGGACTTTCTGCACTGTGGTATCTATGTGGTGGCTTTTTAGGTGCCTGGCAAGCCTGAGACATAGTCTTAACAAGGAAGGGGCAGAGATTCAACACAAGTTAAGCTGATTTATACAGGTAAAATGTGACTTGGACTGCCAAAGGTAGGAACTGAAAATCCTACTAACTTCTTGTGTACATCTTTCTATACAGAAGTACCCTTGTTTCTAAGACAGGCTTGCTGCCTTCCTTGAAATTACTGCACTAACTGATCAGTTGATTTTCAACTCTTTAAATATTCATCTATAGTAACTTTTAAAACGTTCTATTGATCTATGTGTCACACACACTTATATCATTACCAAAGAAAAACAAACTATTTCTCATTAAATATACTAGCTAAGACTTATAAATGCTTACCATCTGCCAGACCCTGTTCTATGAGCCCCATCTTTTAATGTAATGGAAATCCCAAGAAGTGGGTCTTACTATTCTATTCCTTTGAATGAAGAAGACATGTTAAGGCAAAGAGGCATACGTGTCTTAGGCAAGGTCACTGAGCAGGTGAGGAGCAGAAACTGGATTTAGACCTAGGTAGGTCTGCTCTGGAATCTCTGCAACATAAGTTTCCAAAGCAGCATGCTAAGTGAGACAGAAGGAAGCAGACAGCTAAGAGTGTTGCCTAGGTGAGACCAGCACTAGATCCTTAAAATCAGAATAAACAAGACCAAGGAATGGCCACTAACCCTGGGTGTCTGGAACTAATGTGGCCCTGCCCTACAGGTTTCAGCTTGCCTTTCACAGCTGTCTTAATCCAGGATTCTGAAAATGGGTGTAATGACTGTAAGAAGCCATCCTCAGCAGGAACCTACAAAGGTCCAGTCTCACTGGTAAGGCTCTACAAACCCTTCTCTCCTTTACCCATATACAGCAGTTTGATGAGGTGGATGCTAACATCACTCCCAATGAACAGAGTGTGGACTGAAGAGAGTGGAGCTTTATTTCCTAGGGACAAATCACAAATAGAGAAATGCTGAGCCTTCTGTTGATGACACTAAACCATTCTTTCCATTTTCAATTTCTTTCTCCTTCTTTTGCCTTCTCCCTCTTCTTTCTCTTCTTTGTTCCTTGTGAGACCTGTTCTCATACATGTAGCCCAGGCTGACCTCAAATATATAACCCTCCAGACTATGCCTCTCCCTTACTAGTGTGGCAGGCATATCCCATCATGCCCAGCAAAACCACTGATATTATCAGGCTTCACACACACTGTATGATGTGTGAAGGATGTAAGAGTATCCTCCCATAATAGGACAATGATACAGGGAGAATAGTCCAACAAGGTCTCTATATAAGCTAAGATTTTTCTGAAAATAATGTGACTATATTTATTATAAAGAATATGGCTACAGTTGAGTGAACATACATGACTGATGATGTTTCTGTTAGGATTATGTACACATATACTACCAATAATAATTCCCAAGACAGAAATACACTCAGTATATGTAAATTATTTTAAATGGCATAACTGTGCCACAAACCCTCATTTCTATACAAATAGAAAAACATCACAGAAAAGGTGCATAGAAAGAACAAACAGTAGCCTTGCTGAACTTGTTCAAGGTCATTTGCTAATATTCCACAATGATTTTATTATTTAATCTTAAAACCACAGCAAAGCTAGGCAGTGGTAGCACACGCCTTTAATCCCAGCACTTGGGAGGCAGAGGCAGGCAGATCTTTGTGAGTTCAAGGCCAGCCTGGTCTACAGAGAAAGATCCAGGAAAGGTGCAAAGCTACACAGAGAAACCCTGTCTTGAAAAAAATTTTTAAAAAAAGACCACAGCAAAGACACACTAAGGAAAGGTCCTGATGCTGTGGCGTGAATTCTTTTACCTTACTTGGAACCTAAGTATCAAAGGAAGCAGAAGCTTGAGCGTATTTACTGTGCCTACTCACCCCATCTTGCCAATGGAAGCCTTTCAGCGGAAACCCTCTCAGGCTCTAGTCAGCTTCAGCTGGCCCTCTCTCCTCTGGGATCTAGAACCATATACAATAGCATAGACTGCTTCTCCCCAGAAACCCTGACTTCAAAGCCTTAGCCTTTTCTCTATTTGAGAGTTACAACTAGGGGTGTTTTTCCTCTGCAACTTGACCATGGCTATTTTTTCTTTGTCCTTCTTAGTGGACATTCTCCATGACCTAAAAATTCAGCAGCATTCACAGCTCTGGCTAGTCTGGATTAAAAAAGAGTCACTTGATAAAGTACACTAATGTAGTGACTATTCCCTTGCTAGACTCCTCAATCAGTTGAAAATACTGAACCCTTTAAATGAGGATAGGAAAATATACACAGTTGTTCCTCTGTATCTCCAGGTTTTACATTCATGGATCTCACCGGTAACACATTCAAAACATTCCGGAGAAAGATACTGCATCTCAGTTGATCTTGTACAGGCTTTTATCCCTTGATGCTAGTCTCCCAAAATACAATAAAAGTGCTACCATGCAGAATCTATGTTGTACTGAGTCTAGAGTCTAGCAATTGTTTAACACATATGGGGAGGATGTGTATAGGTTACGTGGAAATTGTGATTATCACTTCTGTTGAATTTGGACATGCTTTAAATTATCAGTATAGCTTCCTCATTTATTGTGAGAACTGAAAATAGTATAAACATGTAGTGCATTATATAGTCACAACCTATGCATGGACCTACAGATTATTCATATTATTCATACAACAATTTGTGGTGGTTGTGTTCAAAAAAGTGTGCAAAAAAAGAAAAAAAAAAGAAAGAAAAGAGACTAGTGAATTGCCAATGCTTCCCACACTGCAGCAAGAGGACCCCATAAACAGGACCCAGATATGGTACCTAACAGCTTACTAAGGAATAGGTGAAATTTTAGAAGAATCTGCGTGATTCAGCAGGAATTTCTAATTAAGGTCTAGTCTGTCATCCGAAGTGACACATGTTAAATGGGGTTTGGGCTGGCAGTGTCCTGTCACCAAGGCTTCACGCAAAAGTTCCCAGGCTATTTATCCAGCAGTTAATGCTCATCGACTCTTTGGCAACAAGGGTGTGGGAGTGTCAGGCTCTGTGAAGAAGTCAGTGCTGACTATACAGAGAAAATCCCCTGGGGAGAAAGTCCAGAGCTGATAAGAAGGTCAAGAAATGCAGGGGAAAAAGACAAACTTGCCAAGCCAGTGTTCTTTAAAACTGAAGAAAGAAAATTTCCTACCTGTACTTTGATTCTATTCCACCTTACAGAAACCTCCTCCAATCCTTCTCTGCCCCATCTCCTTTTCTAAGCTATTCTGATCTTTAAAATGAACCTCCCTAGGTATTGATATGACCTTTTCTTTATCCCTGGCTGCTTAGAGGGGGACAGAAAGAATTGCCCAGGCTATTGTAGCTGGATGTGGGTCCTGTCCATTGCTTGTATTGCTCAGAAACTTCAGGCTACATCCTCAACCATAGCTTTATAATATCTTGGTCTCTGTCTCTTGTGATGTTTCTACTAGCAGAGACTAAAAACTAAAAAAAGAAACAAGAAAGAGAGAGGCTTCTGATAGGAACAACAGCTCACTTTCAGGAGTTTGAGGAACTTCCTCCAGGAATCTATTCCTACCTACCCCATATCTGGCTGCTGATGGTCATAAACAGAGATTGGAGCCCCTTTGATTTCCCCTCCAGATTTTATCATAAAACATTTATGATGTTAAAACTGGCTCATCTCTTTTTATGAGGTCAGTATGGTTCTTTTTCATTTTCAATATTGCATTCTTCCATCTAATGATGATTCGCTGTTTCCCTTGCATTTTTTCTAAGTTGTAAACAGTTTTGTAAATTAGAAAATTAATAAACAGATGTAAATGCACAGTTGTAACAAAATGTTAAACTCTCCAGTAAATGGAGGGTGAGGGAACCTGCATAGAGGACATGTTATCCACAGGGCTGATCACCCAAATAACACTACCATTGAGAGTTCAAGACACATTGCAAAATAAAGATGCCACAAAGGGACATGGTCTGCTGCCCTAGAGTGCTGAGACAAGAGAATCTAAAGTTTCAATCCTGTCACTCCAGCCTGAACTATGTAGTCGTCCCATGTTAAAAAAAAAAAAAAATTCATAAGTTGCCTCTAACTTTTTATTTTTATATTTATTTTTGGTTTTTCAAAACAAGGCTTCTTTTTTGTGTAGCTCTAGCTATCCTGGAACTTGATTCCTAAACCAGGCTGGCCTGGAACTCACAGAAATCTATCTGCTTCTGCCTTTCAAGTGCTGGGATTAAAGGAGGTGTGTACCACCACCTCCAGTTTTCTAACTTTTTATTTCATTACATGACTCTGTGTGTCATGGGTAGATTCCATTTTCTATGGACCAAAGCACTGCCTCTCTTGCATAATCACTAACCTGATGGTATAAGTAAAGCAGATATTCTTAGACTAATCTACAGATGAGAAAGCCAAAGTTTATTAAAGAATTACACAGAAGGCCCTAATAACTACACAGATGGTTGGCTTGAAACAGATTTTCAAACTTTAAGGTTTTACTGTTTGCTGCAGGTCAGGGTACTGGGGCTACTGGCCCGTCATTTGGTGCCAAGCATTGCCTTTGAAGTATGCAGCATGCAGCATGACCACACGGGCAGGAAGCAATGGGGCCAAGAAACTGAACCGGCTTGCTGCCGGCCAGGAGCGCCAACTCTTACTCAACACCCTCTACTGCTGGTTGTGCCCTCTGTACAGGGATTCTCAGAACAGTTTAAATTTACATAACACCGCACGTTAACAGCCAAATTAAAACCTCTTCAAATGAGATTTTTTCAAAGGGTGCAGTTTTTTTTTTTCCTTTTAAGAAATGTTACTTAAGAAATTGGCATGAATCATGAAGTATGTTTCTTTCTTGTGCTTCGATGATGATTAATGAACTCCTTTTGGAGAGGCAAGATCTGTACTTGGCATTGATATTATAAACTTCTCTCATCTCAGTAGCTTCTCTCAGGTAGGAAAGCAGTTACATAAGGCAGTGATTAATGAGATGCCACAAATGTTGATTTAGTCCCAGATAGCAAAAAAATTTTCCTCCCTTAAATCTAAATGCTTCACCAAAATTAATTTTAAGACTCACTACAAATATGAATAAAGTGCCAATTCAAGTTGAAAATACATCATATGCTCAACCTGAGTCCATATGTTTTCCAATTTCTTCCTGTTTTGCTAGGGGGAAAAATACATATCCTTGAACAATTTGAGATTCCAAGAAGGTGCTGCCATTTCGTTTTCTCAAAACCATTGGCCAGATTTGTTCTTGGATATTGCCTGAATTTAAATGGAAGATGCAAATTGTATTTAAACATGGGCTCCCTGAAGTGCAGCATTCTGTTTTTATTTTAAATGGCCAGTTTCTTTTTCAGGGGTGAAAGTTGCAGGTGGTGGTGAAGAAATGTGTGTGGACACTGGCACCTGCATAATCCTGCTCAGGCACTTAAACTAAACTATAGCAAAAGGAATTCTTAGTTGCAGAAAGTAACTTTCTGTCTCCAACTGAAGGCACTATGCTATCCTGATTGGCCCACTGAAAATACCAGGAACCTGCAAGGAGTCCTGTGTTCATGTGGACATGCAGAAACATGTTTTCTCAAATAAAAAGCAATGTTGCCAGATAGAACAACAGAGGTACTTTTCCAACTAGGCCCTACCAATTTCCCCCAGGATAGTGTTTCTTAAATGTAAAATGGGTTCACAACAATGGAGAGCTTCAGAACTTCTAGTGATGACTAAAAGTCTCAGGTATCAGTATACTTTTACCTACATACCCATTAGCACCGCCACCAGGACTGCCATTAACCTGTTCATCCACTGAAGCCTCTTTTATATAACAACTACTTTAGAACCCAGGGGCCATCACTAAGTAAAATCAGATTTTCTGAAAACTGTCCCACAGCAGTACATCTGATATAAGGCACACCAGACAGTTACTGACTGAGTAACTGAGATGTGGGATGCACAGTGTGAATACAGTTTATTCTTGTCCTGGGTAGAGTGGACGATGGGAGCTTTCATCACGCTAAGCAGAATGGTGGATAATTATAAAGGCTGTGAATTGATTATTTCTGAACTTTCCATGTGATGTTTGCCTGCAGTTGGCTGTGGGCCACTAGAACAACAGAAAGCAAAGGCACAATGAGCCATGATTGATTGCTGTACTAACTTGCCAAACTAGAGCCCTAAAGTGCAGACATCCACACTGCTAATGATAAGACAGTATCTACTGTATGCTTCACGTTAAGCAGAAACTGATAACTGCATAACAATTACTAACACTAAAGATCTTTAATGTCATAGGTCTAGTCTTGTTCTTGAGAGCAGCTGAGAAAATGAACAAGAGATTGACACATAACATTAAGGAAGATGCCAACTTTCAAGCCTAGAGAGAACAATGGAAGAGTCACTCTGAATGCAAGGGGACAGAGATATATCAATTTTCTTCCTACATCAAAAGAAGACATGAGAAATGTAATCTTACTTTTTTCATATGTTATAAACAAGAAAAGCTGGCTGTCTCTGTGTAGACCACTGATATACATATAAAAGTTATTATCTTTCTAGCTCCACAGAGCATATATTGTAACATATTTTATATGAGATAACATAGTCTAAGCAAACTATGAATATAATAAAATGCAAAGCTACAAAGTACAAAATGTGGATTTTAAGCAACATGAAAAAGACTGCTCAAATGTGTAAACAGTTGAAAAATCGTGAAAACATTTTGATGTATACTTTAGAGCTGATCAAAGAAAACAGTCTCTTAAAATTTTAAAAATCGAAGCAAGCAAGTTATTACTTAACTGAAAATAAACAGATAAATGTTATTACAAAAACTTAAAATGTTGATGTCCATGTTGGAGACACTTATAAATATATTAAAATTTCTAAACATAAAAGCATAAAATATAAATAAAATCTTTGAGAATTTACAAATTTAAAATCTATATAAAAACAAATATGCTAGAAAATTACCCAAGTATTTTTTTAAAGAATGTTATCTACTTATGTATCTTTCTTATAAATCTTTGGAAAATCAGTAAATTTTGGAAATAAAAATAGGTAAGGAACAAATAGGTAATTCATAATTGGAAATACTATAAGTAACCCCTAAAATTAGAAACAAATCTATTACCTAAAATGAAGTTCATATTTGAACTTACTGGCGCATGATAGGTGGTCCTTAACCTAAGGTGGTCTAGATTTTTGACTTTTTGGTAGTACTGAGTTAATGTACATTCAATAGAAACCATACTTGGAATTTACATATTTTCCCAGTCTAGTCACATACAATAAAACATTCTCTTCATTTGTGGGGTGACAATAGCCAGCCACAGTTCTAGTTGGTTATGATCATGAGGATCAACAACTGATACTCCTAGTAGTGTACTTGCCCACTAAGTGTAAGGTCCTGAGTTCGGTCCCCAGCATGACACAGACAGACAGGTGTATCTCTGGGAGCAAGAACACACTTTATTCACTCTTTAAACTTTTAAACTCAACCCCAAGCCTGCATACTTGACAAATGGCTGAACAAATATGTTCAGGAAACAAAGTGATAAAAGCAGAATACTAAGCCTTGTGTGGTGGTTTGAAAGAAAATGGCCCCCAAAAGGAGTGGCACTATTAGGAGGTGTGGCCTTGTTGGAGGAAGTGTGTCACTGTGGGAGTGAGCTTTGAGATCTCTTTTCCTCAAGCTTCCTACAGTGTGACAGTCAGTCAACTTCCTGTTGCCTACAAGATGTAGCAATCCCAGCTCCAGCACAGTGTCTGCCTGCATGCGGCCATGCTTCTGGTCATGATGATAATGGACTGAACCTCTGAGACTGTAGGTGAGCCACCCCAATTAAATGGTTTCTTTAGAAGAGTTGCCATGGTCATGGTGGTCTTCACAGCAATAAAAACACTAAGACATTTTGCAAGCATGTTACTCTATGGAAAAAAAAGAAGCATGAGGAGAAACTGTAAGGGGGAGGGTCACTTGAATGAGTGAATCTGACATATTTCTTCAAGGAGCTTGTGGGAAATTTTCCTTTATGTTTTCTGAAAATTTTACAATTAATTTCTGAATACAAAATTAAAGGAAGTAAAATTATTTTCAATTCTACCTCACACCTTTAACTCATAACTGGACATTGAATAATTGTTACATTCCTGTTCCTGCTATTGTTACTCAAAAGATAATACAGCAAAATAAACATAAAGCAGTTTTCAGAACTGCATCATATCTTAAATTATATATTAAACAGTTAATGCCTTAAAATGTTTTTTAAAAACTCAACTTTAATATGTAGCCTGCCAGAAATCATCCTTTCTACTTCAAAACAGTTCAGAAGAGTGAGCTCTGCCAGAGTCATCAACCCAACTTGTTTCTGAGCCAGGGTCTACCAGTTGTTTGTTTCAGAGCCTCTAATTAGCTGCCTTATCTTTTGCAAAGGATTCTTCTGGTGCTAAGTTTTAATGGTCCAAATTAATTGAAATACTGTAGCAATTTGAGATTAACATTTTCAAAATTAATAATGCATAAAATAAAATCAGCCATGAATCTGCTCTGACACAGCAACCACTAATGAACTCTGCAAAACAGACCAGACCCCACTACTAATTTTCACTGTCCCATGCAGTTAAGCCTTGGGAAATAAGCTTTCTTTGTTCAAAGATAGTAGAGTGAACAGATCTTTTAGAGGTACTTTAGGCTCAAACAGTATGAGTAAGTTTGGTACCCAGCATATACTACGAGATTCTGGATAAACTATTTAAACTCAAGAATCCGTGACACAACTTCACTCCCATGATTGTGTCCTGTAAGGCTTTAATTGATAGAGTGCCCTACTGCCTTCTTGGCTTGCATGCTCTGGTGAAGCAGACATCCACATTAAAAAAAAAAGTTGACACAGCAAAGAATGGGGAGCAACATCTGGCAATGTGTGGTAGGTACTGGGGCCTTTAGTTCAGTTCTCTAAAGGGAATGGAATACTCTTCCAGATATGTGAGGTTGAAAATGGACTACTACTCCCCAGCTGAGCCTCCAGATGACATTTAGCATCACCTTACATGCTAAATGAGGCTTTGTGAGCCAACACCATGCTCAGGTGTCAGAGTCATAGAAACTATAAGATGTTATTTAGGACAACCTATCACACACCTGTATGGAACAAGTTCAGGTGTGTATATGCACTAGTGATAGTTACCACTTACAAATCACTATGTGCTAACATTATGGGAAATTGCTTCTTCTATAATCAATTTAACCTTCATTATGACACAAGAAAATAGTTGCTACTTATTCCTACTTTAGAGGTGATAAACATGGGCAAACTCCCAAGATTATACATCCATGCTGACTTTTGCCAATGCAGAGCCCTCAGTATAAACCACAGCCTCTGGAAATTCTGAAATAAGTGAAAATTAAAGGACTATTGGAATGAAAAAGGGTAAGTTCAGATGAGGGAGGGTAGGCCAAGGTAAAGGAGAATATATGTTGAGAAATAAAACTAAAGATCTTTGGAAAAAGTCATATGGAAATTTAATGTAGAATCTCTCTCTCTCTCTCTCTCTCTCTCTCTCTCTCTCTCTCTCTCTCACACACACACACACACACACACACACACACACACACACACACACTGACTAACAGAGACAAAGTTATGGTCTGCCCTTCCCTTCCCTTATTATTTGCTTTCTGTCACAGCTGTAGGCTATGACCTAAAGTAATACATCCATGTCTATGGTTTTCTTTCCTGACCCTTTGAGCACTTAGGGCACCTTCTTCCCATTTGTCCCCACAAAGCATAATACTTTAGGATCTTGTTTGCTCGGTTTTCTAATCAAATGCACCAATCTGTACTACCATGGGGTAGGTAATAGTGGAACAAAGAACTCTTGTCTTCTAAAAGGCCAGTGTCTGTGTTCATAGGAGAATGCCAGCTTGGTGTTTCAGGTACAAGGACACGGTTAGAAAAACAACCATGAAACCATGAGACAAGAAAACTATTCCTCTCTTGGCTTTGCTGCCATTTGGGATTGGTGCTTGTTGGTCTTCTCTGCCTCCTATTTTAGGTTATGCGTCTCCTTATTTACTTTAGAAGAACCTACAAGTAGTAAAAGAAGAATGTAGGAGATGTGGGAAAGTCTGTCACAGTACACAGGATGAAATGTCTGAAAAATGTTTTCTCCTCCTTTTGCTTCTCAATTCTGTACACATAGAACAGGAAGGAAGGGAGGAAGGAAGGAAGGAAGGAAGGAAGGAAGGAAGGAAGGAAGGAAGGAAGGAAGGAAGGAAGGGGAAGGAAGGAAAAGGTCTATGCTAGGTTGTTACCCCTGCTTCTTATTCCTCCATCAGTGAAGGTGAGCATAGAAATCAGGCTGTCCCATCCTGGGGGACTCTGACTACAGCCACTGCTGCAGAGATGACAACCTGGCCAAGACCAGAACAATTACAGCTGTCCTTAGATTCTTAGCATATTGGAGAAGGAGACACACTTTGCTTTCTCTGGATTCACTGGCTACTGTGAACAATGACAGCTACATGTGAACATCTTTGCCCGGAAATAAGACCAGTGTGCCTGGGGTGCCTGATGACAAGAAGTCTGAAGAGAAGAGGTGAGACACTGTGGGGAAACTGAACTCAGAATGTTTCCATTGAGCCCAAGGATACAATTCTGATTGAACCAAGCACTCTGGACTTACCCTTTACCTATACTGGTAAGCCAGCCCCCTTTTTTCTTAAACTTTTTGAATTGTGTTTGTCACAAGCAAAAGCGTAATGGTTGATATTACTTAACATCATTTGAAATTTGTAAATCTACTGAAATTACTAATATAGCTTGCAACCATTTCTTGCTATGTCTTGCCTCCACCAACAATGAATTCTTCCCCAGCTACTAACTGTTGACTATCCCATTCATAAACCTATACCATTGACTTGGGCAGCTCATCATAGGCTAAACATATTACTGCTAAGCATGTTATGTTTTAGTTCTCCTTCTTCCAGGAAAAAAAAAATGTTCATAAAAAACAAGGAAATGTCCCTATATTAATTTTAATTGCACAGAAAAAAAAATGTGTTAGTCCCCCAAATTACCAAATGATCTGCAAAAACAAATGTTAAGAACCTAATGTAAACTTTTCTTTTTGTTCAAATTAAAAAAAAATCAATTTGGTGATGTTGAAAAAATAACTACAAATATGCTGTTTTGACTGAAATTTTACAAACTGTACTCCCATGTTCCAGTTAATGTGATAAAACTATTTGTAAATAGAACTGTGGTAATAATATAATCATAAACTAATTTATCAATAGCTTCTCTCTGAGGATTAGTTAGATATTACACCAAATACTGTTATTGGAGAGTAATAAGTTTTTATCCAATTGGTTTCTTTCATCTAACAGTTGGGACCTCAGTTCTGAAATGAGATTATCTAGCTCTCAGAAGTGGTTGGCCTATAACAAATTTCTGAAATTTCTATTTTTATCTAGTATTGCATGGCACATAGTTTGTCTTCTCATATGGCGCAGTAGTTAACTATCATGGCCACAGATATAGAGGAGACATGGGTCATATCTCATCTTCCAAGTAAAGAACATTTTATCAATGATAAATGTTCAAAGTAGCTCACTACATTTATGACTCCTTTTTTGGAATGCTTTCCTAAACATTTAATAGATGCATACTTTATTATCTAAAGATAACATTATTAATAAGATTATGTTACAAGGTTATAAATGACCCTTAAGCAGATTCTGTATATTACAGCACAAATATTTTGTTATCTCAATAATCACACTACTGATACTGTTTGCCATTTAAAAGGACCCCCCCCCATGTATATCTATGAATATTCACTTCCCCTTTGTTCCTATTTTAATGGTACCTGTGATGTATGAAAGACTGGCTTTGCAAGGCTTGTACAGACCTGCCAGAAAGCAGTAGTGGTCCTTTGTGAACTCAGAATGAGCCTTGAAAAGGAGAAATAAATCCTCAAACCAAAAGAGACGTGAGCCAGGTGCTGTGATGTTCATTTCAGAAATCTGTTATCCTGGCAAAGGGAATTAGAAAGGTAGTCCTGAAAAATAACTACAGGGGGATCAACTGCCTCAGTGCAAAACTAGTCTTATTGTTCATAGTTTAATAGAAGCTTGGAGGAAAATCAGCTATTTTAAAAACCAGAGCACACTCTCCAGCTTCGTTCACAGCTTGGATTTCTCATTCCTCTGCAATGAATCTTAATCACTAGGTTCTCCTTGCCCCATTTTACTTTTTCAAGTGTATTTCTCTCAATGTGAAATATATTTTTACACATTTATAATTATGCTTCCACCATTTAGGATCAGACTTATATATTTCATGAAAAATTAGTTTTAGGGTTGAAAGAAAAGATAAAAGTAGGAGTGATTGATTAATATGGAAATATGACAGTCTACTGAATTTGATTCTTGTTTATTGCAGACAAAGGCTCACTTACAAAAACCGTCAAGAAGGTACATTTGTTTCCCTTATTTAAAAGAAAAGTATCATTTTTAAAATAAGCTTTTAGAGCCAGAATTTTAAAAATGATGAGCTGCTGGGGTTTTTTTTTCTCATCATTTGGAAACTAAAATATAAGATTTCTCTATTGAATAAGTTGTTTTGTTTAAAATCAAATGTAAAGGAAGTCAGCAATTCTATTTAGATTTGGAAGGCAATCCTTTGAAATTAAAGCACCAAGGAGAACCATATTAAATTCCAATTCAATACTACAAGCCAGCATAACAAAATGTTTATTTACATGAATGTAAAATATCTACACATAAATCAGTTTAACAGTAATCTGAGCTCACAATTTCTTGTCTTTTCTAATTCATTTAGCTTATTTGCATGGACTATGTAATTAAAGATAGTTTCCTATGTTTGTAAGACTATTTTCTAAGATACTATGTTATAGTTATCCCACAGTCCAAAGGATCTATATGCAGAATAGTACACAATGTTAAATTTCCTTACAACTAATGCATATACATATGCATTTATGCAACTGAAACCTGGTGTTTTTATCTATTCCCTTCCTACATAGAATATAAATATTATGGAGAAGGACCATGTTGTTTTTATAATTCACAACTTGGCTATGTTTAATTTCACAGAAGGCATAAGGTTGTTGATGACAGGTTACTTTAATCCTTTCTTCATATAAAGACAGGAAGAACATGAATATCAGTCCCACTCATGTGGAGGAGATCATGAATATCACTGAAGATGCATTTGCTAAGAAATGGTTAAGATCCCTCCTAAGGGTATAAGAACAGCCTTTCTAAGTCACAGGTATTGTTTCTATAATCACAAAGGCAACAATGAGCCTTTGCTCTCTGAAAAGATTCATCCACTTAGCCATTATCTGATCATTTATTAGAGAAGTTTGTAACAGTGCACATAAGCAGCTTAAGCTCAGAGGAGAGAAAGCTACCAAAACATTTCCCATCCTCTCCATCTAATCTTTTGACAGCACAACAAAGAACAAAAACCTGATTTTTTTTTAAGTTAATGACTGTGGACTCACATACAGAAGGTTATGAGTTCCATGAATGTATGGCAGTTTTACAAAAGTCTAAAAATATGAACTCATTGAAAAGACCACATGCTAAGACACACAGATATACTGCATGCAAACAGAAATCAATCTTAAATCTGCATTACTAGGACAGAAGGAAAATTTTAAATCTAAGTAATAAAATTTAATTGGTAACTTTGACCTTGAGTGCCACTTGAGGTGAAAAATGTTACAGGAGTGCTTGGATTGACTTGAGACCTATGATCTCATGTTCTTGAAAAAGGCCCAGCACCTCCATGTTCCTGAAATAACTGATCTGTCTGGTACAAGTATTGTTGTCTTGATCCCAATGTCTGTGTCAGGCAGAGAAGTACAAACTGAGGAAAACATGTTATAGTAAGTGACTCAAAAGAGCTAGCAGAATTCACATCTGACATATTATTACATCTGTAAAGCAGTTAGGATTACAAATTGATAAAAAAAAAAAAATTCTTAGCCCAGTACAGAACAAGGAAAAAGAGTGAAACTATCATGAACATGGTGTACAAAGATTAAGTACAATTAGAGTAGAGTGTTCTAAGTGTCCAGACAAGCCACAACACAAACATGAGCTCTCATGTTTTGGGGGTTGTGCTATAAATAAACACACACACACACACACACACACACACACACACACACACACACACACAAACACACACACACATACACACGCATGCACATACCCACACACACATACATTTTAACTAGAGTTTTCATTGCCTTAATTGAAATAAAAAATTAGAACAATTATACCCAAATTAAATCGCTCTCAACTATCCCTCTTTGTTGCATCTTTTAGTAAAGATAATCAAAAGATTGTTTAGCAAACAGGAAACAAAGGAAAATATGAAAATTACTATGATTACACAACTTTTTGTTTGTTTGTTTACCTTTTCAAAATAGTGTCTATGTAGCTCTGGATGTCTTAGTACTCACTGTGTAGCCCAGGCTGGCCTCCAACCCACAGAGATCAAGCTGCCTCCACCTCCCTAGTGTGGGATTAAAGAAGTTCTCCACTACAGCAGGCTGCAACTTCTTGATTCAATATAAATCCATTATAAAATTGCACCTGTTTTCAAAGATTTAACTTGCAAATATTGATTCTCCCCTTCACAAAGTGTCCAATATTAAATCACTTGCTGTAGGACAAATTAATCAATACAATTATTGCTACCAATGAGTACTTACCATTTACTAAGCACTTTCAAAAGTCCTCACATCATACTCACAACACCTGTGAGGCAGGTATTCTTACAAACCTTCTTTCATAAACATGAACACCACAGCACAGGAGGGGAAGCAGCATGCAAAGAGCTAAGTCAGGCCTAAAGTGTGAACAGGTTTCAGAGGCATACTTCCCAATCCCAGGCCATAACACGGCTTGTTACTATGTCAACAGGTAGAACCCAACAGTAAGAGAATAGCACAATACAGGGGATATGAAGTGGGAAAAGGGGAAATGGAGAGAGGGGTTCCAAATGGGAAAGTGGGAGGAAGGTCAATACAGAAGGAGAAAGAGGGAAAAGGGACAGTGTCACCCAAGTTTGTTTGATAAAGCCTCAAGGATTTGTATTAAACACCCTTACCTAAAATCATATACAATACATGTAAGTGTACACACACACACACACACACACACACACACACATCTTAAAGGAAGTTATGACACTAGGATTAACAATATTCCCCACAAGAATCATAGATTAAAAAACAAACAAACAAACAAACAAACAAAAAACCTAGTACCAGGCACGAGAAATCTCCTATAGAATGGTTAGTCAGGGTAGTCCACTTGAGTCTCCAAACCATGGCTGTTGTCCTTGATTGCCTCACAGGACTTGAAGGTAAGCACCTATTTCTGAAAACACTGCATACTAAAAACACAGGACCTAGATTATTTGAGCTGGACATAACTCGAAAACCTCCTTCCTGTGGCCTAGCTTCCATGCTACCAGAAAATACTTGGAAGCTACCAAGGGAGAGAATCAACAAATAGTCTTACCCAGCTGTAACTCCTATGGAACCACAACAGTAACCAGTGTGGCAAGATACCCAAAAAGGTGAAACAAGTGGCACCCATATGTCGGTGGCAATCAACTACTGTCTAATTGCAATTATGGCCCACTGACAGGAGGGAACCATGCCTGGTACTAGAAACTTAGCTAACTTCCTGAGGTTGGCGAGGTCATGGATCTTAGAACTGAATCTATTACAGTCACTTTGCTAGACCAGAGTAATTCTTAACTACATTCTAAATCTTATCCTTACACCCACAGTTAAGTGTAGCTACCACTTCTCATTAAAGAAGCTTCTTTTTTTTCCCAGCAAGTAAAGACCATCACATAAAACCACAACTGGAAACAATGAAGACATCAATGGATCATGGGGAGCTCAGTCCCAATGGATACATCTATGTCTCAGCTCTTGCCTCTATAGCTCAGAAACCAACATAAAAGATGGGGCACAGAGATCACAGTAGCCATTACACCATGATGTTTGTGGTGAATCTGTCTCTCATAGAAATGGCTGCATAACCAAGATATAAACAGTGGCAATGTCAATAGACATACTAACTAGAAAGGAGGGAGTGCTTATGGGGTCACACTCCTTGATAAGGAGCTATAGGTAACTTATGACTGCTGAGAGAGGAAGAGTGAGCCCCTCCCAGGGATGAGCCCCTTAATTGGTTGTCCAATACAAAGTGATCGGCCCTGAAACCATATACACACAAAGAAGAAAAACAGACTCAGGTTTAACAATAATAATTGTAACAATAGTATAACAATAATAATTGGAGAAGAGGCTATAATTTAGGGGGAGTATGGCAGGGAGACTTGGGAGAGGTTGGAATGAGGAAAGGGATGGGAGGAAAGTGGTGTCATTATATTTTATCCAAAATGATTAAAAAAAAACAAATAAAAATAAAAAGCAAGAGAGTCAAAACCTAAGGAAAAATACAGTCACTAACTCATGTAACAAAGTTAATTAAGTCTTCTGTCCACATAACTATATATGAAAGTCCTTTTCCAACACAAAAGGCCCATGTGTGATTTAGTTTTGCATATGACTCTGAAATCTGAACCCGATGAAGTAAGGAAACCTGATCCCCTCAAATAGTTTATTTTTCTACAGTCCACCCTTTATGGGATTCTAGAAAGCAATCAAGATATTAGAATTTAGAGAATTCAATTATATTAGTTAGAAATGGGGATAGGATGGTCAAAGGAACCCCACAGCAAAATATAAATGGCAGATAATGCTCCTGGGAAGCTCTGTGTTCATTCTGCCTCAGTTGCATGGATCTCTCTTTAAACGTCTTGGATAAGCATCTCCCAAGAACTGTGAAAGTCTGCTAAATGACAGTTACATCAGTTGATCACAAGACAGTTGCAAACAAGAGCTCATTCTGAGCACAGACACGCTGCAAGTTAGCAGAAGGAGGCAGGGATGCAAAAGCAACCAAGCCAGACAAGGAGCTCAGGCCTAAATCCAGGAGTGGCTCATGTGAGGAACATGTAGAACCCCACTGCAGCTTCAACCACAAGACCATCAGCTATCTGCTTCTTCACAGAAATGTGAAGAATGAGAAATATACCCACATACACACATCATATCTACAGGAAAATATTCCAAAGTGTAAAGAAGTACTTCTTATATATTTGTAAATTCATTCTTCATAAAGTACTTTAGGATAAAGTGGTATGAATTTATTTTGTTACTGATCTACTTGGTTGTATTTATAATCTGAGAAGTCACTATATTTTCCTTTAAAAGATTGTAGAAAACTGGTTGTAGGTAAATTGTGAAGAGTTAAATGTGCATCTTCTGACACTATAAATAAATGCATTTCTCTAGGAGGAAATGGTCTAAATACAATGCACAGATGTGAAAAAGAAATTTCAAAATAACACCTTTAAAAGCCAGATTATTTTCTGAAATAGAAATACAGCTCAGACAAAACAAACAAGCAAACAAAAAAATACATCAGTAGTCCTACTAAATACAACAAATGATATCTCTTCTAAATGTCATCACACAGACCCCCGCAAAAGATCTTGGCTTGGGAAAGTCAGAACTATTAAAAAGGAAAATGGAACCCTATGTTTTTAATGGCATCAATTTTGTTCTGTAGTTAAAAGAGTTAAACTGATCTCAAGACGTAAATGAGGCAATTTCTAGCCAGAGGCAACAGGGCTTCCATAATCTCTATCATCTCATAAACCAGCAGGGCCAGCTTGGGTGTGGTTTCAGTTAAAAGATGTTATGCTTTGAAAAAGCCTCTTTACAGCTAGATGAACAGCGCCAATGATGAGAACACAACGCCAAACAGAAATCCAGACTATTTCCCAGAAAGGCTACTCTGCCTTTCACAGTTTACTTGATGAACTAGCATCAAATTCACATATGTAGATGCTGTACCTGTGAATATCTTTTATACCTCCAAGGATGAGATCATGAACACAACAAAATGTTCACTGATTAAACTGTGGAAGGCATTTTTCAATGGATAAAATATGATTATATTAAGATAATGATAGAGGTAAACCACAATGTTAGGAAAAACTGCCATTTTCTGCAGCCGAATCACTGGTCTCCAGAGGACACATGTTCATGGAGTCATGACAACCATATTCCTGATATAAAATCATACAGATGGAGAATAAGAAAACTTCCCCAAATGGGGAAAGGAGCAGTCGTGTGCTCTCCCTTACCCTCTTGAAACACACTGTTTTTAAGTGGCAGCGAGCTGGTAGGTTTTCTTACATGATTTAGGAGGAAGATGGGGAGGGTGCTGGGTATGTTAGCATTATGCAGGCACCCTGAGGCTGTTCAGTAAGCAAATAACCAGCTCACCTGCTGACTGTGGAAAGTGCACAGAGCTGGGGGTTAGTCACCCAGGAATGATTTGCACTTTAGACCTTCACCTCCTGGTCACAAAGTATAGGCTGAACTATGGGAACAAAGGCCAGCCATGCAGCCAACTTCTCACAGCAATTCCCATATACTTTCATAATCACTTAACTGGAGTTATCATAGAATGCATAATGAGAAACACACCTGGGTCCACCTGTCTGGGAGCTCGCCGGAGTCCATTGGTCCGTTTCTGTGTGGAAAAATAAAACAAAACAACACAATGACACATTGGTAATATGGCATAAAATCATAACACTGATGCTCTGGCAATTGATGTTGCCTTAGTTCCAATTAAAACCATGACTAAATGGGACAAAATGTGATATTAATACTTGTATTTATAATTTAATATAATTCCCCTGATAAGTTTTCCATTAGAATATCATTACATTTTATAAACCATTGACATGAACAGAACTACTTTTATTTGCCTAATTTATATATTCTGACCCAATATTTCTTAAAATTCTACGATTACAGAAACGAGGAAGACTAATCCCATAGAACCATAGAAAATATTCCCAGCAAAGAAATATGAATAACATAGTCTTAAGCAGATCTGTAAAAATTCTAACTCAAGTATTTATTTCTGGGCCTTGACAGACCAGTGATTGAAGAAGACAGTCTCAAACAAAAGGCCCAAAGCCTTGGCTCCAGAAAATTCTTAAATAATAATATGTTTTAATTACAGAGGAATTGTATCTCGATACCTTTTTAAAAAAACAAAATACATGCAGCTAACTGAAGTACAAAATCAATTATTACAGAAAAGGAATTCCTAAGGAAAACTGCATGCTATGAAAGCCAGACAAGGGATTTTTAAATCTGAAAATGCATGGTTACCATTTGATTTCACAGGCATTGAATTCTTAGCTACAATTAGTGCAGTAATCTCGCTAATGAAGGATTGTTTTACTTTGTGTTACACAGCAGATGTGGCTACATGGAGGACCACCGTATCATGGAGACTTTTGTGGGAGGAATTTGCTTTTTATGTGTGTTGGACTTTGCCATTGTGTGTACAGTCAGAGGATCCCTCACTTTCAGAAACACACAGAAGCCGTGGATTTTTCTCAGGGTGGCTTCTCAGGTTTATTTCATTCACAAGTCAAATCACTGAAATGTTGAAATGGGGTCTTTTAACCTTCTCCAGGGGCTCAAAGCCATAGCTGAAGATTCTAAGGTTCTTAGGTAAAGCAAATAAAATAAACTTTAAACATGTAATTTTTGTTTTCACTCCAACTACTTTCAAAATATATTTGTAAAAGACTAATAGGATCATTAAACTCTGCATGGCCTCTTTGTTGAGCAAGCAGAGTATCTATGCTAGGAGAGCCATTATAAGGCACCACTGTGAGAGAAATTGTTGCCCTGGGCTACGTGGTGGCCAAGATATGAAAAGGGAAGGCCCAAGGGTTACAGATCCACTTCTGGAAATAGGGAAGAGAACTGATGTCAAAGACAAACTCTTTTCACCCAAATTTTTATTTAAACATTTTGAGCTTTCTATAGAAAAGGCCCCAAGCAATACAACTCAAGACAGATTCAACAGGAAAATGAACAGTGAGGTCCAGCTTTCCAGTCCATGCTTCCCACCAACACCATCACCTTCCCAACTGAAAACAGAAACTGTCTTTGCCTGTTTTGTCTTGTGTTTAAGATTAAAGTAGGTGAAAAAATGTGGCTAATAACCATATAGAAAAGGAGATTAAGTTCAAAATCAAAACAGCTCTGCTGGGTTTTCCCATCTTCCAGGAAAAACTATACTAGTGCTTACTTGGTTGGGATGGTGGTGATGGTTCACTTGTTTAGAAGTTTTTGGAATCATTAAGTGATTATTTAGTGTTCCTATCCTATATAAACTTAATATATTCTGGGAAACTATAGCTTCTATATCTTGTTGTGGTTTTGAACCAAGATTTCACTCTGTTGCTGAAGCTGACCTTGAACCAAACATGCAAGAGATCCTCTTGCCTCATCCTCCCCAGAACTGAGACTACAGGCATGCATGACTGACTGCAGGCATGCATGCCTGCATCCCAATTGCCGTACTGACTGCTTTATGTTCTTCCTTCTGGAAAGTCATTTAAGTCACCCTCAAAACAGAAACTTTTCTGTAGGAGAAACGGGCAGTAAAACAAATTATATATTAAAGAAATTCTGCACACCAAAGGAAACCTCAACTATTTAGACAAAGTACATCTGGAAAAAAAAATATGACTAACTATACTTAAAAGCACCTCAAAAACATTTTCTATCATAAAAATAAAAAATAAATAAATAAATTTAAATGCATAATTTGATGTCCCTGACTCTAATATATAGCCCCTTTTGCACTTACTTTCTCAAAATCCTGGACAGGGCTGGGTAGACCTGGTCTGCAGGTAGAAGATGGAAAGCAAAGGACATAAATGGTTGCCTCTTCTGGGAGCTCTCAAGTCACAGGCCCAGGGACATGAAAGTCATGACTCTGTAGTCTGACTCTCCTTTGATCTAACCAGAGGGGTTGGGGAGGCAAACCTAATTTTATAATTATAATAAGGTAATTATGTCTTGCTTCACCGTCTTGTCTTTTTTAATTTTTTTAATACTTTTATTATCTAAAACTTTCCTGATTTTCTTGCATCTTTGGGGGAAAATAATTCTGTCTGTGGATTTTCATTCACCACACAAGGGAAAGCTTCCTTCGTTTATGGATGTTTGCTTTGTTTTTTCCACAATGGGGAATAGGTGGAAAGTGGTTGAGTAGACATAGAAGAATAAACTTGCTTTGTGGAGTCAGAAGAGCCATGAAGACCTAGATGACATGTGAGGTGAACACCCCAGACAGCTACGCAACCTATGGATCCTGTGGCTGTGGAAAAAACGAGCCTGCCTTGAGAATGAAGCTGAAATTTTAAAACAAAACCTTATAATCATACACCCATTGGCACTAAAGGGGAAAGAGAATGCTAAGCCAGTATAGGAGAAGCTGGAGGTTTGGGGGGAAAAAAAAAAAGGAAATAAAATAAAACCACATTCTTCACATTATATTCTTTGCTTTAACTCTTCCTAAAATGAAGTAGTTTCCAAGTGACTTGGCTAGCCTCAGAATATACTGTAATCTTCTATCCAGACAAAGTGGAGGTTATTAGTGAAGTTACACATTAAATGAAAATTGCACTTATTACATTCTAAAGCTAAGACAATCACTACAACACTGACGCTACATTTTTAAATTTTCAACATGAAAATTAATTCCTTTTTATTAATAGGCTCACATGTAATTTTAAGGGTATAAATGTGTCTGAGAGAATTATTTAATATCATGTTGGAATGATTAACCACTTCTTATTAGCACACTTTCCGTCTGCAAATACACCCACTTCATATTACTTCCTTGAAATCATTTTCTTAGGAAAAAAAGAATACACATGTCTAATAGGATAAATGTGAACTACCTTTGAGTTGAAGCTTGAGCCCCCACATGGCATCCTTCTCAACAATCTAAGACCAGCATGCTTAGCAAGACCATGCACTCCAGGAAGGATCCTGACAGCCCTGATACAAAAACTTCCCTCCCTGCCTAAGAAACAGTAACAGATATTTAGGGTAACTGGCATTAGCCTGCAGTAAGCCATTATGCTCTATTACTATCAGAAAATTTGTTGCCTTATTATATGTTCCTTGGTCTAAAATCTAGCTCCCAAGACCCACCGAACTAGTACACTGAGCCGCTGCATCTCTCACAAGGTTCCTCATTCCACACCCTTGACACACTGCTTGCAGAAGTTACGCACACACACTAAAGGAGAGAGACACAGACCTCTGAAGCCATTCCCCTGCACTGTCCATATTTTCACCAACTATGTAAATACTAGCAGCTAAAAGCATACCAATAATGTAGCTGCATTATTGGGCCAGAGGCATTTTATTTTACTATACATTTTGGTGCTGAAACTGGAGATATTTTCAAAGACAGATGATGGGAATGTGCTAATCCATTCAGTAAACAGACTGCCATTCTTTCATTCTGAAATTCTCAGGTAACCTTATTTTTTTTTTTTTACTCATTTCACATCTATTTTATATTTAATTCCCTCTGCTAATTTTTTGTTTAAATGTTTGCTGTGGTATTTTTGCGGAGTCAGGTAAAATTTGTGTTACTCTTGATTGACAGCCAAAATAATGGTGGTGCGGAATCTGTCATATCTTACATTCTTTTCTGTTTTTGAAGTTACTTTACTCTAAGAGCCATACTCAAGAACCACATACTGTTAAGCCACTGGAAGTCAGGTTGTGTTAAACCAAAAGGAGATGTTACTAGAGCTTGATTGGATGAGTGGAGCACTACTGACCAAGTTTGTGGGGGAAGGGGAAGCTACTAGAAATCTGAACCTATATTCTTGGAACTACGGCAGAATTCTCACAGATTACTACTGGGCTGTAAAGCAACAGTTCATGGTGGGTGATAGGTCTGCCATTGTTCCAAGAGAAGGACCACCCTTCCCATCACACAGAGCCCCTACTTCATTCAGTATTAGACTAAAATATCCACTTTTCTCCTCAACCCAAGGCTTCCAGACAACAACTGTGAAAATGCCCGATTCCATTCAAGTTTTGACAAGCACCTGGCAGCTCCCTCCATTTCTGTTTCACTCTGTTCATCGGAAAAAGTACATTTAACGCTGGAAGAGCCCAAGCCTGTTTAAGTTAGCAAACACCTTGAAATGCAAAGCTTCCATAAAAAGTTTAAATGTCAGTCTTACCTCTGGTGGTTTGAATGGCCCTTGTTCTGAAACAAATGTAAAAATTGGCATGGTCAGTGCGGTCGTTCGGTTTGGTGAGCAGCCTGAGCCTGTCCTCCGCAGTGTGGCCAAACACTACCGCTTTGTTTTCTTAACTGATACTGTAATACCTTTCCAGGGTCCCTTGGGCTGGGCTAGTAATTGTTTTGCAACCCAGGTTCTCTTACCTTATTGGCTTGTCAGGAGAGTGACTCATACTTCTAAATGACTTGTGGGTTATGCTTAACTTTTTCAATTGTTTATTAAGCAATGTCAATCTGGCCTCATAAAACTCCTTTAAAACAAGAACTTGCACTATATATATAATATTTATATCCTGACTTGCAAGTCTTTCTTTCTACACATCTGATTTTAACATCTAAACACACTGTTAAATGTGTAGACTAGTTTCTGCAACCGCAAACTTAGCACAGCATAGCATTCTACATGAGAAAATTTCCATTAACTGGTAATAATACTTTTTATTTGAGATAAACTATACTTTAGCTTACAGATAGAAACTTTAAAAAAAAAAAAAACACCTCAGTCAGAATTCAGTTCCAACACTGCTTCATTTTTACTTCAGATATTTATGAACAGATACAGTATCTTTTTCTTTTTTTCCTATTGTTTGGTTCCTAAAACTAATTCACACTAGCAGAGTCTTGAGACCTTCAGATGAGTAAACCTGGTTGAGCAGAGAAAGGATAGCCGAGTAAGTAAGAGTACACACTGCAGATGGAAGACTGAAGAGTTTCTTTCTGCGTCTTTTCCCTACACCTAGCAGCATCTAAACATGTTATAACTTCTCCAGACAGAGTAAAAATCCCTCACCACTGTGAGCCCATGCCTGCACCTTTCCCATCCAAAATCATCTCTAAGAAAGGACCTGAGGGGGAAAAAAAAACAGAGGCAACCAAAGAAGACGAGCAAAGGCAGGCCTAGATAGGAGCTCTGTGGGATATTTCCATAAAAGGCTGGGAGAAGCCACATGGCCAGAGTTCACAGCGACAGCTTCTACCAGGACACCTGCCCTACTTGAGCAGTCTGCTTACACAAGAACACTGCCTGGGGCAAGGAACAGGAGGTCTCTTTGTGGGCTTTCACTTTTTTCTTTTTTTCATTTTAAAGGACAACTCCAGATTAATGGCAATGGAACCTCCATGAGCAGAAAGTCACCTTCTAGAGGAGAAAAACTCAGTCTGCCCCCTTTGTCAGTTTCAAACCGCATCACCCTAGCTTCACAGATGACTGACTGCCTCCTCTGAAGGTATCTTGGCAAGGCCTGAAATCAGCCTTTACAAAGGAGTATTCCTGGACAGAAAGGCTAGCTCACTTCTATTTCTCCCCTATAGACACATGCTTCAGAAAACAGAATATTTAAGACCTAAGAGAGCCAACTGGGAAGGGAGGCCAGGAGAGTTATATTTTAGCTAGACTCAGAATGTTGGTTAATTGAACTTGGATTTTCTGGTGCTTGGTTTGGTTTGGTGTGGTGTGGTTTGGTTTTACCCATGTTTTTACAGTGTCCTCCTTCATTGCTTCTCCAGTTTACTCTTTGATCCAGGGTCTCTCACTGCACCTAGAGCTTGCCCCTGCAGATAGGCAGGCTGACTAGCTAGCAAGCACCCAGGATCCACTTGTCTCCACCACATCTGGCTTTGATGTGGGTTCAGAGCTGTTCTAAACTCAGATGTTCCTACCTGCCCAGCAAGCTTGTGACCCACTAAACCATCTCCCCAGCCTCTAAGCTTGTCTCCTTAGAAGTACACCTGGAGTCCCCACTTCACTGGTGTACCCAGAAAATCCTGTATGTTTTCAGGATGCCCTAAACTACCATCTTCTTCCACTGGTAAGTTAAATGAACAGCCAAAAGTACCAATCATATACCACAGGAATAGAGCCTAAGCTTCCCTCTGAGTTCTTATGTGGTCATACTGCATAGTAATTTTCTGTTTTATAATCTATTCTGTTCAGAAATTCTTAGCCAGGATCCTTTGCCCATATTTTTTTTGACAGTTACAATAACATTAAACTGGACTGACTCCTTTATAGACATAATCTTAGGTCACATAAACATTACTTCAACAGATCATTAATTTATAGTAATGCAATGGTAACATGAGAGACAAAGCCAACCACTGTACCAGTTCAGGTATATTTCAAAGTAAAAGTTATTCCTGTTGGGAAAATGGATCAACTTCCCCAAGAGGGTTCTAGGGAAAGGTGATCTCATTTTGAAGACTTCAGTCTCATCCTTTACTTTCTCTTGGTAGGAATCCAAATCTATTGTGGCAGGAGGTTCTATTGCTAGGAAATTCTGTGTGTGGATGGGACAGCAATTACATCTTGGACAATAAGGGCTGGTTATCTTCAAGTATTGGCTGAAGTCTGACCTAGAAGGATGATTGAGAGGTGAAGAAAAATCTCTTTTTCTTTTTACCTCTTTTATTTTCTCATGGGAACTTTCTTGGGATAGTTATGTAATTCTTCAAGTTTCTAGAAGCTTTTAATCCCCAACTTGTCCTTATCCTGCAGCCTACTTCTCAGGCTCCTATTGATCAAACTACAAAAAGTTCTTACCCTTTCAGGAACCTTTCTAGATGGTGACTTACAGACCCTGAAGGGGTATAAACCTTGCCTTCTTTCATCATGTCTCAACTGGTTTAATATAATTCTAAGAAGTGGTTGTAAGTAAGGTGCTTGGAGCCTTTGCCGAATTCCATCTCCAAAGCCAGCAAAGCTCAGTGGGCATATTTGTGGATGACAAATGATTTTCACTGAGGTTTTGGATTCACATTCCATAATATGCTTGTTTAAATACCAAATTCAGTCCTGCTGTGTTTGTTTTTTCCAATAGAAGTGGTTCTCAATTCATACCTTATTACACAACTTGTTTTGTCTTTTATCTGAAGTTCTATTTAAGACTAAACAAACCAATGCCCAGTAAGATTGGTTGTCATAAGAAGGGCCACAGAAAAGCAATTACAGGTTTTATAATGGAAGGTACCTAGCCCTCATGGCTAACATGCTATTGCGATGAAACATACAACAGGATTGAACAACGTTAGGAAGATGGTACATGAATTCTACACTCACTGCTCTGATCTAGAATGGTGTTTTGGGAAAGAACAGAAAGCCATAGGCTATAAATAATTTGTGGGGGGGAAGCTTTGATTTCAACTTGAATTTAATCACACAACAGTTTCCAATTCTTTATTTTTAACAATTATTAATATATCACTAAGCTGACCCCAACTGTCAAGTGAAAAGTAAAATAACTATTCTTGCATATAAAATTGTCTTGATGAATTGAAAAAAATGACTCATTTATACAAAAGGTTTAAGCTCCTTGCACAGAAGCAAAGTCACCTCTTGGTAATGAAATCAGAGATCAAGGCTCAGTTTATGTTAAATTAACAAGATAAAAATGTCTGATGGTAGAAGGCTGAACTAACATTTTATTCTACAAGTTACACCTCATCTTAAAATATGCAATGCTATTTATAAAAGAGCCTGTTTCAGATGCCCATTTGTTGTACCGGCTCTAGGTAACAATATCCCAGGTTTAAGTTTTAGGATACCAAGGCAAATTCCTTTCTATTAGAGTTGGCTACAACAGCAGCAGGAGCAGCAGCTGACCTAGATAAAGGAGCAATTAAACAGATAAGCAAATGGGGACCTGCTTCGGTTAAATATTAGAGCAGCTGAGGCTTGCATTCTTATTGAAGGAAAAGAAACATTAAACCAAAGTTGTGTGCTCCAGTGATATTTGCATCCAATGCTACTCTCTTTATTTAATCTGGAAGATGAAAACAAAAAGCTATTGATCACTATTAGGGTAGGAAGGGGACCTAAGTGGCTTAGTCATATGTTACTAACAAGCAAGATCATAAATGACCCTGAAGTTTGCAGTCTGGAATTAGACCTTCTCCTATGGTGCACTGTGAGAAGGAAACACCACCCTACAATTGCATCAGCTTTGCAGTAACTTGCTAAGAGTCTCATAATGGTGTTTATACCTATTCATTACTATCATTGGAAAGTTTTGGCACAGACTTCAGAGCCTGTGTGAGTGGTGATCATCAAAGCTTCTATAGTGAACATGCAGGAGTCAAGTCAAGTTCAACAAAAGATGTAGAGCAGAATTTCTTTCCTGGCCTTTATTTATGTCCATGCAAATCCCCAGGCATTAAGGTGCAAACTAACTACCCAACCATCAAATTTCTTTTCAAGTTGCATATTTTATCTTATTAAAAATACATGCATATTTTTCTCATACTTCAGATATACTTAAGGTAATAATCTGTCATGGTCATGTATTAATGTGAATAGATTGCTTCATTCAAAAATGCACTGCAACTTTTGCCAAGTAATTATTATTTCCAGGGTGAATGAAGACTCAATAGATTTGAAGAATAATAGAGCGTGAAATATAAAAGGTTTCTAAACCAAGAGAAGACAACATCTAAACAATAAGGCTAACTTCCACAACTGAAGGTGTATGAGATCTTTTAAAGCCTGGTGGTTAATATTTAGCCACATATTGTATTGTTGGAACTGTGTTTATATTGAAACAGTTCTAATGTGGGGAAAGTGATAACCTGATTTTAAGTGTCCTACCCTTGGACTTGGTACCAAGGATGGATTCAAAAGATAAGAAACATATTCCCCACATTTCTCTTCACTTCTACACTAAGGCAGATATAACCTACAAGAGAAAGTATTAGGGGTAAAGACAAAAATGCTCCCTGGAGTGGAGCCCCTGCTTCCACTACAATCCAGCTTCCCAGGTAATTGAGCTGGGGCCATGTATGTGCTTTTCACCAATGGCAGTGATTAAAAAAATGTTTGTTTCCAGGACATGTGTGTAAAAAGCTGCCACCCTGTCATGCTGGTAGGCACAGATGGAACTGCACAGCCATTATGCTTGGTGGGAGACCTGCTCTGGAGGACCTATGAATTCCCAGTAAACATTGTGTATTCACTTAATTAAGCTTTAAAGCTACTTTAAAGAGACTGGGGTGGGGGTAGGGGTATCACCTATCACAACACAGTACAGCTTAACGTTGGAAAACTAAATGAGTCCTGCCCTCTCAGCTAATTAAAGAATTGAATTCACATGACCATCTGGTGATCAAGGTGATGTTAATGATTGGCTAGGAAGTGGGACAGTACCTAAGAAAAGGAAAGGCTGACTTGGGATTGCTAAGGAGAAAAGAGGGAATATTCCATCTAGAGGTAGCAATAAGAGCCAAATAAGATTCCCAACAATGGAACTGGCTGGATCAGGAAGTAGATTTATATGAAAGAAGCTTCTTTTTAAGCACCAGGTGCTGTGTTAGCTGGTTCATTTTCTTGTCGCTCACTAACCTACCCCAGGTGCACTGCCTGGTGGTAATCAATGCTTGAGGCATAAGTCTTTCCTTGCGTAACTACTCAGAAAGGAATGTAAAAGGTCTACTTAGTTTATTTCATTCTTAAAGTGCAAGCCAGTGAATCATAGAATGAGGGTTTATTTTTATTATTTCATTTGTCTCCCGTCTTATCAAGCTCTTACCTCCACAAGCATGGAACCCAAACCTGCATAAACTTCCACACTGCTTCTAGATCTAGGATGATAATGATCTTCAGGGCCCAGGAACCTGACTCATTCATCTGTCTATCACTCTTGTGGGTTATCCAGCCACATATCCACACACCAAGTCTTCCCTGAGGTCAAAACGTCAACTGCATATGGTTGAGCCTAATTAGAGAGATCAGCCAGATGGCAATTATGATAAACGTGATAAATGCTATGATAAAGTTAATTATAAGATGCCAGGAAAACAGACAACTGGTAGACTAAGAAAGGCCAGGTGTGCAGAGTTCCAGAAAGTCTTCCAAGTGGGGTAATATTTGCATTGAGTCTTCAAACTGAACAAAATGAGGAAGAGGAGACTGAAAGAGAAACAAAGAAGATATATGAGAAAAGTAGTTGAAGAACTATGAATAGACAGAAGTTCAGTGTCCACTGGGAAAGTTAAGGGATGGTCAAAAAGGAGCAAATAAATGACCCAGAACTATGTGTTATGGCTGTTGGGGGGAAAGCTTGGACAGTATTCTGTAGGAAATGGAAAGAACAGAAGTGAGTGAGTAATATAGTAACCATGGATTTTGAAAGACCTGTTCAGAAAGTCTATAGAAGGAAAGAGATGAAAAGCAGAACGAAAAATAGAAACAATGAGATTTCCATTTAAATCAATAATATAGCAGTAGGTTCTAAGCAAGATAGGAAAGACTAGGTGGGTAAAGAGGGTGAAACACCAGTTTACACCTGGGTTTGGGAAGTATGTGGATAAAATGTTAAGAAAGCACATACTGGGATAGGGCAAATGGCTTTGGACTCAGTACTGGAGGGTACTTGAAGGTAACTGGCAGATGACATATCAGCTGAAGATGAAGGTGTTAAATCCAGATTTCAGGAAACGTTATACGTAGATGGAGCCAACACTAATCTTCATTAGATATGGGTTGCAACTTAAGTGAGAGAAATAAGTCCGATCTTCAAAGGTTGCCTGTGGGATAATGGGGTGTGAACGAGTATTAAGGAGACTGGCTAAGTTTCCAATGAGAAAAAGTGAGAGAGGCAAGACCTGTGGTGAGATGGCCAGAGGGTGCAAGGATGTGGCAAAGACAGCAAAGCAGGGATTCTCCCACCTTTATTTAGTCCCTGGTCTACTCTATCATGCTGTACAGCTGTGCTTCTTCACCTCCACACTTCTTTTTGTGTGTATGGCCAATTCAAATGAAAACATCATGTTCTCCTTCCACAACTGTCCAAGGTTTATTACAATGTCATCATCCATATTCACCACAGTGCCCTGAATTACAAACATACTCCTGACTCACACTAACCAGCCAGAATCTCCCTGTCTCTTCAGAATATAGTTAGACGGGGTTAACCTTTGGAACTAGAAACCACTATAAAGTAAGAATGAGTCTCAAACCATGATTTGTGTTGCATGGTAAATGATTACATAAGCATTTGAATTTGCCTTAAATCAAAACTAGTAACTTGTTTTCAATTTGCCTGTTGGGGTCATTTTCCTCAAAGTCAAGTTCTCTAAGCAGTACACTCCACTCCATACAAATTTCCCACTCAAGTAAACCATGTCTCTACCCCTAAATGCACCCTGTGTTTCCTCCCTCATGTCCTGAGCTTGTGTTGCCCCAGATACTGCAGAAGTTAGGTTAAATGAATTGCCAAATGTGCAATTTCCAAACAGTGAGATCTCAATGCAACACATGGCATTCAGGGATTCTCAGCAGGCCAGAGGAGAGAACATGAGAGTAGCTTTCCCATAACCCCAATATAATGCCCATTCTACTGCACTCTTAGCAGATCTTCCAGTGTAGACAGATACTCTATCCACAGTGGTTGCATACACTAGTTCAGGGATGGATGAGTTTGAGAACAAAGTGTAATGTTTTCCAGTGTTTAGAGGGCACCTGCTGAGCAACAGGGGAGAAATGTACTGATGCAGTGATCACAGAGAGCCCCTTCACCCTGAAGATGAGGCCTCTAAATTACAAAGCCAGGTCTGAAGGAAAAGAGAAGCCTGCTAGTCAGGTTCTTAACATGTCATACTCCTAGTGAACTATGAGAATTCAATGCCACTCACTCACCTCTTCAAAGTCTGAAGCAGGAAAGGACATAAGAAAAGAGGAGAAAGTTGTGGGTGTGGAAAGTGGGGGAGACTGTAGGTCAATATGAGGATTCAGAGCAGTGACAGAGACTCAAGAGCCCAAGGGCATGTGCTCATGTAATGTGGTCAGGGTTTCAAAAAACAATGCTTTCTCTGCTTTATGGTAAATTACAAAAACAGAATTTAAAGAATGCTGCTACCTTTTAATGGATATCTCTGTATCTCATTATCTGGAGCCTACCAGACACTATCATTCTTAATCTTCAGTTGCCTTATTTTCAACTCTTTACAAGCCTGTTTTCTTACATGGGGAGGACAGGTGTGGCCACTACGAACATCTGGCCCTCATCCAGTAATTCAGGACATTCAAATCTGAAACTGCAGGACTTTTGCAAGCATGCTAGCCTATCATAAGCAACCAGTATGTTCACTGAAGAGTAAGATGTGAAAGGGTGAAACAATAAAACTAGGTTTTGCCATATCAGGCTGACGGCTGAAGAATAACAGTCATAATGTATAGTATTGCTGTTTATTTCACCACTTTGTAAACTGCTCTGACCTTCAGACTGATGAAAATGGTAACCTTATCTGCTTCACTTTACCTCCTTCAGCAAGTAGCAGAAGCCCTCTGAGCTTACTGGCCATGGGAAGGGCTGTTCTAAAACCTAAATACTTTCTGTAGGATATGGCAGTACTCAACACAGTGGAGGTATTCAGTCAATGTCAAGACATTTGCTAGCATGACTGTCCTTGCATGGCACAGGGAATGGCACCCGGGGCTCTCTGAAGCTGTCTATTGAAGGAGCAGAGGGACAGGGCTGTGCTGTGATCTTAGCCCTTGAACAGGTTTCACCTTTTCTACAACTGTTCATTTTCGGAACTCAGCCCTGAAATAAGATATTTTCTGTTACACTCTTCTTCACATTATCCAAAATAATTCAATGTCCACCTTCTCCTCTGGGAAAATCAAAGGTTGACATGGCTACCTTTTGAACTCAAGCTGTTAAAGATCCTTTCTTGTGTTCAAAAACTCTTCCTGATTTTTGAAAGGTCTTATTGATAAAACACAGAGGAACTCAGGGGAAAAGGACAAAGAGAAAGAAGAAGAAAGAGAAAGAATAAAGAGGCCAGAAAAGAAAGAGAAGGGAGACAGCCCAAGAGGAGCAGAGAGCGGCAAAGGCTACTGCATGCATAATTTGCAACGAGCTCATACAACAAGCATAGAGAGCTATTTTTAAAAATCAAGCAGAAAATGTTTACAGAAATCCAAAGGATATATGCTTTGTTTAATGTGGAAAATGATAATGTATTCAATTCATGAATTCTTGAATTAGTCTGTGTAATGTTTGCTCCTGGAACCAATAACGAATCTGATATAAATATTTAAAAGAGAAAAAGTTTAAGAGCTCAAGATAGAAGAATATTTTCTTTTGTGTTCATTACTGTTTTTATTGGCAGTATTCAAATGATTCGGTGATGTATTTTGGGATGGAGTAGATGAAAGGAGTGCCATGAAACCATCCAAGTGTACCCTGAACACCTCTGCTCCCAAGTACATATAAAAGTCAAATAAATATTCAATAGTTTAAAACCAAGTCATGTAGAAAAGTCACACAGATCTTAAACAATTTTCTAATTGCACTTATTAATGATGTATTCAAAAAGATATGTTCCAATAAACACATATTAGGGATAAATTGGGCCTTAATTGTATTTAGTAAGTTTTATGTCCTCATTAAAAACAAAATCCCAACAATAAACATGACTTACCAACAGAATTAACTCTGCCACAATTGTCTACTCTTCCCAAACATTCTTTGTGTGCTTTTGCTCCACACTTAAAACATAAATAGCCTTGATAAAATGTTCCCCTGCAAGGTAAAAATGGAGAATGTGTATTAAAATGTGTAAGTTGTGCTTTGTAAAATCACTAGTACAAGGATTAGGAAGAGGAGATCACGATGCTGTCCAAAATACCATCAGATCTCTATCACTATGGGATTCTTGAGGAATTAGAACAGGTCCAAGGCAAGCAAGGATCCACTGTGTCTCAAGTGGGAAAGTAGCAAGTCTACTTTAGGACACCTTTGTAGCTTGCTAAAAAGACTTAAATACTTAGCAGTTCATTTAGACTGGAAAACAGTCCTGACAAGAAAGCTTACCTCAGGAGCATCTGGCAGACTCTGCAGGACGTCACCCGAGTGAAGGTGTACATCTTGAAGTCGTGGAAATTGGAGTCTGCAAAGTCTGGCCTTATGTTAGATCTGTGGAAAGCGAAAAGTCACTTCCTAAACAAAGTTTCACAACAAAGTGTCAATCAAAGAGCAAAGTTCATCAAAACTGCATCAAGAGATCCAATTCAAGCTACAAGGTGAGCCAGCCAGTGCGAACTGGCTTCCAAGCCCAAAGTCTGACAGCATTAAAACCTGTGTTGAAGCCTGGTTGTGTGGAGACCTGGGACACAGGAGACGATTGCAACCTGACACATCCCAGAACTACAGGTCATAGAGGTCTCTGCAGCATGCCACCTTGGTCAGCCTTCTGGAAACCAGAACCAGCTGGATATCCATGTTTGGTGACAGTTTCTTTGCATTGCCATGTCATAAAAATATAAACCTGCTGGTGAGATGGGAGGTAAGGCAGAGTGCAGTGTGCCTCCAGAGGTCATCTCTAACAAAGCACACAGATTATGTGAGGGACTTCAGAAGGGCGTGAAGTCATCCTGATAGAGAAGGTTGATCAGCAATACATCAATCTGATCAGGAAAATACTTCTTCCTTAACAATCTGCTTGCTTCACAGTCCAAATAAGCCTGGACAAAATCACTTTGTGTTTGGAATTACACATATGGTATATGCTCAGGCACTCAAAACGCTCATGTATACCTCAAAAAAACATTTCAGTGTACATTAGCATGTTCTGGAGATAGAGAAAACACTTGCCATTCATTGCTTGTTTAACTTGCCCATTAGTCCTGACTCTCTGGCATGAATGACGGCCCTGACTCACAAATAAGGGAGCATGCTTATCCTAAAGCATTGCCTTCCCCTAAGTGACGGAAATGGCAAAGGAAGAGCTTCTACCAAGGTATATGACAGTGATAGATGGAAATCAGCAACATTTAAACTGCTATGGCTTTGAGACTTAATGGGTGTGCTGGAAACAGTCAAATACAGACATTTCTTGTGAACTGTTTGCATTGTTTTTAATCTAGCCATAGAACAGAAAAATAAAATAAAATAAGCCTTAGATGGATAGGAATTAGAGGTTCACCTAGAAAGATAATATCTCCTGAGACATTACACACAACTTGAGAGACTGCAAGATATGTTTGAGATTCTGATGAGCTAGGATTTCCCCTTTTATAGAATATAGCATCTCTCAAGCTCACAGAGTCGTGGTGTAATGAAGCATAACACAGGCAGGAAGGCAGGCATCAATCTCTGAGGTACCAGGAGAAGCCTTATGAAAAAACATTCACCAAGGCGAACGGAGTAGCAGGCAGTGATGCAAAAGTGTCAGGAGGTCAGCCTTCCCATCCATCTGCTGAATAGGAGCTGCTGAAAGGAAATCAAATCTGAGGGCCATCTGGGAGTTCTCTGCTACGTGCTTCTGGTGACCTCTCTTTTTAGGAAAATGGTCCAGTGCATGACAAAAAGCATGGCTATTTCCACTATGCTATTTTTTGGTGTGTTGCTGATTAGAAATCACAGTGCCCTTTTTCATAGAAGGATCTAAAAACAAAACTCTCACACTGAGTCCAGAAAGCCAGGCACTGAAAGCTGCATCAAAACCCATATCCATAGCTGAAAAGGGCTGCTGTTCATTTTTCTAGAAGCATCAAAATGGCTCAGTCATATACACATTGTCAAATTCATTCTAAAGTGGTGCTTGTTCTAAAGTGAAGGAAATAACATTTCCATTCCTGAGAATTTAAAAAATTCATCCACCTGGAGTTTCTGAATCAAACTAGGTTTCTATCGGGTAGAAAACTGTATATGTAGATCCCCAAGCAGCTAAGAACTTAACTTCATCAGTCTTTATTGGACATGGGTAACATGCCTTTCCCTTGGAATTAATCCAAGTTCTACATAGTAAACATGTATGTGTGTATGCACATGTATATACAGGTACATATAAGATATATACAAGGTACACATAACATACTTGCATGTGTACCAGAGTTGTGTTTAAGTCATTTTTAATTTTTACTTAAAACTTTTACCAACTAGCTGAGAACAGGCTACCTTTTCAGAAGACAAAAAGCTGAAGGGAAAATTGCAAACACACCACAGGTGTATTTTTTTTTTTTTTTGTCTTATGATTAGGAAAAAAAACTGAAAATAATGTTCACAGTAGTTGCCTTAAGGGAAATGAAATTTGAAGTAATAGAATAAAATGATAGGGAGAAACTGTGACTTTTTTAAAACTAAAGCTGAATATTATTTTTTCAAAGTTTCAAATCAAACATGAAAGAATAAACGTTAACTCTATGACCCTGGAACTGCTATAGAGGCACTATTGAATATAAAAGCACAGTTGAGGGTAGGAATCTGAAATTAGACCACCTGGGCTTAAATCCTCACTTGCAAATCAGAACAGAGTGACCTCAGGTGAGTTGGTAAGTATAAAACAGGAATACTAATAGAATCAACTCAAAAGCAAAGTAATGTATATAAAATGCTTAAGACATTGCCTGAATCAGAGCTAGTATTCAGGGTGGGCTATCATTAATGAAGTGGTAATATCAAGTTCACCAGACAGTGGTGTGATCAGGGTAATGCTTCCTGAGTGGTAAAGTTTCACTATTTGTCACAGTGAAACTTCCAGAGGATCTTTCTTCCCCTAAGACTTCCTACACAGGAGGCTGTTATTCAATGATGTCTTTTGCACCACAAAGCCAAATATAATAATAATAATAATAATAATAATAATTATTATTATTATTATTATTATTATCATCATTATTATTATTATCATTGTTATTATTTATTAATATTAGTTGAGGCAAAGGTTTATGTAGCTCAATTTGGCCTTGAATTTGCTATGAAGATGAAGATGATCTTCAATTTCTGATCTTCCACTTTTTAACTAGGTAACAGACATGTGCAATTACGCCCCTTATATGTGGTACTAGGGATCAAACCTAGACTTCACTCACACTAGACAGGCAGCCTCTCAACTTAGCTGCATCTTCAGCTTCGACAGAACTATTTAAGTACAGCAGGGAACAGAATTACTCAATAGAAAATGTGTATGCGAACCCCGAGGGTTTAATTAAGTCAACCACATGGCCTGTAGCCTATGAACTTGCAGAATCCAAACAAGGTGAACCACTGATGAGAAGTGTTGGGAGAGTAGAATGGATCCAGAGAGGCCAGGAAAATCAGGACTGTGAGTTTGAAAAGATGCAACAATGGTCCAAAATGGCATTTAACCTACACCTCTGATGCACACAGCTCTCCACATGTCCTCCCACACTGGACTTCCCACAGGAAATCTGAGCAGATTCACCCACTTATTTCATGTATAGTTACTGAGTAACTACCATAAAGGCTTGTTCTGAGGCGAAAAGAGAAGACAGATACTTCGGCCACGGCCTAGAAATTAAGAGGGGTGATGTACATGAGCTAAGAGGCCAACAGGGGCAAGGGAAGAGATAAGATTTTGTATAAAAAATTACATCACATTTAGTTGATCAAAAAGGACTGCTGACAGTACAAATGCTGTCCTTTCTGGACAAGCGGGACACAAGGAAAGCGACCACTATACTCTGCCAAGACAAGGTAAGATGGTCTTTCAGAATTCCTGCTTCTGAAAATGGTCTGTCAGATACTCTAGGCCTGTAGCCAATTTGAATGCACCAACGATGCTGAGAAACATTAGGTGACTGTCCAGGCTGCCAGCTGTCTCTGTCTACTCTTGCAAGACTCCCAAAAGTTGCTTGCATCCTTCTCCCATTTCTCAAGTATTATTATATTCCTTCTCAGGTCTTTGATGAGATTGAAGACTAGCAGTTATAGTTACAAATTAGTTAAAAAAAAATATATATATATATAATAAATATATATATATATATATATATATAATATAAAATATTATAATATTTTAGCGACCTGCCAGCCGGGGAGGTGGCTGAGGGTGGGAGCCACCCAGGCCTTTGGAATTTGCCCCACATGAGTGCCAAATATTGGTGAAATTATTAAGGCCACTCCACGTAGTTAAAAGGGAGGTTTATTTTGTGGGGTAACTTACAAATGAAGGGATAGGTAGGTTGTAGGGTCTGGCAAAAGTATGGCGCAGTCCAGCGGTGTTCTCTAGAGAACTCTGCTAGGTCTACCTCCAGCGTCCAGGGTCCGGGCACCAAGAGCTCCCTCTCATTTGAATCCTGGGTCTTCAGCGTCCTCCCTCAGCCCTGCCTTGTAGGCATGACCATTACCGAAGCCTCAATGACGGTTGGAACTTCCAGGCCAAGGCTGGAATGGCTACCCACTACAGTGTAACTTTAAAAGACATCACCACACAACACTACAAGTTTGTATTACTATATGTCTCTATGTGACTAAGGACAAGGCAACTGATGTCCCCTTCCTAACCTGTCTCTTCTTTAGAGTCAACAAAAACTGAACCAGAAAAATACATTGCTAGGTACTTACAAATGTTTGGAACGTGCTTATACTGTACCATTTTCTGCATTTGTTTTCAAAAGTCTGCCCTTTGCCATAATACGAGATGCAAAAGAAAAACATAACAATTAACTGAATTTCAGTTAAATGTTACACTTTGTATTGATTTATCTAGACCTCTTCTTTGTGAAAAACTAATATCCTCTTGTATAAAGTCTACACACAAATTCACACACAAATATATTTTAAATAGTATAGTGATAAATATGGCTATTAAAAACAATTTTAGGGACTGTGGAGATAGCTCAGTGGGTAATAGCATTTGCTGTCTAAGCATGAGGACCTGAATTCTGATCCCTAGACCCATGCAAAAGCCCGTGCAGCCAAGAGCAGCTCTAATCCCAACACTGATGGAAATGAGGGGACAGGCATTTTTGCTGGGGCTTGCTAGCCAGTGAGACTGACCAAACATTAAGAACTCCAGGTTCACTGAGAGACACTGACTCAAGGGAATAAAATAGAAAGTAATAGGGCAGGACCCATCTGATGTCCTCCTCTGCTCACGCCTGTGTAAATGCGTGCACACGCATGCTCACACGCGCGCGCACGTGCACACACACACAATTTTATGTTTAAAATTAAAATTTTTCTGTATTTTAACCATAGACTTTAATTTATAAACTACTGCCATATTAAAATAATTTTAGAACACAGAAAGCAAATACTAGCAAAAGGAAGTCATATAAAAGAGTCATGACCAGTCAGTTACACAGGAAATAATATGATAATCAATTTATGATAACACTTTATCTCCTGCACTATCAGTATTATCCATATTTAAAACTCTCTAGTGTAGACAGTTTGACAATTATCCAAAATATATGAACTAGTGAATCCACCCTATTGTACTTAAAGTGAGAGATAAAACCAAAACCCTGAAAACAGTGGGCTTTGTCTTCTCAAAGTCCACAGATATGTAAAATGTATGGGTAGATATGGGTATTTTTATTGTTCAAATTCAGAAAATTTACATTCTAATTATTCTTTAAGAAGATGTTGAACTATCATAATTACTCTATTAAAATATTTTTACTCCAAAAATAATAAGATGGATGTTTCTACTGGATCCTCCTGTTAACCTTTATTTAACCTCTGTTACTTATGTAGCAAAAATTATTCTAAGTAATACTACTGAAACTAACATGTCTTCCAGAGGATGTTTTTAAAATTGTATTTTATCTTCAGGATATTTATATATACATCTGTAGTTCCTCAAAACTTTAAAAAATGTGCATACTTAAAACAATTTATCATATTATTAATTAACTAAAAAGTATTGTTCATTTTCAACAGATGCCAAAGAAGAAATTCAACCAAATGTATCAAACATAGGAAGTACACATATGTGACCACAGCAATCAGAAGGCTGGGACAGGAGGACAGGGATATCAAGGGTAGCCTGGGCTACAAAAAAATAGCCTGCTCCATAAAAGATGTAACAGTGAGGTCTTGCATGCTTCTGATCAAAATGACAGCAAACTAGACTGGTATTACAAATAATAGTTATTACAAATAGTTCCACAATGTGATAAGGGATATCAAAAGAACAGGAAGGAAGGAAGGAAGGAAGGAAGGAAAGGAGGGAGGGAGGGAGGGAGGGAGGGAGGGAGGGAGGGAGGGAGGGAGGAAGAAGGCACATGCAATGATGTATGCCTGCAATCCTACCACTTATGGAGCTGAGACAGGGTTATCACATGCTTAAGGCCAGCCTGGCCTACATAGCAAATACCAAGCAAATCAGAGCTACACAGCTGGACCTTGTTTTCAAAATGAGGGGAGAGGAAGGAAAAAGCATACTCAATATAAAAACATGTATATTATAATTGTTATAAATTTAAACAAAGTTCCTGAACTCATTATATTACTCATTCTTTTTTTGTCAAAAGAGTTCAACAATGCAATATGGCAAGGCAGATATGAAGGAAAGATGTTTTTAAAATATAGAGAATACCCAAAATTCTCATTTGGAAATGACATTACTGGGATGACTAGGGAAACTCAAGAAGAGAAACTGAAGAGTAATGAAATGAAGAAAAGACAAAGAAACCTCCAAATGGCTTGTGAAGAAAGGCCACATGCAAATGTCCAGAGCTCACCAGCTCAAAATGAAGTAAGATGCATGCAGTGCCTCCACCAAAACTCCCTTAGAATTGTAGATTAAGAGTAGAGTAGAACTGGTGAATTCCCACTGCAAATCATCTCTAAAACAAAATGGGCCATTATGAATGTAAAGATGTTTTCTTACATGAGTTATAGTATCTTTCATCAAGGCTAAAGACAGATCAGGTACAAGTAATCCATAAAGGCCAAAGAAGACCTAGTGTTTCTAAGACAGAGACTGACATACAAGACCTCTTATTCCCCACACAGCCCCAACTACACAACACATCACTGAGGTAGATGGACCACTGATAAAGCTTGCTAAAATGCTTCTTATCAGGCTGGAGAGAGGGCTCAGAGGTTAAGAGCACCGACTGCTCTTCCAGAGGTCCTGAGTTCAATTCCCAGCACCCACACGGTAGCTCACAACCATCTGTAATGAGATCTGGCGCCCTCTTCTATATACATAATAAATAAATAAATCTTTTTTTTTAAATGCTTCTTAGAACCATCAACTAAACAGTAAAGTACATCAGAAGAGGGCCAGCAAGATGGCTCAATGGGTAAAATATTTATTGCACAAGCCTGACAACTTGAGTTCAGCCCCAGGAACCCATGGTAGAAGGAGAGCACTGACTAAGAGTCGTCCTCTATGTGTACACCATAATATGTGCATGAATGTTTACACACATATGCACATGCACCATAATGGTTTTAGATTGTAAAGATCACAGGATTTGACCCAGCTATCAGAAATATTTCTAAAATCTCCACTTACAAAGAAATGTTCTGAACCCAAGGCTCAAAATGAGACTAATCATTTTGCATCTCAAATGGATATGCTTTTCTATAATATATACATACATATATACACATAAAACATTCAGAGTATCTTTAAATATTGGTAATTCCTTTCTCTAACTGAAAACTCCAAAATAAAATCTAAATATTTAAAAATGGCCTATTCTGTGGAACTGAAATTGAGTCCCCTATGTCAGTAATACAAATTACCAAAAATACATCCACATGATCTTTCAGGAAACAATGCTCAGTTCTTGCTTGTTTCTTTCACAATGTATTCCCTTAACAACATGGTAGACTAATTATGCTACTGGTTATTTGCAAGGACAAAGGAATGAAACAAATGAAAAAAACAATCAGGTCCTTCAAAAAACAATTAGAAATAACAGAATTCAGAAAGACCTTCTTCCTAAGGATCGATAAAAAGGAAAGCAAAAAAAGATGTATAAATCACAGCAAGTTTAATTTCTTATATTCCAAATCATGCAGTCTCTTCTCCAGGGAAATGAATAAAGATGTCCAAAATACCAATAAAAAGAAGATAATGTTGGCTCTGAAAAATAGTATTTTCCTATCTATTATATTGCATTCCTTCATTTTATTCAAAGCTGGTTTTGTAGTAATTTCAAATATACATCCATCACTGTGTTTCAGTGACATTTCAAGGAAATTATTGAATTAAATGTAAACTCAGTTAAGTCTATAATAAATTTACAGTGGAAAATGTCAGATTATGGGTAATTTGGGATATATTTCTTATACACTTTAAATGACAGGTTTTTTCCCTTCTAACATAGTCTTTCTATTTTTACTTTCTTAATTAAAAAATCAGATCTGTTATTCCTGAGGTAAAAGGCCAACATTCAGGAGAGGGAGAAGGAACAGGTACCTCATTTGTTGGTATCCATTGTGTGACTCAAAATTGTTGAGGACAAATAAAAATGTACACATGTACATTTTGATAGGTTCTATTGATAAAATGAAGGAAATCACTGTATTTTGGATGCTGATTCTGTTATTTTTTCTCACCATAAATACCAAATATTTAGTAAAAAAATTAGTCACCTTATCAAGATAGAGAGGATATATCTATCACCTCAAAAATGAATAAATGGGAATAAAGCTTTTCTTGTAATAAATATAGTAAAACTTTTCTTGGCTAAGAATACAATTCATTTGTTCATAAAATAAACAAATGAATTGAAAATTTATTATGGGGCAGTAAGGCTCGTTAAGGAAGGGAATGGCTCAGCTGCCTTTAGCCTACCGGCTATGGGTTGGTTAAGACTTCTGTTGGTCTTTTCTGTGTCAAACACACAGATTGCAAGCCCAGCACCACTTAGAGATCTTTGGCAACAGTTAACTCTGCAGCTCTCACACCATTGAGCCTGTATGATAATGAGTATTCTGAGACAGGTAATACCTGGGGGGTGCTCACCAACCTAAGACAGAATGCCTGTGTGGCATGGACAGGTGTCCCCATAACAGGTAAGGTGACCTACTGATGTCCCACACAACCTAGGTCAGAAGCTCATTTTTTTAGTGGGGGAGGGGGGACCTGTAGGTCCCTGGCACTCATTTTGGGTAACTGTTGCCTTGATTGCTGACCTTGACCTTGATGTCCTCTCTATGCTAATTCCCTGCGAGATTCCACCCTCCTGAATGCTTAAGGGAAGCTCCTTGTCTGTGTATCCAGCATATTGGGCCTTCACAGCTTAGATGCAAGATTGTAAAACAACAGGAGTGGGGATGGGGATTTAGCTCAATGGTAGAGCGCTTGCCTAGCAAGTGCAAGGCCTGGGGTTCGATCCTCAGCTCCAAAACAAACAAACAAACAAACACCAGAAGCCAACTTCTGCCCTCCAGGGTTCTCTCATTGTGCTGTAAGCCTATGTTTAAGACCTCCTCCCTCCTTCAATAAATGGCATTCGGCATTCACAAAAAAAAAAAAAAAAGAACAACAAGAAGAGGGGATCAAGATCATGATGGGGAAACCCACAGAGACAGCTGACCAGTGCTAGTTGGAGCTCACTGACTCTGGACTGACAGCTCAGGGACCCGCTGAATGTAGGTGACAGTTGTGTGGCTTGATCTGTTTGTGGGGTCCCTGGCAGCAGGACCAGGACTTATCCCAGGTGCATGAACTGGCCCTTTGGAGCCCATTCCCTATGGTGGGATACCTTGCTCAGCCTTGATACAATGGGGAGGGGCTAGGCCCTCCTTCAACTTGGTATGCCAGACTTTGTTGACTACCATGGGAGGCCTTACCCACTCTGAGGAGTGGATGGGGGTAGAGTGGGAGGGAGGTGAGGAGGCGAGAGAAGGGGAGGGAGGAGGAACTGGGGTTGATATGTAAAATGAAAAAAAATTTTAATAAATAAATATATTTAAATACAAAAAAAGAAAATTTATTATGGGTTAGCCACTTTAGAACTCTGGGAACACAACGGTGGATTTATTTATCTGAGACCTGTAAACATGGATTTCTTGTTTAGCCAGGCTATTCTGCTTTATTTCAATTCTCCCAGTAAGACACATTGTCCATTTGTATGTCAGTGAGTACAAGGGAGGGAAGAACACACAGAGAGGTATCTCAGTGTTCATGTTTAAACAAGATGTCTTGCCTTCTAGGTAAGGACTGGTTTCTAAGGATTCTTAAGGATTTTCATTCTCTGACCCAACACACCAGTTACATAATTCAAACACCAAAGATAACATGAATTTAAGCTGTAGAAAATTTTAAATTATGATATATGAAATTGGCTATTGTGTTTGAGAACAGTATTGATATTGTTACCAGGAAAGCTGAAATGAACAAAAGAAGGAAGTGACAGGCTCCCCTTTAAATGTCTAAAATAATTATGGGTGAAAAAAGATCTTGAATCAACATTTCATCCTTTACATATACAGCCTTCTTCTGTTACTTTATTATTTTTAACTTATTTTTAAAGGGCTTCACACATGAGCATTGAATTTATATTATTTCTTCCCTTTCTCCCCTGCATTCCTCCTGTACCCACTTCTCAATTTAATGAGCAGTTCTTTTGTTGGTGGAAATACTAAGTCAACTCCATATAGTTAAAAGGGAGGTTTATTTCATGGACTAACTTACAAGTAAAGGGATAGGTTACAAGGTCCTGGAGAGGTGGAGCTCAGTCCAGCCGTGTTCTCTGGAAGACTCTGCTCGGTCTACCTGGTCTACCTCCAGTGCCCAGGATCCAGGAACCAAGAGAGCTGGCACATCTGGATCTTGGGACTTAAGGGCTCTTCTCTCTGCCCCACCTCATAGGTGTGGCAGTTACTGGAAGCCTCAGTGAGGGTAGTACTTCCAGGTCAAAGCTGGAATAGCTCCCCATTACATTCTTTAAATATTATTGTTACATATATGTGTGTGTAGATACTAGACTTGTATACAAAATTATAAATTGAGAAGGATTTCAATAGATTCGTCATAACTTAAGTCTACTGTAACCCACCAATATCAAAACTCACTCTTTGAAGAAAGCTTTAAAATGTTAAATCCACTTATTAAAGGATAGTAATCATATGGGTAATAATTTGCAAACCTTATTTGATAAAATGGCCAATAATTATATTTTTTAAAGATTTAAATTTGTTTATTTTAATTTTGTTATGAGTGAGTGTGTGTGTGTGAGAGTGTGTGTGTGTGTTTGTGTGTGTGTGTGTGTGCACATGCACATGTGCTGGCACCATGCCATGTGCGTGCATACAGCCAGTTATGATCTATTTGACGTGGAACCAAATATGGGTCTTCTGGAAGGGCAGGAAGCAGTCTTACCCACTGAACTATCTCGCCATCCCCAAAAGACATGTTTTAAAAGGTTGTTTGCTAAGATTCTAGGCTTGGCAGGACGTATGGGTTATAAGATACCTGTCTCTTTGACCTCCCCACAGGCTAAAAACACAAGACTCAGATTCAACAACCTGTGACAAGATAATCTGAACAGGACTTAGGGTCTGTTTCAGTCACTTCCACCACAAGAATTAGAGGTCATCAAAAGGCAGGTATGAGAGGCCTGACAGCTGTCTTGTTATGGGAGTAACTGATGGGGCGGGGCAGAAGTGAAACATCAGCGATTTGTGTTAGAGTAGGATAGAAGGGACTGGGGTTCCCAGGGCTACCTTAGGCAAACACTTGTTTGGGGGAACAAATTGTAAGGTGCTGACCAAAGTTTTAGGATAGTTTTTTTTTTTTTTTTTTTAAAAAAAAAAGCATAAATAGGGTCATTAAATCAAGACCACACTAATATTTAAGAACTAAGTTAGAACTAGATAGGTAACAAGGCTAGAGAAAGACATTTAGCAGATTAATTAAGATAATGTGATTTGTCTCAAGACACCTGTTTGGTAGCATGTCTATCCTAGTGTTAGGCATTCTTGGAAGAGGGCACAGGCTGCTACAGATGTGGTGGTTTGAATGAGAACTGCCCACATAGGCTCAGATATTTGAATGTTTGGTTCCCAACTGGTGGAATTGTTTGAGAAGGATCAGGAGGTGTGGCCTTGTTGGAGGAGGTGTGTCACTGGGGGTGGGTTTTTCAGTTTAGCTCTTCCTCTGTGTCTCTAACTAGTGGATCATATACAATCTCTCAGCTACTGCTCCAATGCCATGCCTGCCTGTCTGCTCCCATGCTCCCTGCCATGACAGTAATCTATTCACCCTCTGAAGCTGTAATGAAGCCCCCCATTAAATACTTTCTGCTATAAGTTGCGTAGTTATGGTGTCTCTTCACTGTAATACCAAAGTAACTAAAACAATAGGTGAATACGAGAGCTGACAGTCAATACAACCAAAGTCCAGAAGGCTTCCAGTGGTGGGGCAAGATGGAGTGTGTAGAAAGTGCTGAGAGAGCAAATCACTCCCATGTACATGGCCAGCAAACATGAAGGGACATGGGATTCAACAGAAAAGGAATATGGCACAGAAAAACACAAACAGCAGGGAAAGAAGAAGAGAAGCAGGGTGCAAGTGGAGCTTTCAAATTAAGAGCAGGTAAGTGCAAACAGATGCAGACACACCCATCCATGTGCAGACAACCTGGGATGAAACAGCAATGTCCTTGTGCCTTCATGAAGCCTGGGGGTCCTTGAACCTTCTGAGCAATGTTTCTGAGCCTGAAAGAAACTTGATGTCTCCAACACTAACTATTCACCCTCAAACAGGAGTCTCAGCTAACTTTTACTCCCTCTAACCCCAGAGCATTCAAACTGTTTCTTTCTAGATCCATCCTACAAAATAGGATGGTAACACTTTCCAAATATGTCTAAGGAAAATTAATCCAAACCTGAGATATAATTGTGATTGCAAATAATGCCTTCTTGGGACATGAAGGCAAGTTAGTTTTAGATTCACAAACCTTTGGTTTGAATTGGGCATAATATCCCAGTAAGGTTCCTATATGAATGCCAAAAATAATGAGTAGCAAAGGGTATTTCAAGGCAGCCTGTTTTCTGCAGAGATAGTTGTGCATAAGTGAATCAGAATGTTCAGATGCACGAGCCAGCCTCACTCTCCATTGTGAAGTATCAGATTGATCCTCTACTCCGGTCTTTCTACTGAATGTTGCTTTTTACCCCCTCCAAACTAATTATATTAGAGAAACTCAGACTAAAATATTCTGCAAAGCACACTTTTCCCACTATCCTTGTCAATGAACTTCAAATTGTCTTGTGATTTGGGACTTCCTCTTCTACAGTGTCTATCCATTTTGAAATAATTTAAAGTCCCAAATGAGACAAAAAGCATACAGAAGAGCAAAGCTCAGGTGGCTACTCCTAAAACAAAACTCACAACAGCCTGACTGGCACCATGATAATCTATCAAAAAATTCTCAAAAGTGTTCTCAAGACATCCTAGCGAGAGGACTTCAAAATATTTATCCAGTACCTACTGTGTACTGGATAATATGCAATAAAAATAGGATTAAGTCTCTGACCTTGGAGGGTTGTTTTCCAAGAGGACTCAATCAAGCCCTCAAAGCCTTCCAGGTCCCAGCATTAGGAGAGGCTTAGTGATAAGTGAGCTTCAAGGTGCATACCCCAATATAATAGCCCCCCTCAAGGTCTTGCCTCTTTTTCCAGCTCAAGTCTCATATGTCCAATTTTCACCACAGTCTCTGAGTTCATTGCTGGCTTGTGCCCACAACATATAGTACTCATGGGGCTTTTTTCACAACCAAAAACCAAACAGCCCACAAAAGTCCCATGGTCGAGCCAGGGGCATGGCTTAGTGGGTAAGAGTGCTTGTTGAGAAGTATTAGGACTTGCATTTAAATCCTAGCACCTATGTGTTAGGAAAAACTGAACATGGTTAGGAACACGATTGAGGGATAGAAACAGGAGTATTTGAGGGACTTGATAACTACCAACCCCTAGCTATTGGTGAAATTATTAAGGCCACTCCACGTAGTTAAAAGGGAGGTTTATTTTGTGGGGTAACTTACGAATGAAGGGATAGGTTGTAGGGTATGGCAAAGGTATGGCACAGTCCGGCGGTGTTCTCTGGAGAACTCTGCTCAGTCTACCTCCAGCGTCCAGGGTCCCAGACCAAGAGCACCTTCTCCTCTCAATCCTGGGTCTTCAGCTTCCTCCCTAGCCCTGCCTTGTGGGCGTGTCCATTACCAAAGCCTCAATGGGGGTTGGAACTTCCAGGCCAAGGCTGGGATGGCTACCTACTACACCTAGCTCCCATTTACTGAGAGGAATAAGGCAGAGATTGATAAAACCAGATGCCAAATTCTTCCTCTGGCCTCCTAGTACATGTATACCCCAACACACACACACACACACACACACACACACACACACACACACACACACACATACACACACAAGCTTGCACATGCATTCCCCTGCCACACAAATACAAATGTTGCAGCTACACTCAACCCTTAAGTGAGCCCTCCCTTAACAACTACCACCCTCCATTTAGACCTCTACTTCTTTTCAGTTTACAACTGAATTTTTCTGGACCTGGGTCTCTTCCCAAACAACCTGTAGTGGATACCTGTCCTACCTACCTTGAAGCACCAGCCCCTGGAGCATGGGCTGCCTTAAGATCTGATGCCCATAGACTTCGCTCTTCTCTCCCACATGGCCTTGGATGGTGCAGACTAACTTAGGTGGCAGAACAGGTGGGACAGGACCTCAGCCTTCCAGGACCCTGCTACAATAGACTGTCTTATTCTGTTTAGTGAGTTTTCTTTCCTGATAAATTCATTTTACCCTTTAAGCAGACTCCCTTGGATTTCTCGTTATAACAGCCAGCTAAGGGAGACATATGTGAAACAGTAAGACACAATGCTCTTCATAACTTACTCCTGACAGAGTCTTTGAAACCCTTACAGATTGAATTGCTAGGAAAATATTTTGTTATAATAGTACTGTTAACCCCAGTTTCCACATGTTTGTGATAACCTGAGCCTCATTTGTTCTAATGAGATTATTCCTTATGACCATATTGTCCAGCTTCAGAAATGGGGGTGGGGGGTCTGTTGCCTACCACATGATCACAGGGTTAGAATTCTACCCCAACTTTCAGAGAAGAAAGAGTTACTGAAAATTAATGTGATCACTACTATTCAGGGATTTGATCATTCTAAATACAGCAACATCAATAAATGCCTGAAAGGACTAGGTTTGTGGAGGTGCTGGGATGCTCAACATGTGGAGGTTCCTAGCGGTAAAATATTCTGCATTGAGTTGTGTGTGAGATGGGGAAAGGTTCTTTGTTTATTTCCTATCATATACAGAAAGAATGTTTAGCATTATTAGATATCCTGCTATCACTAAGATTATGTCTTTGGCCTCAGGAATCAGAACCTGTAAGAAATGACCAAACAAGTTCACAGAGATTGTACAGAACTGTTGACAGACAGAATCCTGGCCCAACACTAATCTGGGAGGAAGGATGGAATTTCCAGGATCAGCCATCGCTAAGCGCTCAGGATATCTAGAGCACACTGACCCACTGCTTTACATGACTTTTCTCATGTAACTTTGCAAGCAGCAGACTAAGCACTGGTATCATCACTTACAGATTAAGAAACCATTGCTTAGCAGGCTTCAATAATTTTCCACAGGTCACTAGACTAGAAAAAAAGTGTCATGCATGATTCAATTATTTCCTATTAAATTCCAAAGTTAATGCTTTCCAGCTTTCTATGACCTTGAGTTTAATAAAAGGAGAACTTTAAGAAGTCGTGTTTTCTAGGGGTGTTCATGGGGGCCATCCCTGGGACAATGAGTAGAATAGCATCCCCAGCCCATGAGAACCTTCTACAGAATGTCTGTTTATACCTGTGGTCACACTAACCCATTGCACTCAGCTGAAACCATAGGATGTTTCATTCTAATCATCTCATCACAGTTTCATTCCAGTTCCCAGAAAGGCATTCAGTATGACAAGCAATCTTGGAGCCATGTTTCTGGCTAGTGAACTGATGCTATATTAAAATGATCAGCTTCATAGAGCAGCCACAATTTAACAGACCCAACTCTCTCTGGAGTCTCATGATATACTGGTATAATTAAATGTTGCTATCAGTCACCATACACAGTTTGCTTGTACTGCCCAACCCTCAAGACAATTAATGATGCCTTTCATATTTACACATTTCTATTGTTGATGTAGCTATTTCAAGTTTTGTTTGTTTTGGTTTTTTTGTTTTTTGAGACAGGGTTTCTTTGTGCAGCCCTGGCTGTCCTGGAAGTTGCTCTATAAATGAGGCTGGCCTTGAACTCAGAGATTCGTCAGCCTCTGCCTCCCAAGTGCTGGGATTAAAGACGTGCACCACCACTGCCCAGAAGTAGAACAAATATAACTCTTAATCAACAAAGAGCTTATATTAAGACTAAATGAAGAAGACATATGAAAGACTGTATTGCACCTAGCAGAAGACAGGAGGAAACAAAAGACGAGTCAACAATGTTATCCTGTTTGCATGCTACAAAGCACGCCATGAGATACTTTATCTCAATTTTGTGATTCCCAAATTATAGTGCAGTGAATCCAAGGAACTTACCCAAGTCCATTAAGCAATTAACACACAGTGTTCTTAGTCTCTTCACAATATTAAGTACTTTGGAGATGATAATGTGAGTCATGAAGAAAAACATGCTTTAAGAAGGAAAATTATATCTCTACTATTATCATCCCATCATGGGCTCAAAAGAGACACATTTACTTCAAGGTATCCTTAAGTACTCACCTCTCTGCTGCAAACCACCATTCCTTCTCATAAATACTTTTCTTCTCTACCACTCCAAATGCTACCAATCTCTGTAGTTTAGGTCTCATCTCATTAGCCCATTTGTTGATTAACAGGGTTATTGGTGCTGAGTTTTACAGTTCTTTACAAATTCAGCATATTAAGTCCCTGAATGAAGTGAAGCTGGCAAATTTTCCTCCCAGTCTGTGGGCTGTCCCTCTGTCTGTCTGCTCTGATTCTAGTCTCCTTTGTTATGGAAAAACTTTTAAATTTCACGTGGTTCCTTTTGTTGATTATCAGGGATATTGTTGGGCTACTGGACTTCTGCTCACCAAGTCCTTACCTCTACCTAGATCTTGAAGTGTATGTCCCATGTTTTATTCTAAGTCTTGAAGGAGGTATTCCCTAGCACCTTAAGAGAGACAGCAAGTCAGTGAAAAACAAACAGCAGTCAAAAGTTCAGAGGTCTAAGGGGCCCTGGTATCTTCTGCAACTGCCAGGAATTCATTCTGGTTGCAGCAGGAGACGTCATGACAACATAACACTGATGCTGGGTAAAGGCAAGCTTCTAGCATCGTCCAGGAATCTTTCCTCTTTCCAAGGGCCAGGAATGTGCACCAGTGGCTCCAGCAGGATAGCCAGGTCCTATTGACTTATACTAGACAGAAAACTCCCAGAAAACACGTTACAAAGCGGACTGAATCTGATGTTCCGAAGAGAAGGTGGAAGGGTTCCAAGACCTGAACTGAGATGATGCCATTGGGAATGAAAACAGTCAGACATTAGAGACAAAAGCAACCCAAATAGTCACATGGATTTGGAGGTTGGTACTGAAGAGCTACTCTTTTGAAAATCAGCTGAGTGCTTACAGGACATACCCTCGCATCAGGAAGATCACAGAAGAGGTAACCCAAAGAGCAATCATAGATTGTCCCCTATTTTCCCTCTTCCAGACTGCTTCTGCATGAGACATGTCATCATGGGCAGGGCCTTAAATTCTCCCAATGGTCATATGGATGGAAAAAGCTAGATAATGCAGAGGTGAGCTTTCTTTGAAGATGGTAAGGAGGTAGATGGGAGTGAGGAAAGGGGTGTGGTCACTAGGTCCAGTAGACACTCAGGGTTTTCCCATCACTGACCAAACTCAAAAACTTTTGGACATACTGGATAAACCAGGTAGTCAGAGGCCTGCTTTTTGGTTCTCCGATGCAATAATTTGGCAGTTACCAAAGAAGTGTTACAGCAAAGAAAATAATTATTGAAACATGATCTCTTTTCCTGATAGCTTGAACAAGGTAACCACACAATCCTGGGATGTACATACTTATAAATAGTAATTCTGGTAGATGAAGGCAAACACGAAATGTTTCAAATTTAGGTTGTTGCTAGACAAAAAAAAAAAAAAAAAAAAAAAAAAACCTCTCTAATGAAAGAATTTAATATTATGCTATCAATACCCCAGTCTCAGAAATAAATGATGATATGTGACGGCTTACCTTCAGGGCTGTGGGGGGAAATCAATGATCTTTTTACAATATGAGCTCTGATATTTGCAAAGTGCTTTGGGTTCAGAGCAGGGGAAGGCACACAAAGAGTATACAAACAGATACATAAATCAATCAGAAAGGAAAGGGGGAAGCAGGAAAAGAAATTGCTCACAGAAGACAGACAAATCACTCTGAAGCAGAATTTTATTAAACTGTACTTAGCTCTGATCCTCACAAAGCAACAAACAATAAGAATTCCCACAGAGGAGCCCTGGCTCAGTAGAGCGCTCTGTTAACTTTCCTCATGAGGCAGCGCTGACCTCTAAGGGCAGGCAGGCTCCTGTCAGCTTCCCAGGGCATGTCTCAAAACGGCCTTTGAGAAAGGCAATGATTATCAATCAATTCTCTACCCAATAATGATCTGTCTTCTTGCACTTTTAATATCAAAAGGCTTCCTCCAAAAAATCCAGTAATCAAGTTCCCTGGATCACACACAGGCTGAGCTTTTTGATCAAGGGTTCACATTTAATGCCCTGAGCTTTACAAGAGGATATACCCTGTTGAATCAGCACTCATTGTCAGTCTTGCTTCCTCTAGAAGATTTTGAATGCTAACAGTACCTTCATTTATAATTAAACCAATGAAACTCATTCTGATCATTGTGTTACCATTGTGTATATTTCCAAGGATGAAATAAAGCCTATGCAATACAGAGAGTGTGAAGCTGTCAATCAACGTTAGCACATGAAAGCTTTAACAAACAGACCTGTATTAGTTACTTTTCTCACCGCCATGACAAAATGCCTGACTAGAAGGGACTTGAGGTAGGAGGGCTTTTTTAAGCTCAGAATTTAGTGGCACCGTCCATCATGGAGAAGAATCAATGGCAGCAGAAGCAGGAGGCAGCTGGACACACTGTGTGCACAGTTCAGAAGCAGAAAGAGACAAGTGTCAGTTCTGTCTCACATTCACCTTTTTATTCAGTCTGGAGCCACGTTGCCTAGCGATGGTACTGCCCACATTCTGGGTAGACGCCCTCCCTCTTCAGTTAAACATTTCTGGAGAAATACTCCAAGACATAAAGCCAGGGTATGGTTCCATGGTGATTTTAAGTCTAGTCAAGTTTACAATGATAATTAACTGTAACAGGGAAACTGTCCAGTGTGTCCATGTACACGTATATGTTTAAATACTCTCTGTTACTCACAATGAATAGGAACCATCCAATGTATTTCCAAAGATCATCAGAAAACCAGACCAAGGGAAACACATTGCAATTCCTAGGAAAAACTAAAAATAAAATATTCAATGACAGTATTATTTTTATTTCCCAACTAACCTCTATATTCCCTCCACTTTCTCTTGCCAAAAGGGACAAAGATAGGTCACAAATAATTTTCAACATTTGAGTAAAATTTCAGGCTGGAGTCCTGTGGCCACATCTTTCGTTAACTTTTTCTCGCTCTTTGTCCAATACTGTTTGAACTCCAGTATTTAAAAATCTCTTTTCTATCCAGTTTCCTATTCTGTTTTCAGGCTAATGAATATGAGCTCCACATTTAAATCTGGGAGTTTTTCTGTCCTCATTACTATTCATCTCTAACATTATCCTCAGCTGCCTTACCTTTCCTCAAAATGATTAAAAGCATTACTTATGCATAAATTAATCATTAGGCATTTAACCTCCAAACACCTTTATGAAATGGGGTTTATTGAAAATTTTAGATAACTGTGAATCCTCACTTTCCAAATGAATTTAAAAACCAACTGCAAACAGTCCACTAATAAACATTTAAAATTAATATTTGATCATTTGCCCAACCAGTCATATTTTCAGATTGTCAAGCTATCAGATCTGTTCACAATGGCCAGCTAGCCATATTTTCAATTAAACACAAGCCCCTGGGATTTAGCCTTTGTGGGTTTTGCACATCTAGACTCATGTCAATATCGAGAGTCAATACAAACCTAATACTAAAACACTCCATCTCTTAGAGTGAAATTTTATAAGACCAAGGATTCTCTTAAAGCATCAATACGCTTTTAGAGTTGGTTTTAAACCCCCAAACAAACTCAATTGAAGGGGAGTTTCATTATAATTGAATAAGGAATTGAAACTTGGATTGTGCAATGCATTATGCAATTAAACACACAAGCAATTTAATTAAAGTTCTAATTCACTTTAGATTTCATTGTAGTCTGCAATTAGCATGTTTCATGCTACAGCCAAGTATTCAGGGGTCAGGAATGTCATGCTGAAGGTTGGTCTGCACTAGCTACAGCAAGCCCTATGTTAATGACAAATAGATGGTGGGTAACAGGTACTGTTACTCGTCTCCTCTGAGGCTGAGGCTTACTTCTCTATACTCATCCACTGGTTTCTGGGCAGGGACTGGCAAATTTTTCTGACAGGGATAGAGAAGAAAAGGAAACCATACTCTAAAGAAATGATACTTTCTAGCATAAGCAAGCCTCCAGGGGAGAAGGAAAACTAAGGACTAAAGGGCTGGTATCTACTATTTGATACTGTATGGCTCTGGAAAAGCTGTTCTTCAGGTGAATCTGTCCTGAGTATGAATGAAAACTAAGTCTGAGATCATCTACAATGTAGACAATTCAAGAAAAAAAATAGGCTGTTAGCTGAACAAGCTACAAACTGGCTGACAGAAGTTGGAAGTCCTCCTGACCTTTGTGTTCCAAACCTGGGACATAGATTTCCCTAGAGAAATTTCTTCAGGACTCTCCTGTATGTGGGTGAAGATATGTACTATGCCCCTCTTCTACCCTGAGAAAATATTTTACAAGACTATGTACCAACTTGCATTACTAATCCAGCACTGAGAAGGAATTCCTTCCTGAGATGGAATGCTTGGCTAATATAACCAAATACAAAAGTATCTTCAAGATAAGAAGTAATAATGCAGCTCAGGGCTCAATTAGGTAGTCATTATTTTCTGAAGTAGCCCTTTAATCTCGATGCCCTCCTAACTTGAAGAACTCAGACGAATCCGTAGTTCTTTATTACTAACCTTCATGGTATGAAAAGAATCCATTAGATTACTTTATGCTCTTTTTCCCCCTACCAAATCAAAGCCCTGGAGGTGGGAATAAACAGTTTAATTTTTTTCTTGCTCTGAAAGACACTGAGGTTGTGATAACTGAAAAACTCAATTCAAGCCCCTACCACAATTAAACAGGCTGGGCATATTTTGTCTTAGTAAATTACATATGACCTCTGGTTTGTTTTGTAATGTGTGAAACACTATTTCTAAGCTATCCAGTTTTTTTTTTTCTTTAATGCACCGACAGCAGCAGGTTTAATTTTAAATGTTACTGTTCAATATGTCAAAGCTCAAATATTCTCTGGAAAGAAGGTTTAGTGCATATATATTATTAATGTACTATCAGAGAATAGACCCCTGAGTTGATTCTGACCAATGGCTCATCAGTCAAAGGCCACAGAAATCAAGTTTAGTAGACACAAGCAAATCAGAGAACTTTCTTACAGACATTCTTTTGAGGCAAGGAAAAGAAACCAAATATAGGAACTCTGAGGTTTGATGTAAGGAGGTAGAAACCTTAGATTTATTGTATGTGTGCTGAATACATATGTTCATACACATGTGCAGAAACCAAAGGTTGACCTCAGTGTCTACCTTGATCACTCTACACCTTATTGTTTTTACTTAATTTTATTTATCATTATTGTGTATGCATTTGAACTTACACTCTCATGTACACGTTTGGAGGTGAGAGTACAACTTCTGAGGGTCATTTGTCTCTTTCTAATTTTTGGGTTCTGAGAATCCAACTCAGGTTGTCAAGCTGTTTGTAGGCTGTGACTCCACTTATTCGAAGAGCTGGCTGTTTTGTGCAGACAGAGATGGTGTAATTGTAAAGATATATAAAATACAAGGACTAATGAATCACAGAGCATTGGTACCTGGAATATTCTAGCCACCTCTGAAGTAGATAATGTAAGTTCCTAAGCACCACTGTTTTCCCAGAGGAAGATGGTTGGAAGAGATGCTACTATTCGAACAAGAGACCAAGTGGGTCAGACAGATAGCTGGATATCTATGTCCAACTAAGCCTTGCAACACTGAGTCCCAGGTTTATCATGAAGGTGAATGAGGGTGCATCTTGCTGTTCCTCCCTTCATCAACATGTGTGGTAGGCAACCAATGTCACCTAAGTACTAAATGAAAAAGACACAGATTTCAGACTCATCTTAATCCACCTTGAAAAACAGCCAGGCATTATTCTCAGACCACGGGGATTTTTTTTCCCAATTCCTTTACTCCAAGACTAAAATTTCATTACTGAAACAAGTGGAAGAATAAAAACACTATCAAAACAAAGAAAATAAAAGTGATTTACAATTCTTATTAGGCTCAACACTGTGGTTACAATACAGCAACTCAAAATCAAGATCTGAATTAACTTACAAGTTAATATTTTATTTCCTTTGCTCTAAGGAAATTCCTGGAAGCTAAAATCATCTTTCAAAATTCTTTCTCATATGTATAATGTTACCTATTATTTGATTTTATAAAAGCATCAAATATGTTTTGTAAAAACACTAAAAAGTTGACATATTTAAATTCTAAGTCTTATATTTGATTTACTATACAAATGTATTACTCAAGAGTATCTTGCTCTTAGGAAACAAAATCAGGGCAACTTTCTCCCCAGAGAACAGTGGTAGCCATTCTTGCTGTAAATGAGACAACATGGAGAGCAGAAAATGCCCAGACTGAGGTTAAGCTCAGCCTCTGCCATTTGTTAACTGGGAAAAAAATAAAAGCCATAAGCAAAATACTTAATCTTTCCTCTATTTTCTGATATTTTTTAAGGACTAATACTTTCCCTGCTACCTCACAGATTCTTTAAGTATCAAATGAGGTATTATCCCCAAACCACTTTTGAAATTTAAAGCACTGTATAATAGCAAGGAATTATCACTATATGCTACTCGAGTCTAAATACTCTACCATGAAGATTTAAAGTCTGAATCTTTTCTAACACACTAAGAATCAAGATAATATAAAGCTGTGCAAAGTTCAACCAGGAATCCCAAAATTTTTTCATAAACATCTCAACTATATCAAGTCTATAATTTTTTGCAATAATAGCATCTAGCATTCCTTTGAACCTGCCCATGATATTGGACAGTAACTAAAGAATTCATCCATGCTTTTCTTTCATCTCAATTAGCAATTAATCGGAGTAGTTAAGGAAAGTTAATAACTGAATGTGTGCATCACATACATGAGTCTTTTTCTGTATTGACACTCCCAGTGCCATTCTCCCTAGACTAAGATAGCAGGGGGAATAAGCCATTCCATGGGCCTTGTAATACATCACTGTTTTGTAGTCACATTGTAAGACTGACATGAAAATGGTATCCATGGATGTAAAGTATATAACACATAGTTATCACATGAATTCCAATAGAGAGAATTTATCACAAATATTTCCAGTGCCTAGAATGTCTGTTGAAGATGTATGTGATACTCAAAACACATGACAAACTAATGACGAGAGATATACAATACACACTGATATTTAAAAGTTGTTTCAAAGACAACCTTCCAATCTCTCTAGCCAGCCTGAACTTACCTACTACATCATGAACAGAAACAAAGTCCTTCCTGCTTCCGCAGCCAAGATTAGCAATTTCCAAATGCACATTTACTTGTGTTATATGGATCAAGATCTTCTTACTTTTTAATGAATAAATACTCTAAATGTTGCTATTTGGTTGAGATTTTACTGGATAAATCTTATTTAATATTGGCAAATTCACTAAGTGACAATTATGTCATTTTCCTCTCAGAAATTGTATGCCAACTTGACTCAGCACAACCACCAATTCCAAAGCACACTTATTCTTTGTGTTTGTCTCCAGACAAGCTGGAGACAGCACAGTCACCACAGGACAGGTGAACTTTTCCTGGTGGTGCTGTGATTATCTATTAGTGAAAGAAAATCAGCAGATCAAAGGCTCCGTTACAAAGGCTCAGGGAACCAACACTAACTCTGCTTAGTAACCTTATTTGCATTTCTTCTTAACCAACATAATGCTTATTTGCTGATGGAACTTCTGAGAGCAATCCTTCACCTTTCCCTCTGCCTGTGACTTTTTCTTCCTCCTAGCATATTCAGCCAGGGCCAAAAACATGTCAAAGAAGCATTGAATACAACCAGAGAGAGAGAAGCTTATCCCCACCAAACAGAACCAGAACCAGAGTACTGCTTAATATTTACAAATGGTTTGTCGCGCATGAACTACTTTCCCATGTTTCTGTACAAAGAAAGATACTAAAAGGCTCCACTTAATGACAGTTGAGATTGTTCTGAGCATTGTCCTGTCTTGCTTCTTTTTACGACTGCCAATATAACTCCCTATACTAACTTTACTGCCAAGTTTGAAAGGTTATAGACAATGCAATAGATTCAGGGAGGCTGAACTGGCTTCAACACGGGAGACTAATATGAATGGATCATCTCTGTGAGACTCAGCTCCATCCAGGGGTGGCAAATCATGCCAGCCTGAATTCCACACCTGTAAACAAACCCTTCATATTAAAACTGGTTAGGAAAGCCTTCTAAGTTTTAATTTTATTACATGTATTCATTCACTGTGTGTGTTTGTGTGCAATCATGTGCCTGTGCATATGTGTGCAGCAATCATGGAAAAACTTGCTGGGACTGGTTCTCTCATTTCACCACCATGTAGGTCCAGGGGCTCAATTCTCAAGTTGTCAGGCCATCTCACTGGTCCACGAAAGTCTTTTCATGTGAAAAAAGAAACGTCTGAAGAACTAGAAGAAAAATTGCTTTTTATAGCACACACACACACACACACACACACACATACACACACACACATGCTTAAGTTTTATTTCTGTGCTGACCAAAAGCAACTTAGAGAAGGAAAGTGTTTATTTGACTTACAATTCTAGGTTATGGCCCATCAACTCAGGAAAGCCAGGAACTCAAGAAGTTAGTCACATCAACACCCAAGATGCAGTCCAGAGCAGAGAGCAAGAAACACCTTGACCCTTGTTTGTTGTTTTCTCCTCACTGAGGGACAGCCTAGTGAATAGTGCTGCTCACAGTGGGCTGCATCATCCTACATCAATAACAGAGACAACCCTTACACACGTGCCCAACTGCTCCAGATAATACCTCATTAAGGCTCTGTTCTAGGTTGTAGAGGTGATTGACAGTTCAAACTAACCAACATACAAATGCGGACAGATAAAAAGTAAGAAAGCTTGTAAGTTGGTATTGGGGTGTTATGCCAGGAAGCCTGGCAGTTCCCATGAAAACACTGGCAGGCTTTAGACATCCAGAAGAAACCAAAGTAGGTACCACCACAGTGGAAATGTCACCTGTTTCCCCACCCCACACACAGCCTACCCAAGGAGGCCCATTCTTTAGCCAACACTACCGTACCAGTGTCCTCTGCACTTTCTAGTGTTCCTCGGTGAATTCCCTAGAGAACGTGTCAAGATAAACAACAGGCACAAGTGTGTTCATGCTGAGATGAGGACAATGCTTCAAGTGCACAAAGGTCGTCGTGAATTAAAGTCTTCTCTCACTGGTCCTCTCGGGCTAGTAGTGTCCAGATCAAAGCTCAGTGAGCGATTGTGTCCAGCCGAGAGTCTATGGGGCTCATCCTTGGTCTTGTTTCTAAAAACCAACAAATAAGACTCACGAAACTAGGTGCCCTCAACTCATTGAGCAGGCAATTATGCTATTCAGTGGGACAGTAAAAATATTGCCAAACATGGACAAGTCATTCAGGTTTGTTTTTGTTTTGGTGGAATAGAAAGCATTCTGGAGCTAGATCACGGCTACTAGACTAAACAAACAACAACAACAAAATCACAAAGTCCTACAAAAAAGTTTGACCCTACTGCTGGTCCAGGACAGCTGAGACCTTTGAGGACTGACACATGTATACTGCATTCTCAAGGTGTAAGCATCAGTAAGTACAGTCTAGGCATGTGCATTCCCCCAAGCCATTTTTCTGGAACATACCATCATTTATTCCCATGTTATCAGTTGTTACATTAGTGCTTAACATTGATATAACCCAACTGTTCTGAAGAGACTTACGGCCTACATAGCATATTTATTCCCTGGCTTCCTATAAAAAAGTTTACCGTTCCCTGGTCCAAAAGCTAAAATTTGTTGTCACAACATATACCCACATTCAAATAGTTGAGGAGATTCTAACAGCGTAGCCCGCTCATGAAGACAATGATAAAGAAAGGAGGCAGTGGCACAGGAGGAGGAAGAGGCAGCAAAGGAGTGCCTGAACGGCCATGCTACAGAAATCTCTTGCAGAGCTTCGTTTAAGTATAGGGAGGCAAGTCCAGCTGAGCAAAAGTATAAACAAAGTCAGTCTTAGGCTCCCCAGCTCTATAATCTCCATTCTCATTCTCTCCTTTATCACCACCAGTCACCCCTATTTAATAGCATCCCAGAGACCGGCCTCTCTGCTTCCTGTGGGACTGTGCCTGTCACCAAGTACAGAGTCTAGAAATCTGAAATTGTGCCTGTCAAAATGATGTGTACATCTGCTATGATCAGCATGGGACTTTCATCAAGCAGTAACAAAGCCCATCTTCTTTCGAGGTTCCTAGAACTTTCTTAGGAATTGAGGGGACATATGACACAGTGTTAGCAATCTAATCTCAGGATGGGTAGAGAGGTGCTCTTTATGGACCAGTTGGTGGCGGCTCCCCAGAAAGGGTGAAGTGAGGCGTACTGGCCATTACAGGGAGAATGGTCACACCATAGGTGCTGATGAGGGTGTTAAGGAAACCTGCTGAGCAGTGGAAAGGACAGGGGCAGGACCTGAGTCTTCCCTGCGATACTGTCAGAACACATAAGTTAAAGCACATGGACTCTACATGAATAACAGAGGACAAGTAAAGCTTTTCTTATGAATTTGACAGACTGAGGGCTGAAGGTGGGGGAGACAAGTGCCACCAGGAATCAGGAATACGGAGGAGGAGACAAGTATGGGCCTGAGCGTCCCAGCTCTAGAATACAATTTGGAGGAAGCTCTGCTTAAATCTCCCAGGGACAAGGAAACTGCACGAAACACAAGCTGCAAATGATTTCTGCAGTTTTTAGCTCATGTGAGGATGAGATCAATGCTACTTAAAAGACGGGCTGGATAATGTGAAAATTATCCATCCTGCTTTGTTCCATGCATCTTACTGAAGCATCGACTCAGAATGTCACAAAGCAGTCTATCTAATATCAGGTCACCTGCCCATAGAAATGCCTTAGGAAAAACACAATGTCATATTTGAAAGCTAATAATGACTTAAGACAGAATGACACCAACTTCCTAAGTTACAAAAATAAACCAATGCCACCTGATGAAGAATCAATAGTGGATACCTTCTTATAACACTATAGAAGTCTCTTTATCCATGGGCTGTGGAGAGATTTTTACATACTAGAATTCTCTAGCCCATCACATCTTTGTTTCTTTGCTTTTATTGGTTGTCATGAAATTCTAAAAGCAAAATTTTGAATTTACAATAAAATATAATAACTTATTATGGGCTATGTGATGTGCTAAGAGAGATTGTGAATATGAGTAACACTAATGAGATCCCTGCATGCCCCCATGATATTCACAGTCCAGTGGAGGAAGCAGCTATAAGTAGATAGACAGGCACAAAGATCAAAGGCCCCAGGCAGGTCAGCCTAGGAACTGTAAATGTATAAATATAGCAGCCAAAACAATACCAAACTATTTTCACTTTTAGTATTTCAAAGAACACAAAAGGGAATGTATTTTACAGTTCACAGACATGCATCTCCTGATACCATTCCCAACCCTCTCAGACCTCATAACTAACTCCAAAACCTAAACTAAAACTAACTCACACCAAAACCTAAACCTCCAGACGCATCTCCAGACCCATGAGACATTCTTTATCTACCTCTCTGAGCTCTAACAGTAATGTTCAATGTGGCATCCATCTTAATAAGGAATAAAGAATGCTTCTTCTTCAGCAGAATACAATATAAGCTAAACTGGAAAAAAAAAGTGGTAGATTCTCTTTAACAGAAGGGTGATCACTGAGTGGGGGTAAAGTCACAGATGCTGTGTGTGGAGATTCCTTGTCTAGCAAAATAATTTAAATTGTGAGGGAATATGAGGTAAACAGGATCATTCACTTGGCATAAAGGTCAGGAGTAGCACATGGTAACATTTAAAGCCAAGACCTGTGGCATCTAGAACCAGCTATCAACCAAAGACTTCTCCAAGCAGTCTCCAGGCATTTATTGTACATGAATGCCTGAGTACCATGCATCTTCTAGGGACTGAAACAATATAACCAGAGCAAAACTGGCATAGAGGACAATGGTGAGAGGTGTGACTGGAAAGAGAAGTGGGATAAAAAAGATGCAGGGCTTTCTTTGGTCATGGTAAAAATATAATTATATTTTACTAAATACAATAGACAATCTGCAAAGATTAGATGTGGGTCAGCATATGACCAGATGGCCTAGATGTCCAGTGAAAATGGACTGGTTGAGAGGGTGAGAAGTAAGGAGCTAGGGATGCAGAAGATCACACGAGAGTGTGTAGCGAGGGAGAGTGCAAGCCAGCAGGGCCTGGAAGGAGACTGATCTGAGGTGGAGGCAGAGGGCTATGTGAATGCCATTCTCGGCCTCTGTCTGTTGATGTTTGAGCAAATGAGACTGGAAAAAGAGAAAACTTGGGTTGAACCATCAAGGGCTCATGACTGAAATTTAATCAACTATTCAGTAACCAAATACTACTATATTTAGAAATACATATGTTTAATTCAACTGCAATGGCCCCATCATGTTTTATGCCCATGGCTTCTAATAGGTCCAGCAACAAGGAAGTACTCAATAAAAGATTTTAGAATGAACACAATTTTATATTGTTATTATCCCTCTGATATTCAGAATACCTGGGCAATACTTCAAATCAAAACAAATTATACTTGATAAAATATAATTCTGAGTTTGAAATGTGAAAGAACACACATTTATACACTCTATACAGAAACTGTGTTTCAAGAAAATGTTCTTCCCTGGTAGAGTGTGAGTTTGAAGGAAATGCTATTTTATTTGACCTTTGATTATTTAAATTTTTCTTTTTAATTCTGTGGCATGTGTGCTCTTTTTTGTGACTTCAATTTCTTTGGGAAAGAGAGAGTGAATAAATTTAAGAAGGTACACCAGATCTCACGGTGAATGGACTTCAAATTTGTAGAGCTTTGTGGCTACATCTCCACCCACCCTCCTTGGGGGCAGCTTTCTCTGAGCTCATCCTGGGAGACTGGAAGCTCAGGAGCCACCTGTCCAGATGACTGGTGTGACACATGCAGTGTGGCCCAGAGCCCCTCCCTAACTCTATGCTCTCCATCCACATCCCCATTCTTTCCCTGCTCTGCCCATCAGTCCTGGTATTTTGTGAGTGAATATCCTGGGCTACCACCTCTGCAGGGACTGCCTGAGCTCTGTCCCTCAGCACTGTGCCAGCCAGTACACAGTTAAGAAATCTCAGGTGGTGCCTATGATAATGGCCTGTGTATCTTCAAAGGACTAAACAAAAATGGCTAAAATTTCAAGAATGTAGTTGGGCTGGTCAGGGGAAATCCAAGGCAACAGGACCTTTTTATTGCCCCTAAATGGTACAGAGGCCAGTTCTGAACTTCCTGCTTTATCTACTTCTCTTCTCACTCTATCTTTTCTTTCTCTTTCCAGCCCTTCTTTTAAAAGGTTTTGAGACTGTAGCACACACTACACACCTGCAATCCCAGCACTTGGGAACTTGGAGGTGACAGAATCAGGAGTTCAAGTTCAACTTCAGCTATTAATGAGATTGAAGTCAACCTGAGCTATATGAAACTCCATCTCAAGAAAAAAAGAAAGAAAAGAAAGAAGATTCTGTTGTTCTTTGAGTCCATTTATTTTATAATTTACAGTTTGAACTTACTCCTGCAATACTAACACAAACACGCATATACACGTATACACAAAACAATCATATATATGTGAATAATCCCTGTGTATTATTCACAATAAAAACAAGCAACTAAAAATAATCTATTTTAAATAACAAAATCTGAATGCAGTTGGATATTTAACACCCTCCTGGATAAAGACAATCCTGAGCACTGAGATACCAATCTCCGTGGTAATGTTGCTGTTCAACATTGTTCAATGTTGGTGATATGGTCCTGTGATTACTAGTTTCCTAAACTGGAAAATGAGTGGGGTATTTATTCATTTAAAGCTAAGCAGAGAATTCATAAAAACACAGTAAATACAAGGGATTTGAGAAGATATCGACATCCTCCTAACGAAAGTTCAAGCACCACTGTCTATAGGCACTCCTATCCATGTGAAAACCAGCTTTCCTGAACATAAACACTTGTCATTCTGCTTTTCAGATGACCAAATGGAATTAGAGGAGACGAATGGCAACAAAAATCATTTTTGGAATCAACAAAAGCAAGCAATGCCTCCCAACCAGTCAGCCTCTTAAGCATTTAAACAGATGCTTAGAGAAGGCTCCCAGCACTTTAGCCATCATTTAGCTCCATAATGCCTTCTCAACTACTACCCCTTTTAGCAGGGAGAGGGAGAGAAAACTCCTTCTTCCTTCCCTGTCCAAGTGGGTCACTGTTGTCTCTCTCTGTTCAGCCTTTTCTAAGGAGGTTGCCAAGTTCTACTGTGGTTCACTGCATACTCTAAATGCTGGAAGTGGTTATGGTCAAACAAGGTCAGAGAATATGCTGCTGAGCAAGGATGGGGGTGTGCTTGGGAAAGACAGAGGCTGAGATTCATGTGGCCTCTGGGAGATGCCTTGCTTTCAGTACATCCTCATTGTTTACGGGTGCCCGCAGACTCTCTGCCTTCCTCTCTAATGTTCCAAATTAAGAGCAGGATTTAAATGCCTTAAAGGTGCCTGCAATTATTTTAAACAAACAAACAAAAAATAGTCTAGTCATCCTATAAACAGAACTGTCATTTTCGGTAAATAACACTAGCAAGCATTTCATCTGTCTTAAAAATAGCAATTCCACTGATCAGCCACCATGATCCTTTTCAATGCTCCTCCAAGCCACAGTCCAGAGAGTTCCAGGAAGGCTTATAAGACTCAGGCTAGGGCTAAGGATCCTGGCAAGGGCTGACCTGCAGAGATGTAGAGGCTTGCTGCATTTCCTTCATGGTTAAAATACCACAGGGCTCTTGGTTTTCTTTATTTTCTATGAGTTCTAAGAGCATAACGATTTGAGATAATGGACAAAACGGAACAAATCTGACCCTTGAGGGACATCTTAAGCATCAGGATTTACCCAGATTGTTCTGTTTCACAAAGAACAAGGTAAGGCCTGTCTTAGAAAGCTGGCAACATGGTTACTGGGGCTTCGTGGTATAACGAGCTTCAAAAAGAAGTGGGGAAGAAAGATAATAAGGTAGCCCAATACCTAACAAAATCCTGGTTTTATTGGGGCCTACTTGTTATAACTTTTGCTTATAGACACCCTTAGGTCCAACTCTGAGTAATTCTGCAGAAAAGCATGTACACCTTCTACCTCTCCTAAGCAGTCAACAGAACTCCAAAATAAAAATATGACTCCTGCTCATAGTTCATTATATTCCTGGGCTGCTTCAAAAGTATTCAAAGATGTAGAATGCCACATTCCCTGAAGGTGCAGAAGCCACTCGGAGTGCAGAGGAGCAACTGAAGTCTATCTACACCCCTATGTACCTGGTAAAGCTGTGACTGCTAACTGCCTGTGTCTAAAATGCCCAGCCCCCACCCCCACCCCATCTTTCACACCAAGAGAATCTTGATTCAAACCCACTTGAATCAGGAATGATAACCTCAGCCTCCCCTCTCATGTGTAGTCATATGACCAAGTTCTTGCTAGACTTAAGAACAATAATGTTGTTAAAGGTTCATTAAAAGTGAGGGATTACTTTCTACCACCTACCATGTGGATTTTATAGCTGGAATTCCAGTAGCTATTTTATACTTTAAAATGACCAACACTACAGACAGAAGACAGATGCAAAGACAGCAGAAGAGAGTGTGAGCCTGACAGACAGCTGATCCTCAGAGAGCCACCCTATCAGACAGCCTCTGCTTACATGAGAGAGGGTAAGCATTTATTTCATGACTTATCTTGTAGTACAGATGAGCTATTCGACTTTAAAAAACAAACTGAACAAAATGGTCACTGATATGTCCATCACGCAGCCCTAGGAGCCTTCCTCCTCTGAGACAAGACACTTAGCTGCCCTCCCCTGGAGAAACTCTTTCACTCAGAGATTCTACAGCCCAAGAAAAACATCAGAAGATTCTAGTCTTACATCTTTCCACAAAGACCTAAAGCTTGAGATCCACTCTGCCTCTGGATACACTCACTGTCCCCAGAATTCCACGGTTCTGATTTAGACCATGCAACTCCAGGTGCCTCATCAAAGGACAACAAGGTATATGAGGTTGACCATTCTGGATCACAGACTAGACAAACATTGCCCACTTACCACCTGTGCCCAAAGTGAATGCAACCTGTAATGAAGCACCATGTTAAGGCAACCTTTAATACTACTGACCTTTTATACTGAACTGAAAATGTGAGCTTTGTGCTCATATGCATACTATGATCTTAAACATAAAATACTACCACTAACAGCAATAATAAGAGACATAACCCTTTTATCAATAAACACCATATGGCTTACATTGCAGCATCTGGCTGGTACTTTGCTGAGATGGTATTTGCAATTGACTAAACATCAGTATCCCCATTTTACAGATGCAGGAACTGAGGCTTTAGAGAACAGATAACTTAGTGAAGACTGCAGCCAGATACAGCTGTAATTATAGCATAACTTAGACTTTTTTTAAACTTAATATTTTTTAAAAAAAATCTATACAGTCCTTTCTTTCAAAAGATAAGGGAGTCTTGAGCCAGCAAGATGGCTCAGCAGGCAAATGTTCTTCAGATCCAAGTTAATGATCAGAGTTCCATCCCTAGATCCCATGTGGTAGAAGGACAAAATCTATTCCTGAAAATTGTTCCCTTATCTCCATGGATTTGCTGTGCTTTGCATACATGTGCACACACACACATACACACACACACACACACACACACACACAAACACACACACACACACGCACAGCACACACACACACGCACAAACACACGCACACACACATGCACATGCACACACATACACGACATGCACACGCGCACACACGCACATGCACGCGCACACACACACATGAATCCACACATGCACAATAAATAAAAACAAAATATTTTTCACCAGAACTTCAAAAACCATCCTAACTCAACCTCAAATTTTGTATTAACACAAGCATTTCTTAAAATAGAAACAAGCAATAAAATCTTGATAGAACTGGTCAACAAGTGGTGAACAATGCCAAAACACAATGAGACAAAGCTCCTAAGTGTTCTCTTTTAATTCCATCTTTTTTAACAGTTTCCTTTCAGGGCAACTGATATGTTCCCACAAGGAGGGTCATTATGCACCTCCTTAATTTATAAATATCAAAATTACAAAGAAACACCCAACAGCGTGTTCTTTCTGGTTACAGCTCTGTGTGCCCTGTTTCTTTGAAGCAGACCTGGGTATTTTCACCGCTTTGTTGAGCATCCTCTTTAAGTCAGGGAATGAACACTGAAAGAAACCCAGTCCTGAAGCATTCAGTGAATATGCCCGGAACTCAGCAAGAAATGAAACAATAAGTGAGTTTAAAACAGAGGGAAGGCACCAGTCTTTATATTAGAAGCAAAGGATTTGCACATATGTACATATGTGTGGGTTTTTCGTTTAATTGAAGGCTATATATTAAAACATAGTAATTGCAGGAAAAATTTGTCCTTGTAATTCCATTTCTTGAGGGGCTAAAAGGTAAAAACTGAAAATACTCCTAGGGGAAGAAAGTTAAAGGGAAGGTTTGAGCTCCCTCTCTCTTCCTTTTGAAGAAATTCACCAACATTCCTGTCTTCAGAGACCAGATGACCAGCCTGCAGTCTGCCCATGCCCATGCCCATGCCCATGCCCATGCCCAGAGCCTCTGTATGCTACCAGCCACTAGCAGAGAACAGCTGCTGTGACTCATCAGGATTTAAATAGTGGGACACAAGGAGTTCGTAAAAGAAGAAATGTAGGCTGGGGAGATGGTTCGCTGGGGAAAGCACTTGCCAGCGGAGCATAATGCCCAAGTGTGAACCCTTAGCACCCAAGGAAGAGCTGGGCACAGGTGACAGCTGGCCTTTACTCTCAGAGCTTGAGAGGAAGAGAGAGGAGATCCCAAAGGCAAGGTGGCCAGCAGGTCTAGCTAAATCAATGAGTTCTGGGTCCAACTGAGAAACTCTGAGTCACTACATAAAAGGCAGACATCAAAGGAGATACCCGATGTCATACTCCAGCCTGCCACCCCCACCCCCATGCGTGCATGTGCGTGTGCGTACACACACACACACACACACACACACACACCAACCGCATGTGTGTGCAAGTGCACACCATAGACACAAATAAATTTTTAAAGTCGAAATACTCACAAAGCCATTTCAAACTGTTCCAGCCACTTTTTCTTTAAATCTTTTGTTTTGCAATAAAATTCTAACCCATTTTGTCCTTGGGTATGGATGAGGTAGAAGCCATAAGACCACTGTGAAAATGAATGGTCTTTGAGTTATTATCATTTGTTAAAAAAAAATTTCCAAATTTATTGGAGTGCCTAACCCTCCACACAAAATCTTATAGCTCTATCAGCATTAATACTGATGATTTTAACCAACTTCATTATTGATGAGAAAATCATTATTGCCATATTGATCCTAGGAATTAAAAATGATTGGATCAACTATGTCATGATCCCATCATAGCTCACAGGAGCCTGTACCAAATCAATCTCTGAAAACTAAATGCCTGAGCCAGTAAACAGCAGTAAGGTGTACTAATGTACATCTGACTCCAGATTTGCAGGTTCTATATTCAAATACTCAACAACTGCAGATGAAAACAGCATTAACCACATCTGTACTCAACATGTGCAGACTGTTCCCCTTGTCATTTTTGCTAAACAACGTGATACAACAGCTGCTTACAGGAATTTAAGTGTTGTCTTAGGTATTAGGAAGAACCTAGAGATGTCTGAAATTATACAGAAAGACATGCATGGGCTATATATGCAGACACTAAGCCATTTTGTATAAAGGCCTGAGTGTCTGCAGATTTAGGCATCTGCCATGGAAGGGGTGGTCTAGACACCAAGGGATAGCTGCATTTGAATATTTAGAGCTCAACATAAATTACTGTTAGTAACGTCCCAGAAGGTCACCTTTTTATTTTCTTTGTCAGTGGTAGGATTGTTGGCTATCTTGTAATGCTGCAGATCTATTATTTCCTTCATCTCATAGTTATCCCCTTTCCTTTTGCACACAATCACTGCCAAGTCAAATAAGAAGATATGCCTGGAAAAGAGAGACAGCACAGTTGACTGACAGACATGGTTTGGGAGCTCATGTATTTCTCTTCCTGGGTGTGATTACGCCAACCAAGCGTTCTTCTTTGGGGCCACATGGGAAGCAATGAGGAACGCAGGCTCACAGAAGCATCCCAGGCCTCCACAACATCGACAGAGAAATGGTGCCGCTCTGTCCCAACTCCCCCCAGCTTAACAAAAAGAAAGGGAAGCGCCATAAGAAGAGCAGTGGATAGACTGCAGTTATCACAAGTACACATTGGGGTAAGCCATACAGCAACTCATGAATAATTGATCTCTTTTTTTTTTTTTAAGAAAAAGTATTCATGATCAGGACAGTAGCTCTCCTACTACCTTCAAAGCAATCCATCAAAAGCCTTGAGAATTCTTCATCCCTTCCACAGGCAAGACAGAAAATGAATTCCCAGGGTCCCCACTCAGGTGGGAACTACTGTCCTTCTAGGTGAGCAAACCCAAGTTGGGGGATGTGCGTGAACTGCCAAAGGTCATATTGATGATGTGGTTCAGAGTAAGATCACACCCAGGCTAACTTTAGAGCCTGCGCTTTCGCTCCTTACGTTGGGTGTCACAATTTAATAGGTCACCTTAAGCACAGCTTGGGTGTAAGAGAAAACTGCAAAAACAGGAAAGCGATGGTTAAGTTTCTGTGTTAATATTTCTTTCTTTTTTCTTTCTTTTTTTTTCTTCCTTCCTTCCTTATTAAAAGCAATGTTAATTGGGGAAGGAAATGAACCCTCTAACCTTATCATCATCCAGCCGCACAAGATGTGTGCTTTTTAAAACTCTTGGTGATTAACACACATATTCTTAACCAACGATTGTGACAATGACATATTCACAGTGCTCACACACTTTCCTCATCCTCAAAATCAGAAGTGTGGCTCCTGAGAGCTACCTGTGGAATCCAGGCCTCAGAGCGGAAGCAAGAGTTGATGCTGCCCCCTGCTGGCCGATTTTCTCTTCTGCAAGAGTCCAGGAAATCGCCACAAAAGCACCAGTTTGACAATCATGTTTCCTAGTGGCGAATATTCAAGGACTCTGTCTCAAACCTCCCTAAATAAAAATATAACTAGATAGTCCCCATTTGACCTTTCTTCTTGGGATGCTTTGCATTGTTTTTAGTTAATTTGTAAATGAATCTACTTTTTTTTAGAGGTAATCATGGTTTTGTGGCAATTGTCTGGTGGCATGTCACAATTGGAAAACATATTTTCACCTGTCTTTTTTTCAAGGGTTTTCATTTAGCCCCTAAAGACTTAGGCAAATCAGCATAGTGCAGACTAGAAAGCAAGGGAATCCATACAAAGCCTACATTAGAAAATGTAAGGGACCACCGACTGGCCTGTCCCCTTGCCTGACCATGCCCACCCCATCCTAGAATAATGCACATGAGGTGCCATCGTTCCTGTGACAGCAACTACTGATTGTGAAAGCACACCATGCTCTGATCTTCTCACCTTTCTTGCTTCGCATGCTTGTCCAGTGTGGTTATTCGGATTTCACCATCTCCCTGAGGTCGCCCAAACAGCAAAACTGGCTGGTTCTAAAACATAAACATGTTTGTAAATAAATATAAAATGTGTGTCTGACCTTTTCACAGTCACATACAAACAGGAGTAAACATTAGTAAAGACATTTTCCTGGACAACTACCCTATTACAATTGATATAATTTTTATTTATTTTAACACATTTACTTTAAATGCACAAAACTGATATTAGTTAGATATGCCACACAAAAAAAAAAAAATCCATCTGTCTTTGTAATTACAGTGGGCATACTGTGGACACTACTTTTACATATAATCTTAAAAGGGAAGTTACCAGAGCTGGATCTAACCTAACTGAGGACTACTTATCATGGTACCAGAAGGTACCATTCAAGCTTCCAAAGGAAGGAAGCAACCAACAGTCCTACCCAGCTATGATGCCTAGGAAACACATCAATGACCAGCACGGCATAATAACCATAGAAGTTCACATAACCTGACAGTAACCAAGAGCTCTCTAATTGGACTTATGGCCCATCAATAAGAGAAAAAATCATGCCTGGGACTGGAAACCTATCCAGTTACCTAGGGCTAGGGAAGTTGTGGGTCTTGGAGGAGAATCCACAACCATCACTTTACTAAACCAGCATAATCCCTAACTACATTCTAAGTAGTTACTCTTTCTTATACCCACAGATAAGGGTAGTTCCCACCCCTCATCAAGGAAACTTTCTTTGCAGCAGACAGAAACCATTACAAAAAAGCACAACCAATTAAAATACAAAGTTGTGTAGCCCAGTCCTAACTCAAACATCTACAACACGACTCATGTAGTTCAGGCTCAGGGACCATTGCAGAAAAGGAGGCAGAAAACTGTAAAAGTTGGAGGAACAGCAAGTTTTCTGTGTGACCCTGTTTTCTAAAATACCAGAAGTTATACCCATGAAGTTTCCCCAGTGTGACTTCCTAAACATGAGTTGAACAAAGACAAATAGACCTGCAAATGCATAAGGGAAAGCTCACAAGGACTCAACCCCAGACAAAAAACAAAAAACAAAACAACAACAAAAAAAAACCCTACAGACAAATAAGAAATGCTGAGAATGAGAGAAAATCCTTCTCTGAGTTGAGAGCACATCAATTGGTTATCTAATGCCAAACGGTCAGCTCTAGAAATATATACATGTAAGTAACATTATACAAACTGAGCAGGTTGTATGTATACAACAATTAGTTAAAAAAAAAAAAAAAGAGGCCATGAATTTGAAAAAGAACAAGATGGGGGATAACTTGAAGTGTTTAGAAGAAGTAAGGGGAAGAGAAAAATGATGGATGTAATTACATTATAATCTCAAAAAATGAAAATATTATTTCAATTCTAAAAAAGAAATCACTGGAATAATTTTAACTGGAGGAAGATTCTAGTAACTGATATTTGTCACACATTCAGGGTGACATGACACAGCCTCTATCTTCCCAAAACGTACCACCCACAGGGAGACAATCTTTCCAGAAGCATGCATCTGCAATACATAAGTATCCCAAAAGCAGAGTATAGGAAGGGGATAATTTCACCCAGGGACACAGGGATGGCTTCCTTGAGCTAAGAGCTCCAGGATGAAAAATTCTGATGTAACAATTAAATGAGATATTTCCACAAAGGCAAAGACTTAAAGTATTTTTTAATTAGTAATAAACACTTAACAGTACTTGTTAGGAGAAAAAAGGATTAACTAAAGATCATAAATGGCACCGAGAAATTTCATTCTAATAAAAGATATAAACGTGATTTCAAGAAAATGACAAAATAATAAGTGTTTGCTGTCAAAACCCCATTGTTATACTCTAGAATAGACAGAATAAAAACTTCATCTTAAAATTCATATAAGGAGCCAGGTGGTGGTGGCTCACTCCTTTAATGCCAATACTTAGGAGGCAGAGGCAGACAGGTCTCTGTGAGTTTGAGGCCAGCCTGGTCTACAGAGTGAGTTCCAGGACAGCCAGAGCTGTTACACAGAGAAAACCTGTCAAAAAAACAAAAACAAGACATAAAAAAAAATCATATTGGAACCTCAGGGGACCCTTGGATAACTAAATGAACCCTGAAAAACAACAAAGTTGGATACTTCATACTCCCTGACTTCAAAACTTACTATAAAGCTAGAATAGTTAAAATTCTACAGCATTGACATCAAGACCAGCAGATCAATAGACCAGTGGAATAGTAGCGATCCCAGAAATAAGACTCACATATTAGTCACAATTGTTTTCAAAAAGCTCCAAGAACCTTCAATGGGAGAAAACAAAGTTCTTGAACATATGATGCTAGGACAACTGTAAGTCTACAAGGAAAAAAGAATGAAGTTGGACCTTAGCTTCATGCTGTATCTCAAAATGACCCCATGGAGCAAAGATCTACACAGGAGAGCTGACACTATGAAGGCTTTACAAGAAAACAGAGAAAAGACTTCACAGAATTAAATTTAGAAAAGAGTTCTTGGGTGTGACACTATATGGATGTATAGGTAAGGAAGGAAAGGTGAGTAAATGAGAACTTATGGCATCACCAACACTATCTATAGAAGAGGGTCTCAAGTACCTCTGGAACAGGGACTGATGGGTATACGCATGTGTAAATAACTCCTACAAACACACATGCACACGTGTACATGCACATATACACACCACATCACATAACAGGACTCAAAACTAGCCAAGGTATTCAAATGGACATTTCTCCAAACATGTCCAGTGAACACCCAAAACAATGTTCAACACTTTTAATCACTGGAAAATGCAATCAAAACCAGAATCAGACATGATTTCACATCCATTTGGATATATATTTTACATATGTGCTTAGACAATAAAACATTAAAAAGAAGCCTGAAAATTAGTGTTTGTCAAGTTTATGGAGAAACTGGAATCCTTTATATTGCTAGTAAGAATGCAGACTAGGGCTGCTCTCCAGAATGGAATGGATATTACTCAAAATTTAATCACATAATGACCATACAGTTAAGAAATTCCACTATATAACCTAAAGAAGTGAAAGTGGGCACTCAAACCGACATTGATATACCCACACACAGCAGCATTGTTTATGATACTTCAAAGAGGAAGCAAACAGGAGAGCACAGAGTCGGGAATCTTGTGCTCAGTGAACATGATTTCACAGAATTAAGAGTTCTAGAGTTGGATGGAAACAATGGGTATACAAGATTATAAATATACCTAATGTCATATATACACATAAATGTTTATGATAGTCAACTTAATGCTACTCACATTATCACACTGCCAATGTTACACCTGTTACTATGGAATTCGAAAAGGGAAAGGATGGTGGGAGGTTAGGGAATGGGATTGCCTTTAGATTGGACCTTGAAGGAAAGTGAGAGGCCATAATGGGGAAGAACACTCTAGGCTCTGAAAAGAATATGTTCCAAGGAGGAACCACAAAAAGCTATAGAAAACTGGAGACTCACAATAAACACAGCATAAGTCCCATGATGTAAAATATGTGGGCAGTTAGTCACTGAATGAGTTCAGAAAATGGTTTAAGTTCATCATTGTGTATTTTTTAATGGGTGAATGTTGATAACCACAGGAAAGTCTTGGCAAGTTTGGGAAAGAAGGTGAATTAGAAAACAGTTGTTTAAAACAGAACTATACAAAGAGATTTGGGGTTACAGGGACTGTCAAGGAAGCAGGTGGTGGCACCAATGAAACGGAGAGGTGGCTGTACATGGGAAAAGAAACAAATGTGCAGGGGGATTCAGAACACAGCGGTGAAATCACTTTGCCAAAAATACCTCAAAGCCATTCTTCTATGCACTTCCTACAGGTGAGTCCAGCCCTCCGTTCTCTCTCAAAACCATTTCAATAGCAACCCAGCTGCCTCCCTAAAGGGACTTCTTGAAATACAAATACAACTGGGACACTCCACTCTAGGACAGGTAGAAACTGTCCTAGATTTCCACTGCAGTCACACAATGAAGCCCTAACCTATCCTTGGATCCAAGGTTATGCAATGCTATTTCCCATCCCCTGTGACTGCAGAGCGCTCATAACTTCTAGCCACCCTTGCCTCTCTGCTTCCTGAACACACAAAGTGCTTCTTACCCATCTCTGGACTTTCTACTTTTAAGGCATTGCCTGGATCACTAACCCAATATATCTTCTTCTGGCTTCTCACTCTTTGGACCCAGTTCAAATGAAGTGACTTGAAAGGACTTTCTCTAGCCATAATACCTCAACTGGGACCCTCTTTATTGTCCTCTAGGACTCCTAGGAGAAGAAGCCGTGAGAGACTGAGGGAGACAGGCAAGCACCAGAGGTACCCAGACAATGGTGAAGTCATAGGTGACATCAGACAAGTGTGAAGACCAAACAGACACAGGAGGGGAAAACCAAGGACTGATAGCCGAAAGTTGAAGGTAAACCATCTTTTCCTCAACAGCCGCACTCAGAGCTTCCCAAGATTGGGGGACATGGGGAAGCTGGATGGGAGGATAATTACATACCAAATTTTCTATAGATAGCTGAAACTGCTTAATTTCACGAAGGGTCTCATTATCTCTTTTCACTTCATTCACATATTGTGCCAAGTCCTAAAGAATAGAAAGAAGGGTGCAGAAAGAACACACAGGAAGATTAGTGATACAAGCTGCTTTGAAAGAAAAACACATCATTAATTCCATCAATGATGAAAGTCACCACCATAACTTCTCAGTGACAATGAAATGAACACTCAGTCAATCAAAGCTGTGTCTCAAAGCCAATTTTAAAATGTGGGGCATGCAGCTGGGAAGTCTGAAGAGTTGCCATTTACCACACCCCTGAGGAGAGTAAGGATACTGCTGCTGCCTTAAAAGACGGGGGAAAAAAAAATCTGAGGCAATACAAAGCCTCAAGGAAAGTAGGTCAGGAGATTTTAAATTCCGGGAGCATTAATGGCCGACCTTGACAGGGGTGCATCTCTCCCGGTTAGATGAAGGGCAGAGCTGAAGTGTTAGCGGCTAGGAAAGAGGAACAAAGTTACATGGTGCCCTAGCAAGACCGTCATTTGAAACCAGTTAATGTCTTGTTAGCTCCAGAGAAGGCTCGGTCAAGACAGCTACGAGAAACACGGGAGAGGTGAAGAACAGCGCTGAACGAAAACAGGAAAAAGAGAACAAACACCTCCAGCCATTCTTCTCCACCTGCCTTTACTTAACTTAAAATGGCTTTTTTTTTTTTTTTTAAATTTGCAAAAGCATTAGCTAATCCTCCCATATTGTAACTGGCTATTTTTATTTTGTGTGATCCACATTTTCCTGTTTTCTAAGTTTTTTTCTTTTCTTTTTTTTTTCTTTACCCTGTTTTAAGCATCCAATAGGAACACTACTCTGCAAACAGCAACTCTTAACTATGTTCTCAGGGAAGCTTGGCTTTTGGTAGGAGCCGTCCACAAATGACTTTTTTAAGGACACAACATTTGTCGCTTTTCTAGCCACAATAAATGGCAGAGTAATGGCCATGACACTCATGCTAAAATCATCTAAACAGCAGAGCCAGTGCTAAGAGTAGTCCAGAGTGCTGCTAAATACCTAGACAATGCACTGTCATTGCCTTTCAAAAAACAAGTACGTGATTCTGTTTCAGTTACAGCTCAGAGTCGAATTGACTCAGCATAATGTGAAATTTGGGCTTTCGGACATCCCCCCAGCAAGTTCACAACACCTGCTTTATCCTTTCTTGACTGTCAGGTTTAACTGGGAACAAAATCCCTAAGTGAAATCCTTGTATAGCATCCACCATGGACAACCTGGCAGAGGATCAGTCTGAGGAAGGAGAACCACACTGGTGTTCCTGAAATCACCTCTGGCCCTCTGCTTATTCAAGGCAATGGTTATATAAGTAGCAGTGAGAAGTGGAGTCATATGGAGTCATTTCTGGAGGCTATAAAAGTTAGCAAACAGCACAAAAGTAGTGTTATCTACCTCTTGGGTTTTGGGCATTTTTTAGTCTAGCACTTAAATCCATATAAGAATTCCATTTCAGAGGTTGATGCAAGAAGAGTGCCACAAACTGAGGCCAGTCTGGGTGACATAGCAAGTCCCAGGAAGTTCCCGTCTCAGAAAACAAAAACAAACAAACAAACAAACAAAAAACACTAATAACGACATACAACTATCTCCTTCAGTAAGTTACTTTGCTCTCCTCACCAATACCAAACATGCATATTGGTGGGCACACATATGCAGGCTAGCAGTTCAAGTCCCATTGTCTCTAGGCAGGAACAGAAGACAGCAAGTTGCAGCTGCAGCTCTCTCACCTTCATTGCATCCAGAGCCAACTTCAGGTTCGCCTTCTCGGTTGGATCATGGGTGTGTTTGACCAGTTCCTATTTGGAAGACACGGGTTAGCAATGCTTTCCTCAAATTTAAAACTAACACTGAAGAAACAAACAAAATGTTTTAAAGACACCAACATCAGCCTCTCCACACTGTGATAATTTTCATGTTGACTGACTCTTTCAGCCATACTCTACCCTCATTGGTATCCCCATCAGTTTCCCGGAGGTTATGCAGGATGGCCTAAACTCTCAATAAATGGAGATTTCTCTATCCCATCCCACACACCACTTCTCTAAGACTGTTGATTCTAATGCCACATCTCTACTTTGGGGACAACAGGATGCTTTGTGTGTTCCGCTGTTACTGTCTTGTTTAAATGTCCTACATCTCTACATACCCTTCACAGTTTCCTTTCTCTTTAGAGAGTTGCCGTCACCTAAATATTAACTCTTTTATTCTCATTTTACATATTCTCCAAATTTGATCACAGCCACAGTCATATCAACAGCCACCCGATGAGGCCATCACTCCGCAGTATACCTGCTCAACCCAGAAATCACAGCCGATACTAGACTCATACGTCCAACTAAATAATAGTCCCACAGAGCCCTAAATCCAATAAATCCCCAACTTGTTCCACCCTTATCCAGGATGAGGGAGCTACTGACAGTGCTTGATTAAGTAGTGGCATTTCCATTGGTGTGATAACCGAAGCCAAAACCTGAATGGCACGTTCCTCTCCTATGTCTCATGGATGCTAACTTTGATCCTGCCCTAGAGGGCACTTTCCTGGCGGTCAATTTTTTCAATAGGTTATTTATAAGTGCTTAGAACTAGACTTTGGACCTAGGTTCTCTCCTTCCAATAATCTGTTCATGCCTCTGACACCAAGCAGGTCTCTAAACTCTAAGTTCTACCTTGTCCCCACCCTGGTACTTCAGTGAGTCCCCAAAGGCTTCCATTATTACCCAATACCTCCTAGCAGTCACACGATGGATCTGGATTCTGCAAACTTCTCTTCATCCCTTTCTCTCAGCTTCCACTCAGACAACCTACTTTCTGCCCACACTAAGTAATCCATAGTTCTCAAAGGGTATTCTTATTAATCCACAGGACATGGTGTTTGCTCCTCTTAGAAAGCTCCCCCTCATCCACCTGCCAAACTCATACTAATCCTTCAAAGTCCAATTCACAAACCATCCCTCTAGGAAGACAGAAGATGAAGCCTCTCCTGGGGTCCCCAGCGAACTGAGGTGTAGTTGACTCCTTTGTGTCCCTTCTGTGTACCCATCACATTGCTAGACTTCAGAGGTTGACTTACTGGGGCGGGTCCTGTTACACAATACATTTCTAACACAGTTTGGCACACACACAAAAAAGCTACTCAAAGTTCTCTAAAGGCCTCAATGCCGGTATTATTTCCTGTTACAAACAGGACCTACAGAGAGAACTACCAAGTATAAAAACCCGCCAAAAATCCTGTTTTTTATTCTTACTTTGTTAAACAAAATAGAAAATTACTCTTAATGGTTCCAAAACTCCCCCTATAAAACATTTTAAATTTTATAAATTATGATCATCAAATCAGCCAGCAGATGAAAATGATTTCCTTATGAAATCACAAAAGTGCAATAGAAAGGAAAAAATCCACAAACCAATAACCACATTTTTAACAAATTTCTAGACACCAGACATTTGCTCCAAAATACTTCAAAATGAAAAAAAAAAAAAATCTCTAAACTTTTTATCTCCATGTAGTACCCAGAATAAAGCTTCCTATTTTTAAACACCACCATGGAATTACATGTCCTCTTGAAATCTAAAATACAAAACAGCAGGAGAAAAAAACAGTGGGTCAAGTCAGGAGTTTCAAAAACATATCATTGTATTCCTTGGTTTATGAGTCTGGACAAAAATCTTAAGAGGACCTAGAGTCTCTCTCCTGATCTGAAATCTTCTGAATTCTTCAATCACTGCTTCACACCATCAAAGCAACAAAATAAATCATTATCTTATTTTGGACATGTTTTTACCTCCATGATATCTTGAAAGCTGATTGCCTGAGTCGTCCTATTATTTTTTCATAAAACTCAATTTGATTAAGTTGCTTTGAGTTTAGGTCTCATAAATGTTTTAATGCATTTTTTAAGAAATAATCAGGGCTTGAATTTTTCTGATTTCTCAGTAGAACCAAAATAGAAATGACTAATAATTGCATGGCTACAGTTCAAGAAATTTAATATACAAGACGTACAAAGCACAGAAGACTCAAAATTCTATTTCACGTACAGGTAGTAGATTTTTTTTTTTTACAATGACATTCCAGGAGCATCAGCTGGGCTGGCACACTAATACAATAAGACATATCTTTGGAGCAGAACTAATGAGCCTCCTGGTATAGCTATCAAATTAAATTTATAAGACTCTCCACCCTCATTAGAAGACTAACCGTGGAAACCATAAACTTTGTGGGCTTTAGTAAGAATCACCTCACAATGAGTGTAGCCTTATTACATTTAGTGCTGTGAAAAAGCAATACAGCCCACAACACAATCCTCTATTAATTATTGTGATAAGATGGAGAATCTGATGAGGTTAATCTGACCAAATTCAGGAACATTGACTCACTGGCAAATGGGTGTTGCTAATTCCAAAAGATGCCATTGAAAGCATATTTGTATTTGTTCCACTCCATTTCCCCCTCTTTTTCTATCCTGTCTGAAGAACACAAAATGTGTCTTTTTAGTAAGTATAGATCATTGTCTTGCTAACAGGAAAATAAAATGCTTAGTTGTCCTGGTCATTTCACACTGAACACTAAGAGTTCAGAGAATGTGCAGCATGCTGCTGATGCACCACGGTGTCCTGTGGGATGAAGAAAGGCACGGTAGAGTGTTGTTAAAGTACAGACCTGGAGGAGAAGGTGGTACTTCAGCACACGCTGCATGGGAACCACCAGCAAATCTCGAAGAGTAAATTTCCCATTATTTGCTCTTTTCGAACATTCCTAATGCAATGGATTTCAAATTTGTTAGTTTTCTCAAAGGATGTCATAAAACACTACAAGATGAAAAGTCTACCAGTAGAATCCTTTTAAAATACTTTTGCTCCTTTCCTTCCCAATGCTTCTGTTCAAACAATAAAGTATCTTCAGGTTTTTTAAAGCAAGTCTTAGAGTATTTCAAATTGTAATATGAATCAAATGAACTATTTCATCAGTGAAGATTGTTTTTAGAGCACATAATCCTAGCCCTCCAGAGTTTTCCTTTAGAGTGGACTCCCACATTCCCTTATGAAGCAGACAGCAGCAAGCACCCACTCATTCAAAGTGGTGGGTTCATCTACCATCATGTGTGGTGATGAATTCTATCCAATTACACTTTCCAGTCTCCCCCACTGCTCTCCCCCCCCCAAAAAAAACACCATCCCTTTTCAAAGGCATTCTGCTAGGCTTTAAGATGAATCTCAATCAAAACCTTTCTTTTATCTCTTCCTCCCCCGCCCTTCCATCCCTCCCTCTTTTGGTCTGTGTATATGTACACCTTGTGGACATTTAATTATCACTGTAAAGACTATCTGCCCCAATATAACCTTTTGGACTAAAGACATGTCCCTTAAGCCTCTAAAATTGTTTTTTTAAAAAAAAAAAAAACTCTCTGTTTGCTTAATAAATATTTATTGAACTAAATGAAATGGAAAATGTGGCTGAATATGTTAAAATAGAAACCTGCTACCACAGTTAATATTTTTAAAGCCTTAGATTTTACTTATTTAATCCTCTTTTAAAAATACTTTAAACTGGGCATGGTGGTGCATGCCTATAATTGTAGCACTCGGGGCCTGAGATGGGAGGATTAATGTAAGTTTGAGGCTACACAGTAAACTTAGTCACAAAACAAAAAAACTAAAAGTTTACTTTAAAATAATATTAACTTCTTCACTCTTGATTGCAGCACTGACCTTGGAATAAATAATTTGAATTTTAAGTATTAACATATGAAATCCTGGCTATGTGACTTGGGCAAGTACTATCCTCCCTTGACCCTTTCTCATCTATATGCATCATAATATATAATATATACTAATGTGTGTGTGTGTGTGTTTGTGTGTGTGTATAAAATGATGGCTATTCTTAGTTGTTAACTTGAGTATATCTGGATTAACTAAAACCCAAGCAGCTAGGTATACCTGTGAGGGGATTTTTCTTGATTAAATAAGTTGAAGTGGGAAGCTCCATCTTTAATCCAGATCTTTTGAGGTAGTAATATCCACTTTTTATCTAGACCACACCTTCTGGCAGAAGCCTATATAAAGGACATGGAAGAAGGAAGCTTTTGCTCTTTGCCTGCTTGCCCTCTCTTACTGACTAGTTAATTTCTTCACTGGCATTAGAATCTACTTCTTTGGGATTTGAGCACATACCGAAGAACAACTGAGATATCCAGCCTTGTGGATTGAACAACTATTGGATTCTTGGACTTTCCATTAGTAGCCATTGATGGACTAGCTGGACCACCATCTGTAATCCATTCTAATAAATCCTCTTTCTAGATAGGGTCTAGAGAACCTGACTAATAAAAATTTTGGTGCCAGGAGTGTAGTATAGATTCGTTCTATCCATTCTGTTCCTTAGAGAATCTTAACTAAAACATATATACATTGTTATTCCAAAAGATGTCAAAATGTCAGAGAATTGCTAGAGAGAAACTCCAGGAGTTCAACATTCTCATGCAATTGCAAGTGCCCAATCAAGGACTTCTTCAGTGTATCGAGTTACTTAAGATAACATGTGGGTCAGGAATTTAATCCTTTACTCATTCTTACCTTTCCTAGCATATTCAAAGGCATTCCTGGGAACTGTGGCATTAACATCAGTGATTCTGAGTGTATCTGATTACAGATCTAGGGCAAAATGAACTAGAAAAACAGGCAGACTGGTTATCTGTGTCTTAACTACCACAGTATATTAGGAAAATAAATGTTTCAACAGATTTCCTGTATGTACATGGACGAACATGTACGTGACAGCTTGGACACATACATGTGGAGGTCAGTAGACAACTCCAGATGTTATTTCTCTGGAGCTATTCACACTGCTTCTGGGGTCTCTCACTGGCCTGTCACTCAGCAGATAGGCTCGACCAGCTGTCCAGCAAGTGTCAAGATGGGGTCTTCCCATCTCCACCTCCCAGAGGTGAGAGCATAATCATGCACCATCACATCCAGCTTTTTTATGTGGGTTCTGGAGGTTAACTCAGGTCCTCACGCTTGCACGGACAGCCCTTTACTGACTGTACTATCTCCCCAGCCCATGAGTTCAACTGATTTCTTGCATTCCACAGAGTATTGAGCATTCCAGATCATGAGTCTCAATTAGGAGGTCAAATCATTACTATAATGACTGGGTCTTCTCTCTCCATTGCATTTTAAGCTCTTTGGGATGAAAGAGTTATTTTTTTTTTAACTCTAGGCCATCCCAACTTAGTGCAAGGAATAGAAATTTGTACATATAAAATCACAGACATTTATTTAAAATTCTTGGGAAGGATATCAGTTTGTCCAAGCTTCAAGTCCAGTGGGGGGAACATTATTGGCATCAGCTACACTACAGATGGAGACTGGGGTGTAAGCTCATCAGTGAAAGCAATTAAGGGACATAAATAATTCTTCTGAAGTGATCCATCACCACTTGCCCTAAACTAAATCTTAATCACAAGGACTATCATTGAGTTTAAGCTCACTCAGAAGAAAAAAGTAGAATCTCTTACCCTGTGCCCTATGTTATCTTGACTCCAAAGCAGAAAAGATGCACACACTCACACATAATAAAAAATAATAACAACCAGAAAAAAATAACCACCAAGGAAAGAAGATGTAAATGATGGGCATCGAGAGTAACACAGCTTTCATTACGTCCCGTGGGGTGCCCGTGTTACACTTTCTCATTAAATTCTCCCATGTCAGGCCCTGTTCAGAAGAAGACATCTGAGCTGAGTGAGAGGCTGCATGCTGAATTGCAGTTTCTCGCTGGCAGCCTTTTCAACTCAGCCTGAGGCCTCTCCTCTCCTGAGACTGGAAGAAACTGTACAGGATGTGCAGTCCTGGTGTGCTTGTCCTGTGCTGAGCTTTGACATTGATTCTGATAGAAGAGCAGTCCCTCAACAGGGCTGAGAACCATAGAGGCCTGATAGATGATGTGCTGACTCCCATCTAGAACCACAGGTTTCTATCTGCCTTTAAAAAAAAGTGCTTTAGCTATTGTTCCACTCCGAACTAATAACATGAGCTGTAAAGTTTTATTTTATTACCATATCTAATTTGAGTCAAGGTAACTTAGACCTTTAGACTTACGAGTTTCCATTCTCTAAGAGGAGCATTAACCCTTGGTGCTAATGATACTTTAGAGATGTCATTTAGTGATGACTAAACTGTCTCTAGACAGAAGGTCACCGTCATCAAGGGACACTATAAAATACTCTGTGCCCTGCTATATTGGGCAAACCTCCTAAACAATAATGTTCATCAGTGGAAGATGGAAGCAATGAAATCCTGTCCATTGTCCTAAAATCAAGAAAGGACTAGGATTTGAAAGGCTTTCCGTCCTTTCCATCACCTGACTTCATGGATGAACTAAACGAAGGAAAAGAGAGAGGAGATATTGACGAGGCAACGACACAAAAGTATCCCTAAAGATGCTAATTTGTAAAACAATCATTTTTAGAAGTTCTTTAAATGTATAAACTCTTATACAATATAATTAATACACATAAATTATGACTTTTGGGAAGAGAAGAGGTTGAGACAGGGTCTCACGATACACACACACATAGGCACACACACACACACACACACACACACACACACACACACACATATATATACACACACATAGCGACAGACAGATAGGGGTGTATGTGTGTTTCTGTGTATGTGTCTGTGTCTGTATGTGTCTATGTCTGTGTGTCTGGCTGGCCTCAAATTTGTAATCCTCCTGCCTCAGCCCCTTAAGTGCTGGGATTGTAGATGTTTATCACCATTCTCACCTCCAAAACCATGACTTAGCATAAGCCTCCAGTCTTATCCATCTAGTCCATTGAAGGGAAGGCTCCAACTTGCTCACAGGCTTTCTCATAGTCACATAGCACTTTGGCTTTTTATGTTTGTATCTGTCTGTCCACTCTTCTTTCTTATGGGCAATACCTATGCATTTTATACATGTGCAAATGTCTTATGCTGTCCAAAAAACATTTGAGAGAGAGAGAGACCCCATCCTGACCTCTCACTATCTTGGTAACTCACTCATAATCTTCCTGCATTCAGCCTTTTCAAGCATGGAATGAGAGAGTTACTAGGACACACATCACATTAAAGAGGACCTAAGGAGATTATGTATACAAAACCCACAGCCACCAAGTTAGGATCTGCTCCTGCTACGATTATCAACACAGCTTGTACTGTCACAGCTATCTTTAGAAATATTTTATAAAACTGGAGTGAAGTTATAGTTGGCACCCATGAGATGTACTATCGCATTCATCAAGTAGAGGGATACACTGCTTAACTTCATCTTTAAGTAATAAAAGAAATAATAAAAATAAACAGGCACCTCCAACTTCAATTTGACATCTTCTTTCGTCTTGGCGATGTAGTCTAAGTTAGAGATGGCCGACTCCACTCCACTGCAGTACTGTCCATAAATAACCAATCTGAAAGGGAAGAGGAGAGACCTGTGAGGCTGAAAGAAACACGTAGAGGCGGAAAGAGAGACTGTTCAGTCTTTAAAGCTATCGTCAGGGCGACTACTGCACACCTGTGCATGTCTGCTTGTATGTGTACCACACTACAGAGGTCCAAGGCCATAAGGATGCTGGGGTCCCAGGAACTGAAGTGACTGGCAGCTGGGATGTTGGGTGCTGGGAACTGAACCTAAGTCCTCTGCAAAAGCATCGAGTGTTCTCCACCCTTGAGCATTCTCTCCAGGCCCAAGACTCTTTCTAACACGTACTACATGCAGAGTGAGGGCCACTCATATTGACAGCAGCAAAGAGACAATTCTGGTTCCAAATTAGAATAAGATTGAGTCCATGTATGTTTTATGAAAGACAGATTTTACAATAGGGCTTAATGACTGTTAATGTTATTTGAATATATATATACATATATATGTATATATATATCAAAATTTTTAAATCAAAAAATTCTTTAAGCTTTTATTGGAGATAAACTTTTTACTGTTTATTCATCTTCAAGACAGTTATATTTTCTACTACAATTTTATTACAATTACCAGGACTCCACTCATTAATAAACCTTTTACTCCTTACTGCATTTAATTAAGGAACATACATCATCTCAGAAGCGGGAAGAGAGGCCTGAACACCACAGGTGGAAGATAATTCTCACTGCACGGATTCTGAGCCCGCTCACCAAGGACAGCTCTACAATACAGATAACTTGCAAAGAGCCTATTAGCTTTGCTGTTCTTAGCTCTCTACTGGCTAAAAGTACTAATAAACTGTTAACATTTATCTAAAAGTTGACACAAAGCAATTCATTAGCCACTTCTTAGTACTAGGAATTATGTTGCTTGATTTAAAATGAGACAGCTGTCTATCTCTCTCTCTCTCTCTCTCTCTCTCTCTCTCTCTCTCTCTCTCTCTTTCTATGTGTGTGTGTACTTGTGTGTGTGTATTTGTGTGTATCTGCGTAGATGTGTTTGTGTGTAAATATATGCATTTGTGTGTTTGTATGTATATGTATGTGTGTTTGTGTGTATGTATTTATGTGTGCATGTATATGTGCATTTGTGTATGTTTGTGTGTATGTATGTCTGTGTGTTTGTTACTATATGTGTGTGTCTATATGTGTTTGTGTGTATGTATTTGTATGTGTGCATGTATATGTGCATTTGTGTGCTTGTGACTATATATGATGTGTTTGTGTGTGTCTATATGTGTCCATGTGTATCTATGTGTACCTGTGTGTGCATTTGTGTATGTGTCTCATATTGGTCTGGAGCTAAGATGGCTGGCCAGTGAACTTCAAGTATCTGCCTGTGTCTACTCCCCAACCCCCATGCCCAGTGTTGGGAATATAAATTTTTACAAGGATTCTGAGGACTTATCACATTCACATGATAAACATTTTACCAAGCTGTCTCCCCAGACCAAGAAATTGCTGCCTTTACTATAAATCTAATGCTCTGAAATCATAAATTGTAAAATATTAGAGTATCAGTCCTTCCTCTCCCATCACTACCGAGAGGAAGGGGAGACAGTGAGTATCAGTGTGAGTCATTGAAGACTACATCACTCAGGACTGATGAGCCCTGAGCAAGGCCTGCAGCCAATGCTCTGCCATGTAAAAGTCTAAGCACTGTACTAGGCATGCTTTTACAACTTTTATTTTATGTATGTAAGTGTTTGTCTGCATATATATATATATATATATATATATATATATATATATATATACATATATGTGAAAAACCATTGTAAGCTGACACGTTAGTGCTGGGAACTGAACTGTACAAGAGCAGCCAGCCCTCTGAACTGCTGAACATCTCTCCAGCCCATCACCATCATCATCATCATCATCATCTAAAGCTCAAACTACTTCTGTAAGATGAAGTATGCTATGCTCTAATTTCTTCCTGGAAGTATTTTAATAAAAATAAGAAATGTGTATTTTCCATTTTTAACACTGATTCATTCTAATTCTGAACCAATACCCACGTGTTTAAATGTAAAATTACCTTTCCTTGTAGTTAATAAAAACTTGATACAAGTTCTGGTCATCTTTATTTACAATGGAATCATGAATCTCTTGCATTAAGCTCCGATGAACTTTCACAAGGTCCTTAGGAAAGAAAACATTGTGAAAGAAAAGAAGGAATCAGAAGCAAAAGGAACCACACCCCACTTCCAGAGCTACCACTGTGGCCAGACTTGTGGCTCAGTGAGGAGAGGGGTACAGGGGCTGGAGGGAAGGGAGAGGGATGGAGAGGAGGAAGAAGGGGAAGAGGGAGAAAGACATGGGAATGGATAATAGCAATTCCAGATAGGACTAGAAATATCAGTGCCCGGTAAAAACAAAAACTATCCTACTTGCTATTATAGGGCAATTTCTCCTTTGCATAAAAAATATACATGGCTTTTTAATCTTATAATCACTGCAAATTTTTAAATAAAACTCATCAAGTACTTACTGTTTTATTGAGAGACTAAATTAATGATTCCTGTCCTTGCAAATCACAGAGTTGCAATCTGTTTGAACAGTTAGTGGTGTCCTGGTGTTAAGCTAACAACAATCAGACTAAATTGCTTGAAACCAGATAACTAATGACACAAATATGAAGCAAGTAAATTGTGCTAGACAGTCTCCTGTAGCAACTCAAAAGTCAGAATTTCATTTTTATTTGGATAAGCAAGTCATTTGTAGCAGTCCGGGAATGTATGTCACAGACAGAGAATAAGGAATTTGAATCAAGGTACCAATTCCCCAATATCTCTTCCTATGTGCCTTGGAGCACACAGAAATGTAACAGCAAGCCCATTCTTTGTACGCTGAACATTTAAGATGAGTATGTCATCTCTAGTATGTTGCTGAGTAAAAACCATAGGACTAGGGACTATCAAATAAGGTGAATGAGAATACCATAGGTGTTCAGGGTTCCTACATCCAAAAATGTACAGGTTTGGGTTTTTAATGTTACATCTCCATTTGATATCGTGAACATTTTCTTCCAGTTATAAGTCAATAATAAAGAAGAAGAGCTGGGTGGTGGTGGTGCACATCTTTAATCCCAACATTTGGCAGGCAGAGGCAGGTGAATCTCTTTATTTCAAGGGCAGTCTGGTCTACAAAGCAAGTTCCAGGGCAGTCATGGCTACACAAAGAAATATTGTCTCAAAAACAAAACAAAAAAACAAGAAGAAAAGGAGCCGGAGAAGGAGGAGAGGAAGAAGAAGAAAAAGAAGAAAGGAAATTTTGAATTCAAAATGTAAGTTGAAGTTGGCACAATCAGAAACAGTTGATCTAACTGTCAATAGAGGAAGGCAAATGACATCCCAGGGGCTATACCAGGGAACAGTCAGACAGACAGACAGCAACATCATGATTGCTTAATTGGGAGTACCGTTTCATAACAATGAGGCATGGATAACACATGAACCTTACTTATCCCTTTGTGCACAGCATGCATTGTTAATTGACCTTGGGTTAAAGATACATCAGTTTTTCAAAAAGAAAAGGAGATGAAAACTTGGGAAGCAACACTCAAAGAAAACAGAAGACAGTGTGTGGATCTGCAATCCACTAATAAGTAAAGACTTTCTAGAAACACACAGCTCTACCTGTCACATCTTTACTTACAGGGATATTGATGAATACCGAGTCAAATTCTGCTGTTGTCAGAAATCTCTTCAGTGGTGCCATGAAATACTACCAAGAGAGAAGAGAAAAGCAACTTGAATGAAACACACCTTTGCCTAATCTATACAATGATTTTTTATTAATGAGCAAAATTTGTTAAAAGTCAATTATTTATTAGCATTATAAACACAAATCATAGGAATTATTTTCTCTATATTTAAAATTCTGCACTGAACAGCTATAAAGACTTAATAGGGACTGGAGAGATGGTTAAAGTTTTTACCATGCAAGCATGAGTATCTGAGTTCAGATCCCCCAGAACCCATGAACAAGCTGGGCAGATGTGACAGCCACCTATAATCCCAGAAATTGGAAGGCAAAGTCAAGAACTCTTGGGGACTTCCGGCAGTCGGTGATCCTAGACTTTACCAAGAGACCCTGCCCCAATAGAGGAAGACATCTGATGTCAACTTCAAGAATCCATTCACCTGTATACACATGTGCACACACATGTGAATATACAAACACACATTCATGCATACCATATACATATATCCATGCAAACAAAGGCGTAAGTATAAGCTGAAACACTTAAATTGTAAAACAAAATGCTTCTAAAAGTTAGAAGCTGTTGGCCAAGCAGGAAAACAATGGCAATTATCTGGAGATATATTTGAAGATGTATGTAGAACATCCCTCCAAATCTCTAATACAGATTCCTGAGAGGAATAATCTGCTCATTAGTTTGTACACCATTTCCATTCATCACTTGACACTTGGGTATCCAGCCCATACTTCTCTTTCATTGTTAACAATGTCAGTATCTGTATAGATGGCCCTTCTAGGAACTTGACCTGTTAGCTCCTTTATTTCCAATAATTGTGAACTCAACTCACAAATCTCATGGTCACACCTCAAGACATTGTCATTATCAATATCTGTGCATGCTTGGTACATTAATTTCAAGCAGCTCTCTCTCTGAGCCCTACATCCAGCCCACGAAGCTCATTTTTTTTCAAGGAATTCTCTAGCCCTACTGTGTGGAGTTTACTGCATTTTACATCCTTCATAGCCTTGTTCCCCTCTCTACCCAGTCACAGCCCATGAACCATCATCAGAATCTCAGTCTCTCTCTCTCTCTCTCTCTCTCTCTCTCTCTCTCTCTCTCTCTCTCTCTCTCTCTCTCTCCCTCTCTCTGTCTCCATTTTTCTAGATACACAAAACCTTTGGCTCTATCTATCTCACCATATATTTTATAGATCCATATACCCATATACTATACTGATAGTTTGGTTTTAATAAGACCGTGAAGGTCAATGGGCTCAGTAATGCCACATGTTCACACTTCTCCTAACCAACAAACTGACTCTTCCAGTCTCCTAAGCAACTCTTCCACACTTTCTCTTTTCCTGTAGAAAAAAAAAAGCTTTCACCTGGTTCTCGGTTTGCTAACCTCTAAATGTGTGAGTCACTAGGGGTGGCCTCAAACCTATTCCCCAAGGAAATGTCTTTCCTGAAGTTACCTTGCTTAGTACTACAGCCTAATCAGTACAAATCAGATTTTCCCTATCAAAGCCAGACTTACATATTGAATATCTGCCTCAATATATCCCAGTGGAAGTCTAAGGGAGAACAAGAGGTTCACATGCTCAACAGATTCATGATTCCCTGCCCTCCATCTTGTTAGCTGGCATCACCATTCATGCATTCACAGCCCAAATCCTAGCAACTATCGGTGACTCTTCCTTCTTCCACAATCCTTTGCCTACACCATCCAATTCTGTAGGCTCTAATTAGACAGATTATTTCCAAAGTCTGACTTCTCCTATCATCTCCTTCAATGCTATGATTTCTTGTCATTCTGGTTATTATAATATCCCTCTATTTTTCTCCTCCTTCCCATTCTTACTTCACAAGAGCCAGAGTACCATGTTAAAAGCTTAAATGCTTTTACATCAAGTCTGCTCAAAGCCTCTAGCTTTTGTCCCTGTATAACTGAGTAGCCTACCAGTTCTCTGGCCTCCACCACTTCCCAGTCTCCTCCACCCATTCCATCTACCACACTGGACCACTGCAGTTCCATAATGCGTAAGTTGAGTACTTTGGCATTAGATTTTCCTAGAGCACTGCACCTTCAGAGAGCCCTTTCCCCAGAGCTCTCTTCACTAGAACATACACATGGCTTTGCCCACAACCTTCTCAGTTGATAAACCAAGAACCACATTCTTATACAGAGGTCTTTTGTCATCAGACTCAATATGGTATCTCTAACCCATACCCATCTATCCTCTCTTCCTGACTTTTCTTCAGGTAACCCCACCCACCTGGCATACTTATTTGCCTCCAGTCTAAACTTTCTCATGACGCAGAAACTACCAAAAGAACCCACAGTCTTCCTACCTCTGCTGCTGTGTCCTCAGCTCCTGAAACAGTGCCATTTAGATGTCAAGATAGCAATAGATGGTTATAGAATTTATAAATCTGCTCTGATATCTTTATTTTTCTTTGGGAGGGTTTTATTGAGACATAATTCATGTTTCTCACAACACAGCTATTTAGTTTGCAATCTGATGGTTCCTACAAGTTCAGAGCTATGCAGCTATGACCATCAAACTTAAAACTGTTTATCACATGGAACACCCCACAGACATTAGTGGTCATGGGCCATTTTTTCCTCTCAGCCAACCCACTCTCCCTACACATACACACACTACTCTTCCCTAAAGTTCCAGGCAATTGCATCTTTGTGTGTAATCTGTCTATGCATTGGTCTAGTCTGGGTATAGATTTTAAATATTCCTCCTTTTTAATATAAGCATATATCCTTTAACTACCATTCCTATCCCTACCACCCAAGGTTGTATTAATCTCAAATTCTACTTTTTTTTGCCACCTGAATGACTTTAGATTACACCTCTAAGTGAGCACATGTGGTATTTGCTTTCCTGAGCCTGGCATCTGGTGTAAATCTTAGAATATACATTCACATATGCACACTACAAAAGGAGTTGGTCTAGCACATAGACTATGCAAAGCAACCTCGGGGCTTGGATACCTGATGACTTACTTTTTCTATTGACTCCAGAGTTTCTGTATATTTTTCTTCTGTCTGCTTAATTTCTGCTAGGCAACAACTTCGTATATCATTTTCTTGGGATTTCTGCATATAGAAGGGTAAAATTAAGGTTATTTAGTTGAATCCTCATATCAGCTTATCTAGGAAAAGATCAAAATCACTTTCCATCCTAAAAAAGACATACTTAGCTGCATTTGTGACATATTTTGTTGGAGCTATTTTTTCAACACTATGAATGAAAAGGTTTTAAGTGACTAAAATAAGCTTCTGAAATAGATATTCTACTTAAATAAAAGCACCTTTTTATTCAAATGTTAATGAATCTGGTAACACAGTCTAAGCATCTTCTTCATGGACAGCAGATTACACATGTACTACAGAAATAACTATAAAATATTAAAAGTATTTTTTAAATACTTAAAAGGAATGTGAGATCTGGGGACACAGCTCATTAGTATGGTAGGTGCCTAGCATATATCAGGCCAAGGTATCAGTCATCAGCAAAACACACACACACACACACACACACACACACACACACACACACACACGATAAGTAAAATCCTTCAAACATTATTTTTACACATTATCATAATACATGGTTCTTTCATTTAGTGTTAAAGTTCAGTATAACATCAAGGTCAGAATCTTACAGACAAAACAGAATTCAGTTCAGACACTGATTTTGTTATCTTTATAACTATAAACAAGTTACTGAGTTTCTCTGTGATTTGGTTTTCGCTTCTGTAAAACTGAAGGACAGCACTAAACCCAAGGAGTGCCAAGTGACCAACTCCATGAAAAACACATTTCACCTTGCCAAGGAGTCCAAATTATTACTGTTGTTAATTAGAGCCCGTGGCAACCACTCAGAGCTGTGTAGTGGGGAAAGACTGTCCTGTGGGTGGAAGAGACCCTGAGATCAGAGTGCCTGGAGGTACTAGCTGCAAAACTGATGCACCTGAAACCCTCTGGAAAATGCTGCAAGGGAGCCTACCTCTAATACATCAAGTTAAACACAGTGATTATAATTCCAACCTCCTTCTGTGCCTCTACTCCCCAGTGTGGAACCCAACAACCTCCCTCGGTCCTTTATTAAAAGCCAGAGCACAGAGAGCAGAGCCAACTCATGAAACCCCTGAAGAAGCTAAGTCACCACCCAGCTGATGAAGAAGTCTTTAGGATAAAAGAATATGCTAATAAATGTCTAAGTGGCTGACGTTTTAAATTTTCAAATTATGGATGAGAAGACAGTTCAAAGCAGTTCTTTCTGGATAGTCTAGATATATGCATGGATGTGAAGCTTTGAGAGCACACTGGTTATGCTAGTATCTGAAGATGTTTAAAAAAAAAAAAAGTATTGCCTTGTCCAGCCTTTATATGAGGGTTTGTGCCTAGTCTAATTGTAACTTGTTATGTGGTGTTCACTTGATATCCCTGGGTGGACTGTTCTTCTCTGAAGGGAAACAGAGGAAGAATGGATCTGGGGGAGAGGGGGAGAGTTGGGGGGGGGGTGGGAAGAGCAAGGGAAACTGCAGTTGGGATGTAATGTATTAGAGAAGAAAGAAAAGAAAAGAAGAAGGTAGAGTCACTTCTGACAAGAGCTAATGAGCAAAAAGGAAGAGTTACTGATGTAACTTATGTTAAATTTAAAGGGAAAGGAATGTATCTGTTTTGGCAAAGATGTACTTTCACAGTTACAATCTCACGATTCACTGAAATTGGATCTTATTGCCAGTCTGCCACTGTTCAGGCAGCTGGTACCGCACTAGCCTCTAAGACTCAATTTCCTCTCTAAGAAAAGAAAGCGCAGACCAAAAAGTCCTGCAGTCATTTTGAACTTAAAAAAACAACAAATAAACAAACAAACCCAGCAGCTTCCATTTCCAAATAAGTTCTAGTTACATAAGTTATAAGCAAACAAGGAGTATTGGTTAAGTATTTCAACAGAAGTTAAAAGTGCATTAATTAATCTTCTAACTAATAGCCTTCCTTAAAATCAACTGCTCAGAGTTCCTTTAAAAACAAGGGAAAGCCCTACAGGTTGCTGAGCTTCCTCGGCCTTCATCAAGTCCTCGTAGACTTCTCCGCCGTCATCCTCCCCGTACACACAGTCATAGAGGTCTTCTTCATCCTCCACACGGGTTTCACTGAAACAAGGAATGCAGTTATGAAGGTGGTGTTCTAGTACAGCAGATGTAACACTGAGACATGCCCTATAGGTTTCAGTTCAAAATAGACTGATTTTACCAGAAAAATTCAGAGAAGTGGGAAAATGGAATTAGTGGAAAGAGTCAAGAGGTTCTCATTATAACTCTGTCCCTTCCAAATAGCTCAAGGACAGACAGAAGATTCCAGCAGTGGGGACAGTGCTAATTAATAGCTAACTGGCTATTTACTTTCACAGAACCATATTAATGATCATCTTGCAGCTAGCCGCAGCTCTAATTCTCTGGGCACCGGTTGTCACAGGGGTATAGCTTAGTATTTGATCTATGAAAAATGATGAATCTGAGAGACCTGGAAGTCACCAGACTTGTCAAAAGTAACCCATCTAGTCTGCAGCAGAGTCACAACCTAAAAACACACTTGCTTTACACTATTTAACAGTCTCGTCATACTGCCTCTGCATCCCAGTGTTCCATGGCCTCAACTTCATTATATTATTAAAGGGCACAGTGTGGGAAGGACAGGAGAGTTAAAGTATAGTTGACATAGTGAAAATCTGTTTGATAACAGCAACAGTTGCTATAATGTCATTATTACCTAATCCATTTCTTTTCAAGCCATGCTTCTAGAAGTTCACTTAGAAGATATACAGACATCTTTATACAAGCAAACTGCCTTTATCTGTCTTAACTATTTGTATTTTATTTTTAAAGGGGGGGATAGGCAAAGATCTTTAAAATATTTAAAATCTACTTTAAAGCCATTAAATACCACATATTGGTTTCTTAGAAATATTTGTACTTTCCAGCCCCCCATGAGCACTTGGACTTTAACAGTGGCTGGCCAGGGCACTGTTCCCAAGCCCCTCCTGTGAAACTATGAACATGGTCAAGCATGGCATGCCCTCTGTTTTATAACTGCTACCCTCTCCAGTTTTCCCTCCTAGTCGAAACCTTCTATAAATGCTTCTACTAACATAACCCTAAAGAATGGCCTTGACCAATATAGAGGTGTTGGAATGAAACATTAATCTCTCAGAGAATGAACTCAACCCTTTAATATGACCAGCCCTGAGCACCCCTCTTCCGCCTGGACAGGCTGAATGTTATAAATTGACATGAACACAAGTAAGACCACAGTAACTGTGTCACTCAGCAGCCTGGAACACTTTTCAAAGATGGTACAATCACAGGCTGTTTGTGTTTGCTAGGAAAGATTATTTGGAGGCATCTGACAGAAGCAAACTGTCAAAACCCAGAGAAAAGGAAGGTATATTAAAGGAGGGAACTGAAGCTTGAGAGAACTATGTTCTGAGAAAAATTCACTTCAGAAATACTTGTCCACCCACCTACCCATCTGCTCATCCAACCAGCAGATATTTTTGAAGAACTGACTGAATTCTATGCTCCAAAGACTCAGAACATCTAGATCAAAAGCTCTCCCATTGAGGATCTGTGTGAAGTGTTTATCATGTAAGTGTGACGACCTGAGTTTGAACTCCCAGAACCCGCATAAAGCTTCGTATGTTAGCACATCTGTAATCCCAGGGTTCTACAGTAAGATAAGAGACAGAGACAAGAGAATCCCTGGAAGTGTGAGGGCCAGCTAGCCAGCCTGTGTATGCAATCTCAACTAATGTAGGAGGCAAGGTTGCCGTCTGGCCTCCAAACACACACATGGGCACCCATGCACCCCCACTCACACATGAATGCTTATACAAATCATGCACGCACATCATACACAATACACAAGCACACATAAACTGCCTTTGTAAGGAGAACATCCTATAAACATACAGTTCTATATATGTAACGAGAGAAATTAACACAAACTAAAGAAGCACAGAAGAGAAAAATCACTAAAGAAAGTCGAAGAAGGCTTCAAAGAGGTCATGTGGCTGAGCTAGATTATGGACATGTCATCTTTTCAACAGCTGTCTGCTGTAAAAATACTGTTTTCTAGGAGAGCACAAGTGCGGTCACAAGACCTAGCCGAGTGGAACTTCACTACCAATACGGCTGGCCCACACCCACATCAAGTGAAGAAAGAGACTGCTCCTGGAAAGGGTGATAACATGAAGGTGGGAGTCCAGACAGCCTGGGATGCTGAGCCTGGCAATCCCTCACAGCAGTGTGCTGGACCACTGGAGGGAAGAGCTGAAACAAAACTATAAAGAGATACACACTCGGTGAACTCAACCGTAACTTGGATATCTAGAGAGCAGCAGGGGCTTTACAGAGAAGGGAAGGTGGGAGAAGAAAACAGGCAGGGGGTAGCAGAAGCCAAGAGGCCAAGCACTCTGAGGCTGAGAGCTACAACTAGAGAAAAGGATGATGAGGAAGGAGACAAACTCGGGACTGTGACACCAGATACAGAAACTATTCGGAACTAGGGAGAGAGGAAAAAGAATGAAAGACGCCTTTCACTTTGGCTTGAACTTGGAGGAGTCAAGCCACATTGGGAGCTCTGCGATTTCCACCCCAGGGTATTTGACGGAGTTTGGCTAGAAAACAGTGGGGCAATTGGGTTAGTCAGAGCACTTTGTCTCATTATGTCTAAGGGGTGAGTGAGATGGGGTCTCTTTATGCAGTCCCTGGCTGTCCAGTGTCTCGGCATTTTGTGTAACCCATCAAAGGGCAGAGAAGTCTGCTGAAGATCAGGATGAGGCTAACTAAGATAATCAACTGAGGAAGGGGCTGGTCCTGATGGGAGGAGTCTGGCCAGAAGCAAAATGGACTATGGAATCCATCCTCTGTCAGTTTGAATTGAAAGTCTCCTCCTACCTGACACCTAACATCCCCTCCAAACTATATCTTACCTAACACTACTACTAAGCAGGACAAGGTGGCAGAGGATAGGTACTAGTCGCCATCAGTGGTATTCAGCCCATGAGGGGCTTTGAAAGGAGCATCATCACAGCACTAGACAGAATACGTTCTTCCTGAGATCCTATTACAAGACCAAGAACCTTACAGACACTTTATAAAACATTGTTGCCAATTAATTTGATAATCATCATCTGTTTTACTTAATGGTAGTGAGTTCTTGGAAGTTTAGAAGCAGTAAGAAATTATCTTTCAAGGGCATTTAAAATATATGACTTCAGGGCCACTCCAAATGTCCCTTCGTCCAAAAGAAGCTACCTTCTGCCCATTGGTCTAGCCTCCAGTAGGGCTCTTCTCACCTGTTCTTCTGCTGGGAGCTCCCAGAGCACCAAGGCACCACACATCTCTTCCAGGACAGTAATTAGGAACCTCTAGCTCCAAGGTCTGAACATCTGGGTTCGAGGACTACCATGAGTGATGTCATCTTGCAAAAGTTAGTTTGATGGACAAATTGGGTTTTTCACTAAATTATAACAGTGGGAACTTAACACAGTCAGTACACGAGATGATGCACAGAATGTGCTAGTGCACTAATGAACATACAATGCACCCTTACTATTGAATGATTAGATAGCTCAACCCTAATGCATAATGCCTGGCACACAGTAGGTGTTTAATGTTCCTTTGGCTTATTCATGTGCATACACCAAACACAGCTTAATCTCTTTTTTCCCTCATTTTTCATGTATATCTATATAATTTCATGTATAGTTGCATGTGCCTATGCATGTTTGCATGTGTAGAGATGTAGGTATGTGTGCAGCTAATGTATGTGTATACGCCTGAAGTTGGTATCTAGAATCTTCCTTGATGGCTCTTCTTCCTTATTCAGTGAGGCAGGGCCTCTCAGTCAAATTCAGAGCTTACCCATATGTCGAGTCTCATTAGCCAGCTTGCTCTAGAGGAACGAACCCCTCTGCCTCTGCTTCCTGAGGCTAGAATTACAGGCAAGCTGCCATGCCTACCCACTATTTCAAAATGGGTTCTGGGAATCCAAACTCGGATCATTTTGCTTGTATAGGTGCTTTAACCATTGAGCCATCCATCCAGCCCATCACAGCTTAAAGTTCTAAGAATACAGACATGCCCAGAGTTCCTGTTGTCGCTGCCTTGGAGGGCAGACACAGACAGCAAGCGGAGCAAGCCAACATTGCTGTAGCCAGAAATAAACACTCTAAAATCACAGAGTAAGGAAAGGGTGTGGTGGCTATTTTTGACAGGTCACCAAAGGAGGTAAAGGGATGCCTGAGAAAGACAAATGGTGAGGGGCCAGCAATACGAGCAGATAGAACAGCCAAGGTAAAGGCACATTAAGTGTTGGACAGATGAAAGGATGGATTCCCACAGATTCCAAGAATTGCTCCTGCAGCATAATCCATCTCTTAGAATTCTTTGCAAACATGCCTGAGCTGTACCATAAGGTCTTTGAGGAGAGAGGATCATGCTTTATATTTATTCTTAATCTGCACAAGTCACTCAATCAGCAGAAGATAATCAGCTGCAAGACCTTCTGCCTTTCTTGAGCATTAAATAATAGAGCCTGCAGGATCCTCTGCTCCTCTGCTCGGCATAAGCACCATCTACTGATCCATCCCTGAATAGCTCCAGCCTGCATCCATCCTTTCTTGGGCTGGCAGCAGAGCATGCACTCTCGGCCCTACAACTCCAGTAGTAAACTGTACTTCCTTTTTATTATCCCCTAATTGTGTAATTCCAGTTTCTCTATCATGCCTTTGAGAAACGTCCAGTTTTTACTTCTCTGCGGTTAGGTTTCTCTTCACAGGAACACAGGACAAGAACTAACAGCCAGTGGGAGCATATTTCCTGTGAAACTTCCTATCATCATTTTAAAGATAATATTTATTATGCCTTAATCATCACATCACTTTTACCCTGCAGAGAGCTTATTACAGTTCACATCTATGCTTCTAAGCACAAATGTGGGCAGTGGCTTAATTGTACTGAAAATATTCAACATACTCTATTAAGTCAGGAAGGCCTTTGTAGATGTCTTCATCATTTACGCTTTCTTCTGTGGGGAAAGGCCTGGGAAGGAAGGAGAAACATGGGAGAGTGAGCCATCAAGATGAGCATTTACCTCCAATTAAATAGTAAAATTTGTTGCCACTCAAACAAGCCATCATATTGAATGGTTTCTAGGGTTTCTCCAAAAGTGCTTGCCCAGCAGCTGTGCCTGGGGCTCCCCCGGGGAGACAGCAACACCTGCTACGCTAAATCATCTCCAACATTACATCCAGTCTCTGTAGACACACGCAGCTGGGGACATGCTAATGTGATTCCCTGATCTCCCTCCTGCCACATACCTGCAGGGCCACACTCAGCACAGTGCCCAGTTCAGGAGACAAGCAGCCTTCCCCATGCCCATGCCTTCCGCACCCTCACTCCAGCTGTAAGATCTGACCCAACAAAGATTCTGACTGCACACCATCTTTCATGGCTCAGCTCGCTAGTAAGGATGATGAGTATTAGAAGGCAAAGACATCACACATATGATCTGGACCATGGCAGACTTTCCTATTCAGACATCACGGTTTAAGTTGCATTTTTTTTTCTATTTTCATTTTTGGAGACATTAACTAAGTAGACTTCAAAGAGACTGACGAGTTGTTTTTGTCCCCTGTTAGAAACACCACACTAATTTCCCCCACTCCTAGCATCTGACATCTTTGTTTGGATCATAATATTCCATCTTGTGACCAAAATAATGCTTTAAAAGTATGCCTAACAAAATCACCACAGCGATTATATTGTAATGGCAAATGCTCTACTTTTTGGCAGTAAGCATGTTTCATGTTTATAAAAAGGAACCATCAAAATAATAAATTGTAAACAATGGCTAAAGAGTTTCATTGGAAATTGGACTTTTTGGTTGTATTTTTATTTTTTTAAAACAATTTTGACTCTAGATATATCATGAATTAATTCAATACTTAAGATAGCAAAGGGACCTACCTTTTTTTTTTTTCAAATAAATGAACACATGTACCCCAGCTTTCAGGGTTGTTCTTTTTCAATACAGGCACATTTTCTCAAGCTTTCATATCTGCATAGGTTCACTATAGAACATTATAGTCCACTGCTATAAATATAGACAAGAAATTTTCAAGGGAAAAAAGACTTCTGATAGGTGTCCTTTCAGAATCAAAAGTTCACACAAAGCAGGCTGTGCTTGTTTCAAAACCTACTCCATACATACAAAGACACAAAATTTATATTGACATGAACAGCTACCCATTACTGAAGAACAAATTAGAAGGAATTGAAGAACAAACCAGCTGATAATCTGTTCCTACAGAAAACTGATCAAACCAGGGCCCATTTCTGAGAAACGGTCTCCAGGATGTCCTCCCGGAGACCACTGTGATAGCCTCCAGGAACTGAGTGTTAAATAGTCCTGGGAGACACATTTGGGTCCCCTCCCTCAGAATTGATATAACCTGGGCACAGAAAAACGAGACGATAGGGCGGAGATAGAGGCTTACAATGCCCTGTCATGGATGGAGTCTAGAAGACAAAGCCTTGAAGAAATAAGGTACAAAATGAAAATTCCATTTCCATGCAGCCTGGCTGTATCTTTTTCATTCCCTGTTTCTTTTATTCTTTACTGACATCTCCAACTTAAGTAGTGTGTAGTCTCTAAAAGAGAACAAGCTTGAACAATTAACACCTCTCTACTTCCATGATTACCACCTGTATTATACTCTACTATATGGAGATGGTACAGATAAACAATCTACTTCTGAACTTTTCATGTATTACTCAACCTTCAACACACATCCTTTTGCATCTACCATTTAATACTTGTCTGACTGTTCCTTAAACCCATAAAAGTTGTGAGTTATTTTTATGGTCTCTTCTACAGGAACCAAATACATTATATTTTTAAATATTTATGTACTAAAACATTTGCATTTGTCTTAATGAATTATACATATATAAATGCTGAAGAAAAAATTTTAAAGGAGCCATAATCAGTGGCAGTCACCAGGGGGCTGAGAGGAATGTTCAGTCATTGTACCTCATTCAATTCTATGAATAAGTTCTTAATTTCTCAGTAAATCTCAAATGTGTGTGTGGCATATAATATATCAAGACTTTTGCAAACAATAGCCATTCAAGAAATCAAGAAAAAACCATTGTGATGAACTACACCAAAGACAGGACCACAGAAGCATGAACTTACCTGATTCCTGTGGCCAATGCTATTGGTGTACGGGATAACCGAGATAATGTTTCTATAACCTGGAGGGAAAAAAAGAGGAAAATGTTCACTGAACATGTATTTAACAAAGCTTAACTGTTTTCTCAAAAGCAGCGGTTTTCCCATTCAATATTAACAATGGTTAGGGAAAGATAAATTTATAGATTAAAAAAGTGTAAATGGAAAGTGTCATGATTGGGAAGCTTAAACACCTGGGTTATACCTGTGTTCCTTCTAATTTTATAACTTAAATCAGATTACTAAGAAGTGAGTGACAGTCTCCTTCCAATAAAATGAGGAGTTAAACTCATTAACCCCAAATACCTAATACCTAGTACTGAAAAACCTTAAATATCACATAAATTAGTCTTCCCCAATATAGTACCCACTAGATATGTGAAGTTATTTAAGTCAAAATTTAAAAAAAAAACACATAAATTCCATTTCCTTGACTATACTAGCCAAACTTGAAGCATTCAGTCATCACGATTTCTGGTGCCTTTTGGAGCACACAGATATCGGATATTTCCACACCACAGCAGGCATTGCTAAGCAGCAAAGTGGTTGGAGATTGCCAGCTCTTGAGCCTGATGACACAAGTTCAAACCCAGGTTTCCCAATCAGGTAACGCTAAGCCACCAGCTACATTCACTAGTTTTAGCTTCTTCCTCTAGATAAGGCCTCAGATACTAGCTAGTGATCATTACACTATAGAAGACTATGAAATAACACAGTACATGCAAAATGATTAAAAGGTAGCCATTCTTTATCATTGCCAACTTAGAACAAATTGCTTTATTCTAATTCTGAGTGAATTCAAGAATTTTTTGTGTAAATTACTTTTGATTATGCATTTCAAAAGCTCCTTATGAAGATCTTCAGCACCTAAGCCCAAAGATACTCTGCTAACACTTTTTGGCAACCATATCTAGTGATTTTACACATCTTTCTTTCAATCATTTGTACCTAACATCACCTTTGTCAGAGACGTCACTAGGAAACCAGGATTGACAAGGCATTTTCCTCATTGACTCCACTTGTATGACCAACACAAGTGCTGAAACTCTCAGAATTGAGCACAACAAAGGAGGTTCTGCTGTGCAGTTCATTCAGAGTAAGAGGGGAAATGAGAGGAAAGGTGTCTGCCTGGACTGAGATAGTCTAGTGCTCATCTAATCAGCTCCAAGGCAGCAATGTAAGCAATGATTTCCCTCAGAGAACGCTCTAAAGGGGACCAGTCCCATGGATGGGTCTCAAAATGCCTGGCTCAGTAGTGAGCCTGCTTGAAGCCCTGTTTGCTAGTTTTCAGATAAACCCAGCTTTGCTAGCCTCTGCAAAACACAGATTAAAAGCCGCTAATTAACGGCTGCACAAAGTTATTGGGAAAAAATGAGAATGCTCATCAAATGCTTGTGAAGTTTTATTCCAGAAAGAACAACGAGCTACACAGGGAATTGTGATTATATATTGAGTGTAAATAGCAATGCCCTGCTGTCCTGGACTCTTGAAAATTGCGAAAAGAATAGATGTGGCACAGTAGCACTAGGAAAAGTGAAAGTAGAGAGGACACACATATCAATCAGTTCAATGAAAGCACTCTCCCAGTTGTTGTGCTTTATGCTGTTGTCTCAGTCCTTGTCTAGCAAGAAAAACAACACAGCAATAATATATTATTACTGCAACTTTCATGTGCATTTTTTGTTTGTTTGTTGTTGGTTTGGTTTTTGTTGTTGTTGTTTTTGGTTTTGTTTTTTGTTTTTTGTTGTTGTTGTTGTTGTTGTTGTTTTTTGAGACAGGGGTTCTCTGTGTAGCTTTGCACCTTTCCTGGGACTTGCTCTGTAGACCAGGCTGGCCTCAAACTCACAGAGATCCGCCTGGCTCTTTCTCTCAAGTGCTGGGATTAAAGGCGTGCGCCACCACCGCTTCATATGCATTTTAATAGTAATTAATTTTGTTCTTTGAAGATATTTGTATAATTATTATAGATTTACAAAATAATTCACTTTCTGACTTTTATCTGCCAACATTCAGAACAACTACAGTATTTTCACATCCACGTGCCTACCTCCTCACCGCAGAGGGGAAGTTGGAACTACAAACAAAACGAAACAAAAATGTACAGCTTGATTTGTCGCGTAAACATCCATCCGCCACCAGAGGGAGCCAGACGATAGTCTATTTCCTTCGTCTTACTGCCTACCTTTAAGCACACTTTGAAAACTAAGCTGAAGCAACTCCTGTGATTCAATGAATGCTGCTTACTATTCAATCTAGAAGACAACACAGATACAAACTCACGCTACAGGGGATGGAAGGAGTGTGTGGTGGTCTTACAATGAGTGGCTGTGAGACCCTCACTTTCATGCTTATCCTATTACACATAGTTCTAATATTAAGTTTAGCCAAACCAAATAAGGGCTGTTTGGTCCATGTGGTGCTTTTAGAACAACGTCTATTCTATAAAGATAGTGTTTATAGATTGAAAGTGGACAAGTACACAAACCAATTCCAGATCCTCCAATCCCCTGTGTGGATTCTCTGACCTGCCCCTCTGAAGCAGAGCAGCAAAAGTATTTAAGAAAGAAAACCTACTGGAAGACACTAAGAAGCTTATTTTCCATGAAATATGTTGATTTTTAAATGGTTATTTCAAGATGATAAATTGTGAACATCAATTCCCAGAAAGGAGGATGAGATAGCAAGAATGTTGTAACAACAAGCTATACTGACTCCACATCCTGGACTTCCTTTCTGTACCCACATCCTCTAGCCTCGCGGGTAAGAAAATGCATGTGTAAAGAAGTCAAGGTTATAACTGGGGTGAGATAAATCAGACCTACTGTGTGAGGAAGGTGAGAGATGTGAACAAGGCTTCTCATTCCCACTTTAAATTGGAGATTACATCCCAGAAGCAATAGGATCATTGAGAATGTTTGGGGAAGGAGAAAACAGGGCTAATTGTATTGGAGAAGGAGAATTCAGGGGAACAGAGGGGACAGGAAATCATGGGGAGCAGCCAGTAGCCAGAAGTCACACAGGAATTTCCTCAATAGTTCAAGAATACTCCAAGTTAGCCACAATGAGACCTTTGGATGTGAGATGTCCATGGGAGCTGTGGCTGAGCATTGTGATGGCTCAGGAGGGAAGAGGAGCCTGGGTGATGAAGGAGTATCCCTTCAGGTGCACCTCCTGGAAAGCCTACTTCAAAATCCCCTAGCTTGGATGGGGTGTGGTCAGAGCTCTGCAAGCCTGCTGGCTCCCACAAGGTACCTTCTCTCTGATCTGCTCCCACCCTACGCCTGGGTCTCATGTACCCTCTCTTAGACCATGGCTATAATTCTGCCCTGGCACTTATCACTTCTTTAAAGTTTTTAAAATCAGCCTTCAATTTTTTTTCAAAAGAACTCAAGTTTTTTTTCAAGTTAAAATATTAATATATGAAAGCCCTCACCCTCCACCTCTCTGAGCTCTATCCAGAGGGGACCACAGCTAAGAGTCTGCTGTCATTCTTGCATCCTTTTTTCCTTTTTCCTTTTATTTCTTCTTCTTCTAATAAATGAGTTCCTGGCTCCCAGCCTGGCATGATGGTTCACATCTGTGATCCTAACACTTAGGAAGCTGAGGCAGGAGGATTATTACAACTTCAAGACCAACCTGTGACACATAGCAAGTTCTAGGGAATTATACATTATGGAAGGTGGCCCTGTCTCAAAAACAATGAGATTTATTATAAAGCTGGTTTTTCAAATCTTTCTAAGAGTTTTCTAAAACATTCAGAGTCACGCTTTGTCACTAACAATCAATCACAGCCATGACATCACGCACAGATGTACTTTATTCATTTTAATGCTGTGTGACACTCGAGCATATGTAAATAATCTAATTATTTGCCATTTTCCCATCAGTAAGTGGTCATAACACTCTGCTACAAAGCCAGCAGTCACTTCCTTACCAAATGTATGTTCAGTTATATGCAGGCTCTGCTGTAGGAAGAATGGTAAAGAGGGGTGCTTGCGCATGGGGGGAAGGAATGAGGAACATTATTTAAACTGCTTACATGAACTTAGACACTCTTGAAGGGCCTGTGAGGATGCAGTAAGGATTCCAGTGATAGTTAGTCAGCTCTCCAACAGTAGGAAATGTCTTCAGGGCAGGAGACCCAAGCCACTTCCCCTCTGTTTGGTTCTCGCAGAGTCACTGGACATAACTAGCGAGCAAGTGAACAAGTAATGCTTGCCTTGCAGAAATCACTGAGAAGATCCTAGATCGCAGGGGTTGGAATGTGTAAAGGGCTAGCCTGGCACAAGCTGGGGAAATAAAAGGTAACTGAAGAAGGAACTCCCAGTGAAAATTAACATTAGTTCACCCAGCTCCTCTGCTCTAGAGCCGACAAGGAGTGTAGGGGGCTCCCTGTCACTTTTTCCATTGACGACTTTTCCTTGGAGAGAGCTTCTTCTCCTCTCTGTCCGTTTAGAAGCTATTACATAAAGCTAAATGCAATACTAAATAACGGACAAACTTCCCATTTTTTAACTATTCTCTTCAAGAGACTCCTGACACAATCCCACTTGGCTTATCCAGCACAGTAATATCACTATCGGAACCTGCAACTGAAGCAAGCCATCTATGTAGACAGGAGCATTGCTAAAGCTCCTTGGATGGTCTTGAGTTAAGGAAGCCACAGTTGCAGAGAATAGCTGAAGGAAACTATGGGGTCCAACATTCATAACAGCAAATAAAAATAAAAACTATTTGTGAATTACCTTCCTGATTTTCCTAAATTTCCTCTCTTCACCTATTCTATGATCCAATAGCTTGGTTCCATACAAATTCCTGGGGCAGTGAGTTTTACAGAGGGGTGGGCTATGCAGGGGCAACCAGAGGCTTGAGCCATGAGTACTAAAACTGGCTTAGCGATTCGGGAGGACATTGTCATGTATAGCATGGCAGCCTGACAGCCCAATGAGCAGCTGTGGCTGGAGACCCAGGTGCAGCATCAAGGCTCCCACAGGCTCGGAGCAAATGCCCTATGGAGCGGAGACAAACACAGGGTCTAAAATAGGTGACTGGGAATAGAGGCTTCGGGGTGTTGGTCTGGAGTCAGACAAAAGCAGGTGGAGAGGTCAGCTGTGACCCAAAGGCAACCAAGGGAACCAGTATATTACACAGAAGCCCTTGACTCTAGATTCTTGACAGTGAGGCCCAGTTCTAAACCCAGCCAGATGGTGAGTTGAGATTAGCAATATATTTTACCTTCAGTCTCCAAGGAAATCAGAAGAAGTCATTATATTAATTTTCTTTGCAATTTCAATTTCACACAGTAAATTACCCCATTAGGATACGCTGCCACTCAGCGTCACTTCCAGCCACATGTTTCAGAGATTTCCTTGAACACTGGCTGCTGCTGTTTTCTGGCTTTTGCTTGCAGGGGAAAAAGGTTCCGAGCACCATCTCCAGGGGCCAAGCAAAGATGTATAACCACGGGAAATAGACGAAGCTTCCTTTCTGATCAAGACTGCAAGCCATGGAAAACAGGTTCCCAGCGTTCTTAAGAATAGTGTACGTATATAGCTTAAATGGGTCAGATTACAGCATGTGCTGACCTTGGTGGTGATGGTTACAAATATAAAAATCTTTTTTTTTTTTTGAAGCACCATAATTGAAATTATCAAGAGTAACTACCTCCTTTAGGAATAGTGTGGGCTAGGTTGTTACATAAGCAGACTGGGGTAAGATTTTCAGAGTTCAAATCCAACCTCCACCTCCCATGGACTGGGTTAATATGGAACGCTCTGACTTGGTTCCCTCTCATATGTGAAGTTTCGGAGAAAATATTTCCTGTGACATAAGCCTATTGTGAGGGAAAAATGAAGCAATCTCGGTGTACACTCGTCTCAGGAGGCATGCCCATGCTGCTATGGTCCTATCTTCCTGCCTTGCCAGCCTCCACCCTCTACCTCCAAAGACCCCCAAAAAGGAGCATCTTTCCCTTAGAACCTGCTTCCTCTCTCAGTGACCCCTAAATTCCACTCTTGCCTCTCCCAGAGTCAGACAATCAAAAGATTTTCTAGAAGCCTACCCCAGAGCTAAGCCTTGTCAATCTGCCCATTGAACTCACCTCAGACGCCATTTTCTCCTCTCTCCCTTTACCTCTGCCTTGCTCTAGTCCCCTTGTCTCATGCCATGTGCTATAATAACTACCTGGTTTGTTTATCTCTGCCTTTCAGTTCCTCTCTCATTAAATTCACCTCTATCTGGCTCCTGTGAAGGCTGAAGGACATTTCTAAACAGTTATTATGATATCCCCAGCCCACCTGAATGTTTATACCTGTGCTCCTCATGTAAAGAGCTGCAACTGCTGAGCAGCACACTCCAGGGTCTCTACACTCTCTGTCCCTCCAGGCCATTCCCTGGGTCCTCTGACATTTGTCATACTAGGCCAGACCCAACCCCACTGCTTGCTGTGCTCCAGGCAGGTCTCAGAATCCTACCTTTAGAGAAGTGGTTCTCCACCTTCCTAATGCTGTGACCCTTTAATATAGTTCCGAATGTTGGTGATGACCCTCAACCATAACATGATTTTCATTGCTACTTCATCACTGGAATTTCACTACTGTTAGAGATTGTAATGCAAATATCTGTTTTCTGATGGTCTTAGGCAACCCCTGTGAAATGGTCCATGACACACACACACACACACACACACACACACACACACACACCCGCCCCCGAAGGGTTGCAGCCCACAGGTTGAGAACCACTGCTTTAGACTATAATTTACACAGGGGTATTCCAAATTAAATGCTTCCTGCTAAAAGACAGGTGGAATGAGGCAGACTGAGAACAACAGGGCCAATGTCCTCACACCAGCTGGAAAACTGGGAGAAACTTCTCATGGTTCTATCACCCTGCTCCCAAGACCTGTGAGGATATCCTGAATGAGAAACTCAACTGTCCGTTCACACCTGTAAAAGAAACCATTCTGCGAATGTGTCCACCTTTGCCAATCACACCCTGCCTTTAAGCTAGGGCTAGAGAGACAAGCTACTGGGGGCTCATAGCGGTTTTAAACAAGTTCAAGGACGAGAATTAAGCTGAACATAGGGGAGGGAACAACATTTCCTCCAGGCCCCACCCCAGTGGAGCGGAGGCTGTGGTAGGCAAGGCCATGGCCAGTTCCCAGGGAAACCACTGCTGGGTCACAGGCTTACTTTCCAGGGCCGTGGCCTCTGTGTTCCCATCAGGTCACAGGTGTTGATATGAGCTGACAGAGCCTGGGGGAGTCCTGTGTGGCTAAAAGGAGTTGGAAATTCTAAACAGCTGCCCACACATCATACAGGTGGAGCAAAGTCAACATATTCTCCAAACACAATTCACTTTCAAAGTCATACAGCTGGCTGGGAAGGACACTGATTCCTGAAGGTGGCCAATGACGATGGCCACCTTCAAGAATGACATGGAGAATGCCAAAGAAAGAGAAAGAAAGAAAGAAAGAAAGAAAGAAAGAAAGAAAGAAAGAAAGAAAGAAAGAAAGAGGCAATGCTGGAGTGAGATGGCCTCACAATAGAGAAGAATGTGGCATTGACTAGCAACTGGAGATACCTCGCCTTGTCTCAGCCTCAGGACAGCTAAGACAGAGACAAACATCTGCAAACCATCTGGCAGAAATGACTGCCAGGACAAGCATAAAATGGCAGTCACACTCTAGGTAGTTTGCTGGCACTGGTCTTTTTTTTCCCCACAGAGAATCACTCTTTTATTCTCCATTTTAATATGTTTGACTTATTTTTTTAATTTAATTTAATTTTACATATCAGCCATGGTTTCCCCTGTCCTCCCCCCTCCTGCCCTGACCTCACCTTCCCCCAGCCCCTCGCCCCCATTCCCATCTCCTCCATGGCAAAGACTCCCCTGGGGATTCAGCTCAACCTGGTAGATTCAGTCCAGGTAGCTCCAGTCCCCTCCTTCCATGCTGAGCAAAGTATCCCCGAATAAGCCTCAGGTTCCAAACAGCCAGCTCATGCACTAAGGACAGGTCTGGGTCCCACTGCCTGGGTACCTCCCAAACAGTTCAAGCTAATCAACTGTCTCACCTATCCAGAGGGCCTGATCCAGTTGGGGGCTCCACAGCTTTTGGTTCATAGTTTGTGTGTTTCCGATAGTTTGGCTTTGTCCCTGTGCTTTTCCAATCTTGGTCTCAACAATTCATGCTCTTACAATCCCTCCTCTTTCTCGACAATTGGACTCCTAGAGCTCCACCTGGGGCCTGGCTGAGGATCTCTACATCTACTTCCATCAGTCATTGGATGAGAGTTCCAGCATGACAGTTAGGGTGTTTGGCCATCTGATCACCAGACTAGGTCAATTTGGGCTTTCTCTCAACCATTGCCAGTAGTCTACAGTGGAGGTATCATTGTGGATTTCTGGGGACCTCTCTAGCACTTTGCTTCTTCCTATTCTCATGTGGTCTTCATTTATCATGGTCTGTGCACTGGTCATTTTATAACCTGCTTGAAAGTGTTGCTTTTCATATGTGCCTGAACAGTTCAAATGAAGGTAAACTAACTCACTGTTATGTAGCTTCCATATCAAAGCTAAGTCAGTGCAAACATGTAAGACACACACATAACTTAAAATTTGCAAAAAGCTTCATTACAAAAACATTAAAGATGAATGTTTGCATATATTTATTCAATATAAGTGAAATATTATTCCAACATGTCATTACTATGAAATTCAAGCCATTTTACATTATTGTTTTTCCACAATCAAGCTTCAACAACTCACATGCAAAAGCATAGTTACAGTTCATCCCAATTCATGCCAGCTACATCTTAAGCACAATGGCCACATGTGGCTGAGGGCTGCTGTCCTGGAGAAGAGGGGTCTAGAAGAGTCCTTCAGAGTAATCAGATCATGATGGGAAAGGAAGCCATGTCCTCAATGACAAAAGCATGGACTGAAGACATCGAATGAATGTGACATGGTGTGAGGCAGGGGAGACAGCTCAGTGGATAAGTGCTTTATGAGCAAGCATAAGAACTGGAGTTCGAATATCCAGCCACACAAAAAACTAGTTGCAAACATCACTAACACTGTGGTTGGTGGGACAGAGTCAGGCAGACAAGCCAGCTTTGCCCAAATGGCAGGTTTAGTGAGAAACCCTCTCTCAAACACTAAGTTGGACAGTAATTGAGGAAGATACTGATCACTGGCCTCTGCTACACACACACACACACACACACACACACACACACACACAGAGAGAGAGAGAGAGAGAGAGAGAGAGAGAGAGAGAGAGAGAGAGAGAGAGAGCGAGCTCCCAAGGACACGTCCCATGAACTCAACTCTCCAGATCTACTCTGCCCTTTGAAGCAGAGCAGAGGAGGGATACAGAGATGGGAGACTGTGGGGGTGGGTCCTGAGAAGAGGAGGTACCTACCCTCCATACAGGATTTATTTATTCCCTAATTCCCCTATCCATAAATGTCACTTGAACAGTCTGCCACTCCAGCAGGCATCGAGCTGAACTCAAATAAAACAGGATTTCTGTGGAAACTGGATTGATCCAGGGGCTTTTTTTCCTTCTTTCCACTTTTCTTAGTGTCAGCCTTGGCTCGGGGCCAGACCTAATCACATCAACTCTTACTTTCAACTTCACGTATTACAGTTAATCGGCTTTTAAACCTTCTCTCGGATCGGGACTCACGCAAAAAATGAAGGTCAGCTTTCGCTCTTATTTAACCACACTTGGAGGCCCTGTGCTTTCCCACTCCATGTCTTTGATTTTCCTTTTTAAGTAACTGTCACAGAATTGCATACGGAGATGTTTTTGAAACAGCATGGCAATATCTGTGGTTTTAAAACTCTGTCACCTGTGACCTTCAAGTCCTTAGGGAGATGTCTGCCTGTGATCCCCAGAAAGCTTCTCTTTCTGAATCTCAGATATTTTTCAACCAGCAAGGAACACTTTTTAGTCACTCGCTGCTCTGAGTATAAGTGACTAATCCAGGATAATCTGAATTTCCTTTAGGGTCTGAGTATTTACCAAGAACTGGATCAGAGAAAATAATCCTTTCAGAGGATGTAGTGAAGTAGCTCATTGCTTAGGCCACAGCCCAGAGGGGAGGGAGACGTTACTCCCCTGCACTGAATGGGGAAGAGACGGTCACTTCTTTCTCTCACATAATTTTTTATTTCTAGTCTGATTCATCTCAACCTTGGATGGGACATTTTAACTGGAAGAGCGTGATGACAGGAAGGAAGGGAGGGAGGGAGGGAGGGAGGGAGGGAGGGAGGGAGGGAGGGAGGATAGGAAAGGAAAGGGAAGGGAAGGGAAGGGAAGGGAAGGGAAGGAAAGGAAAGGAAAGGAAAGGAAAGGAAAGGAAAGGAAAGGAAAGGAAAGGAAAGGAAAGGAAAGGAAAGGAAAGGAAAGGAAAAAAGAAAGGAAAGGAAAGGAAAAAGGAAAGGAAAGGAAAAAGGAAAGGAAAGGAAAAAGGAAAAGAAAGGAAAGGAAAGGAAAAAGGAAAGGAAAGAAGGAAAGGAAAGGAAAGGAAAGGAAAGGAAAGGAAAGGAAAGGAAAGGAAAGGAAAGGAAAGGAAAGGAAAGGAAAAAAGAAAAAAAATGCAGTGCCCCTTTCTTCCAAAGCTGGCCCTGAGACATTTTCCAACAATCTTTGAAGATGGACCTCTGACACTGGACACACCCAACACTCTTTGGCTCAGTCAAACAGAGCTCAGCTCCATCTTCCCACAGTCTAGGAATGGAACAAACTTCTAAATGGGAAATCACATGTATACTGATAAAATCACTAAAATAACTTATTTCTAACCTATCCACAGCCTTGAAATGCCTGCCATAATGGTATCCTCAAAGTACCTATGGTGCTATATATGAAAACTTTTATATATCATAAGTAAACAAGTTCCTTGGGCAGAGAAGCAGGGTGGACCTACTGTGTACTGAACCTGCTGCATACTGACTTCAACTCCATAGAATATAATGTGCTCTAACATTACTTCTTTTTATTTACATTATTGCTTGTTTTCTTTTTTTTAACATTTGTTTATTTCCTATGTATATGTGTGGGTACACACATGCCAAAGTATGCATGTGGAGGTCAGAGGACAGGTTGTGGGTTCTCGCTTTCCATTGTGTGGTTTCAGGGGACTGAACTTAGGTCATTATGCTTGGCAGCAGGTGTATTTACCCACTGCACCTTTCACTAGCTTCCTCTTTTCTTCTGATTATCCCATGTCTTACCTTCCTCCAAAAACAAGCACTCTGTGAAAACATGCAACATTCAAGAGCATTCTAAATGAGGATGATCTTCTAGAATTTCTCCCACAGACAATGACAACAATTTGAATTATAATGTGAAATACCCTAAAGTGATAGGCCAGACTCAAATATTATACCCAATTACAAACATCTGCATAAGTTGTTGAATCCTTCAGTATCATGGAGGGGGGGGGGGGAATATGAGCAGATATAAACAGCTCTCAGGTGATGCAGAAGCTTAAGTCTTGATCTCCTGATCCGGACCAAGGAACTTTCTGTGTGGAATGTTGGAAAGTAGATACAGGGGAGAGTTCTAGTTTAAAAAAAAAAAAAAAAAAAAAGCTATTGATTGAGAAGGAAGGAACTGAAAGATACTCCAAACCCCATCAAACCCCTGCCCTCCTTGATCCTAATGGGATTCCTAACTCTCATCCGATAAGATTATAATTCTCATTGTTGACTATAGAACAAAATCTCAATAACAGGGTAATTGGCTATTTGAATCAAAGCAAAGCTAACCGAAGGACCTAATGGCATTTTTTCCAGGCCACACACACATATACACAAAGTCCTTAGCATAAAACACTGTATCAAAGTGGCTTATACAAAATAGCTTTGCCAACATGACTGCCTCAAAATATCACACAATCAGCAGAGCTCTAGACGCTGGCTGTGGCCTTGCCTTGTTATCAGACAATGATTAGGGTGCTCTGGGTCTCAGACCCTCATCTGTAACAACTGTTGACTTCAGAGAATGGATCTTATAAATTAGTTTTTGATCACCCTAATAAAATACCCGAAGCCGAACATTTGCCAAAGGTATAGAGCTCAGCCAGGTCCAAATGTGTGCACCTGTAGACCCAGCCCCAGGAAGCTAAGGCAGATGGAGCCTATAAGCTCAAGATCACCCTGGAGAAAAGGAATAAAGGAGAGGGAATGGAGAGCAGATAAAGGAGAAATGGTATTCCATCATAATCTTGGAAGCTGAAAGTCTAAGATGAGGCAACCTTGACTGTTTGGCCGCTGTGAGGGCCCCCTTGACTAACACATGACAGTAAATGACAAGAGCATAGATAGGCTCTAGCCTCACTCACTAGATAACAACTTACTCACCAGATAACTCACTAACCCACCCAAAGGAGCATCCACACTGACTTAACTACCTCGCATTAGGCCCACCTCCTAAAACATCTACCACCTTAGCATCACCACGCCAAGAACAAGCCTCTAGCAGATGAACCTTCGAGGAGACAAAGTCCTACAACAATTTACAGGTTTCTAACTTCAACTTCACCCAACAAAGTGGCCACAACTCTGGACCTCACCAGTGAGCCAATGGCCTCACCACTTGTGATTTTTATGGAATATGTCCTTTCAGAAACAAGGCATGCACTGGAGTTGGTGTGCTCAACTACCCATACGTATCCATATTCAATACATTGATATATGTGATTACAGATTCTTACATGATGATGGAAAGGATCTGGATTTTCTACCATGATGTATGAATACAGGGTGGTCTTAATACTTAATGGCCACCAACGCTCTGAGCGCCAACTGATTTTTAAAATGTATAATGGTTTGAGACCAACAGAAGGATTAAATATCTACAAGAGAGCACCCTATATTACAGGTATGTATAAAAAATTTAATGAAAAGTGCAGTAATACATACCTATAATCACACCATGCAAGAAGCTGTGGAAGAAGGGTCACTAAAAGCTCAAGGCCACTTTCTATCTGTATATAGTAAGACCTTATCTTTTAAAAGCTGAAAACTTTAAAAAATAAAGTTAAATGTAATTGGTTATTTATACTCTTTGGTTCTCTGCTAATTTTTACCTTCCTTCTCAGGCAATGACAATAATAATGTCATGGAGGCAAACACATCTTTCTTAAGTTCTTCTTATTTCTTTTGTTGTTTGTTGATTTTGTTTTGTGAGACAGCATTTCTCTGTGTAGCCCTGGCTGCCCAGGAACTCACTCTATAGACAGTGCTGGCCTCGAATTTAGCAATCTGCCTGCCTCTGCCTCACTTGGGATTAAAGACATGTGCCACCACTGTTCAGCTTAATTTTTCTTAAGTTCAATGGTTGTTTTTTGTTTAACATGTCAGATACTAAGATATCCTTCTCCTCTGCTGCTACATGATACATCACTAATAGTTCTCTGAAACTATTTCAGCATGACTCACTGGAAAGCCTCCTTCAAACAAAAAGCTGGGTGGGCAAGATTCTCTTGTGCTTGTTGGAGCCCATGAATCTCTAACTCCACAATTCTTAGATTGTTTCTGTTGTTTCAGTCTTATGAAAAGTCTGGAATGACACAACCCTACAGGACACTTCTAGGGGGCTGGAGTCATGGTCAGTTTATGCTTTAAGATGTATCTTTTATTTTGATTTTGCATGTGTATCTATATGTGTATATGCCACATGTACATGGATGTCCACTGAGGTCAGAAGTGAGCATTACATCCCCTCCAGCTGGAGTTAACAGACAGTTGTGAGTCAATAATAAAATGATTCCTGTACCAGTAAGGGTCTATATACAATCACTTCAAAGTACACTTAACCACAGCTGGAATTCCCCCAGCTGGGCTTAAAAGGAGCTTGCACGCTCCCCTCATGGTCATCACCATCTTCTAATATGGCTAACCCCTGCATGCTGGAATTCTTACTCTCAAGAAATAAATGCTCTTGCTGATTGCATATGTGAATGTTGGCCTTTTGGAGGACGACTCACGGACCCCAACACAACTACATTTGATCAGAGGCCAAGTACTGAAAAGTGACAGAAACACAGTGGGTAAGGCAAACAGGCAAGGGAGAGGCAGAGGTCCAGGAGCCTTTGTGCAAGAACAACCTCCTCATTTCTCAAAAAGTACACACACCTTGGAAAAGCATGTTGTGCTGGGGGATATGCAGTCACACTGTGAACCCCAAGTTTGCACTAATTAAATAAAATTAACCTTGGGTCAGGAGGCTGCATTAGCAACTAGTTGACAGAAAGTAATCATAGAGCCTCACAGGGCATCCAGAAGAGATAGAAAGACACAGGAAGTAGTAGGATGGGAGTGAAGATTCCACAACCTGACACAACCACAAATGTAATGATGGGCAGTGGACTTTATCCTCTAGTGTTCATCACTCTAAAGGGGACTACTTTAAACCCACTGAAATCAACTCTTGGTATCTGCCTCCCAAAAAACTAGAATTGATATTTCATAGAAATACAATGCTCAGATTATCATAACAAATTTGGCTATTTTCACACCCCTGACAAATAACAACTGATTCCAAAGCCAGATTCTGTTTTTTAAGAAAATGCTTCCAATATGCATATTTAATGGTGTCCTGAAATAGAGATATGTCCTAGAAGGCTTAGGCTGATATATAACTTTTAAAAACTTTTGTAGCTGAAGACCTTCTCTCCAGCCCCTGCCAAGTCCTATTAGTCCAACAACCCACTTATAAAATAAACACACCAATACTTATATTATTTAAACTGCTTGGCCATTAGCTCAGTCCTACCATTGTCTAGCTCTTACTCTTATATTCAGCCCATTTCTATTAATCTATATTTTGCCACATGGCTTGTGGCTTACAGGTACCTTACACTCGATTGTCAAGACGGCGGCTGGCCAGTCTCCCGGCCTCCGCCTTCCACTTTCCCCAATTCTCCTCTCTCTTGCCCCACCTATACTTCCTGCCTGGCTACTGGCCAATCAGTGTTTTATTTACTAACCAATCAGAGGAACGCATTTGGCATATAGAACATCCCACAGCAAACTTTCAATACTAAAAGTTTCTATCTGTAACAGAAATATGGGACACTTGCTAAGTGACATCGCTTCTTTGAACTGCCTGTGTTCGAGGACAGCTGCTGAACACAGGCATTACGAAGATGAATGATGCAGCACGCTAGGCCCCAGATGAAAGTGCACTGTTGAAAAAAATGTTCATAAAAATTCAAAGCAGATACACACATCCTTTTTCAAATTGCTTTTAAAACTCAATGCACTGTTTTATAGGATAGTATTTGTATTGGGAGTCAAGCAACAAAACTGCCAAGAAGAAACAATTTATAATAGTAAAACTAGGAAGCTAGAGAGCAGCCCATTGTTCTACGTTGTAGGTCTGTAGTGGGTAGCCATTCCAGCTGTGACCTGGAAGTTCCAAACCCCATTGAGGCTTCGGTAACAGTCATGCCTACAAGGCGGAGCTGAGAGGGGACACTGAAGACCTGGACTCTCTTGGTTCCAGGACCCTGGATGCTGGAAGTAGACCTAGCAGAGTTCTCTAGAGAACACCGCTGGACTGCGCCATACCTTTGCCAGACCCTACAACCTACCTATCCTTTCATTTGTAAGTTACCCCACAAAATAAACCTCCCTTTAACTACGTGGAGTGGCCTTAATAATATCACCAATATAGGTCATGTGTTTGGTCCCCTTCCTCCAACCCTACATTGAGAGCTATTCATTACTGAAATTTCCATCAAAATCAGATGCCTTCACAAGTCACCCTCAATCCAGAACTCTGTGACACAAGCCCCATGCAGGACAGTTCTGAGGGGCTCCAATCTGAAATATCACCCTGCTACAGTTTCTGTGGAATTTAGAATAAAGAATCAAGAATACCTAGAATATGCTATATAGTACCCTGGGATGGCCTCAAGCTCATGGTAATCCTCCTGCATTTGGCTCTCTTGGGTGTACACAAGCACACGTGGCCTGCCAGGTCACCTATTATACTTTATCCCTTCTACACACAGCTACTTCTGTACCATGTTCAGCATGTGTTGAAGCAGCATTGTGTTCTTCTTTTGATGTTTGGGGTTTTCCAGTCCTCAAAGTCAAGGAGGACATCTTTTATATAAAATACCTGCCTCAGACACTCTGGTATAAAAACAAAAGCAGACTGTGACATGCCCTAATATCTGGAGCACATGCTCTTTTTTCCATAATAAGATGATTTTTAGATCAATACCACTTGTAGTGTAAGAGATATTATAATGCTTCTTCTTACTCCTCATATAATCCCCAATGCCCTGGTTTTCCCCAAGTTTGCCATAATTGTAATCAACTAAAAGAATAATATTTTCTTATGTAAACATATATATGCATATTACCTAATTATTTTCTGAGAATAAATACTTAGAAGTTAAGCTTCTGAGCCAAAAGATGTCTATGTTTTTAAAAGTTCTTGAAAAGATCATTAGACTACAAGGGTTTGTTGGTAGTGGTGGTGGTGGTGGTAGTGGGGGGCTGGTGGTGATGGTAGTGATGGTGGTGGTGGTGATGGTTGTGATGGTGGTGGTGGTGGTGGTGGTGATGGTGGTGGTGGTGGTGGTGATGTTTGTGGTGGTGGTGGTGGTGGTAGTGATGGTGGTGGTAGTGGTGGTGGTGGTGGTGGTGGTGGTGGTGGTGATGTTTGTGGTGATGGTTGTGGTGGTGGTGATGGTGGTGGTGGTGATGGTTGTGATGGTGGTGGTGGTGGTGGTGATGGTGGTGGTGGTGATGTTTGTGGTGGTGGTGGTGGTGGTGGTGGTGGTGGTGGTGGTGATGTTTGTGGTGATGGTTATGGTTGTGGTGGTGGTGGTGGTAGTGGTGGTGGTGGTGGTGGTGGTGATGGTAGTGATGTTTGTGGTGATGGTGGGGGGGGGGGGTGGGGGGGTGAATGCTTTAACTTCCCTATAGTTAATGTTTCCTTCAGCTGCTCACGGGGCTGAGTGAAACCTACCCTAAAACCTACAAGATGACTACCATCAGATTCTTCCCCTCTAATCCTTGAGAAGCATCCAGAGATGATCTTGGGAATTCTCCCTTTCTTGGAGCACTTCTTACATTATACTTGGCAAGTAAGAAAATAACCAAAGTCTTATAGTTCCTTTACTTGAACTTCACCTCTTTAAGTTCTCCTTTATCCCTCTGAGTTCAGCAACATTTTGGAGTAGAATCATTACTACACTTACATACAAACTAATTTTGGGGAAAATCAACCCTGCTCGACTTCCCAGGAAAGGGACAATAAGGAATGAATTAAGTATTTTACACAGTCAATGAAGATCTTATTTCCAATGAGAAATGAGAGGTGAAATGTCGGGGCAACTCTTTAATTCCTGGGTAGTGTAGTCATTATTGGGGCACAGGTACCATCTAGGTTCCTGAATCCTTAATATGCCTCTAATTCATAGCTAAATAAAACTAAAAATGTTCTATGTGAATTTACAGCATGCAAGGTCCTGTTCTAAATGTTGTAAGAAAAGCAGAATGTATAAAATCAAAGAGAGCCTCTAAGTCTGAGGAAGCAATCAAGAGCATATTCAAACTGCATTGCCACAGGGAAAAACATTTAAATGCTCCCAAATGATAGTGTAGAGGTCACAAGACAACAGTACGAACTTGCCCTGGTACCACAATTACAACAGATTTCTATAGACAAATACCTTTTCATACTACTCTTCTACTGTGAAAAGTGCCCCCCCCCCCAGCTCATATTGTCTGAATGTTTGGTCTCTAGCTGGCAACAGTGTTTTGGGAGAACCTAACTGGAGAAAGTGGGATGCTAGGGGGCGTTGGTCACTGAAGGTAAGAGCTCAATCAGCTTCTTGTGCAAGTTTCTCTCTGCCTGCTACCAGCTAGGAAGATGTAGCAAGCTACTTCATGTCCTTCCCACCACCATGAACTCTGCCGTGTCTTCCCTGTCAGGAAATCACTTCAAAAGACCACAAATCCTCCTTCCTCTAAATTGCTTCTGTCTTGTGTTGTAGCCCAGTGAGAAAGTAGCAAAAGCAATACTGTAATATCAAATTTGCTCTCCATCTTCTTCCCCAAGTGAGCCATGGGTGCAATTGAGACTGAGAGAGGAAAATATCACAAAAATACCCTTGTATTTCTATACACTGCAGCACAGAAGACTGTTTGGAACCAATTAATGATCTAGATTCCTTTAAAAAAATCTTTGCTAGAAACCCTTTAAAGGTAGTCAAGCTATGGTGTCGTTTACTAAAAAGGACCTTTTACAAGAGACACAACAGATTTCAAATCAAACAACACTCTGAGAAGTTTGTTTTCTCACCAAGGTCACATTTTCAGAAATAACCTCTCCTCTGCTAAAATTTGACCACAAAAGAAAAAGTTGATAAGAATTCCACTGAGACATTTGCCAGTAACTGGTCAAAAGCTAAATAGATGTGAACTCTTAACAACAGCAGCCTAGCCATGATCTCAGCACCTCCCCTAAGCTCCAGCCTCTAAAGTCACCAGACAGGTGCAGGTATCACTTGGGCATCTGTGACTCATGGGTGACACCTACATCTCTCCTTCAGTGGGCCCTATTCCTCAGAACCTCAGAACACCAAAGATGAGAACAGAGAGAAAAAACAGAGGTGGGAATGGGAGTCTCTACATGTTTTTCTCTCAGAACCAAAACTCAGAATTTATGGTCCTGCCTGGGAAACTAAGATCAATCTTTGACATTTATGTAGTCACGTTCATCTATGACCAAAGAAATTATGATAGACTCCAAGCTGGTAGGAACCAGGAACATTCTCACTAGTATTAATATTTAATGTAAACTGAATAAACTATTACTTGATCTAATTCTAATTATTATATTTACATGACAAAACTAAAATGTTTTCTTATAATTTTAGGCTTTTAAATTACTATTCTAGGGGCAATTCCTCTCAGTTGAGCAATCTTATTTTTCTGTCCAAACATAATCTCTGAGTAGATGATCATATCCGAACCTGACTTCCAAACACATTTTTCCTATTCATCCAGGATGTCCTGAGATCAACCTACAGAGAGCAGGAAGGAAGACAGCAGGAAGTGGGTCAAAGGCATCAGTGGGCAGTGGGCAGTCAGAAGAAAGAATGGGCAGTAAAGGGAATGCAGCATGGGCAGCCACCAAGACAGTAGAGGAAAATGGAACTAAACAGGAAACATAGGAAGTGAGAGGGAGACCAGAAACCAGTAAACAGATGGGAAGATGTCATTGTCAAAGTTGGAATGTCACATGGTTCAACTTTTGAACTTGCTTTTCCTCATGCATGCCATGAGTTAACAGTTTTTTTATTATTATTATTATGTGTTTTAATTTTATACATCAGTTCCCCTGTCTTCCCCCCTCCCGCCCCCACCCCCAACTTCCCCCCAGCCCCTCCCCTCTATTCCCATGTCCTCCAGGACCAAGACACCCCTGGGGTTCATTTAAACCTGGTGGATTCAGTACAGGCAGGTCCTGTCCCCTCCTTCCAGGCTGAGCGTGTGTCCCTGTGTAAGCCCAGGGTTCCAAACAGCCAGAGTTAACAGTTTTAACTTTTTTGTTTGTTTGTTTTAGTTTTTTTTTTTTTTTTTAATTTTTCAAGACAGAGTTTCTCTATGTAACAGTCCTAGCTGTCCTTAAATTCACTTTGTAGACCAGCCTGGCCTAAAACTCATAAAGACTCTCCTGCCTCTGCCTCCCAAGTACTGGGATCAAAGGTGTGCACCACCAGTGCCTGGCTAATCATTTAACTTTTGAGATACCAAAGGCTGCATACAGAAGACAGAAGAAGAAAAGATGGCCATGTTTTGCTGCTTTATTTTTAAGCTCATTAGAATGTGAACAGATCTATTGGGCAAAGCACTTGAGTGATGACCCCAAGATACCTTGTTCCTTACACTCATGGATCACCTGAGTAGAGGAACAACTAGCCTAACACTCAGAGCATGAAGTGACATGGGCATGACTAGCCATTTACACAGGTGAAGCAGGTTGACATCGTGCTCAAAATAGCATGACATTTTGAGGGAGCCTCATAGATTAAAAGCAAAGTAGAATATCTGGACAGGCATCAACACTGAATAACAGAAAATGGAGAGTGATGCTTAACAAAATAGTCAACTATATCCTTGATTTATGACAAAAGAATTCTAGATTAACTATTTCTCAAACTTGTGTAAGATTACAAACATCTTAGAAGGAGAGAAACAACAGTAGACCATTTCAGTAGATTGAAATTTATTAAAGAACAGAATTGTTACCCAGAAGCCTACTCAAAAGCAAGTACATTGCTGGCAAAAAGAAAATGCTTTTAGTGTCTAAACAACAGTCACAAATCAATATGAAAACTATTAATAACCACAAAGAAACATGGCAAGGCAGACACTCAGAAGAAGAGGACACAGGGCTGTAAACACACCACAAAGCGTCCACTTCTCAAGGGGACTTCTGGGTAATAAGAAGAATCCATGGCTCAGGAAGTAGGGACTGGTGGCGGGGTGGGGAGTAAGGGGGGTTGTAAGGTTTTTTAAGTTGCAAAAGAAAAACACTGACACCTTTTTGTTTTCAATTATGATTGTATAACAAAAGCACAAAACTAAACAAAATTCACATTTCCTAATGAAATTACACTTTGAAAGTAATGTCTAAATAATATCAGTAACAGAAGCTCAGACAGAGGGGGAGTTCTATGAGTTTAGCTTATAGGAAATTATCTGAATACACTACAGTTCTACCAATGAGCCAGTTAAGATGACTGTCCCATCCATAGATAATATAGATAGTACCTATGCACAATGAGAAATGGTCTTGATAGAGTGATATCTCTGAAAAACATATAAAGTAGTGGTGAGTTGAATGAAAAGCTTCCCATATAAGCTCCTGTGTTTGAACACCCAATTCCCACGTGGTGTGTTTGGGAAGGTTATGAAACCCTGAGGAGGTAGAGGAAGTATGTCATTGGGGACAGTCTTTAAAGTTGTGCAGCCTTGTCTTACTTCCTGTTCTCATACCCTGTTTCTTGTGTGTGGATAAAAATGTGATCACTCGGCTTCCAATTCCTGCTGCCATGCTTTCCCTTGACTGTTGCCACTCCTTCCTCACCATGATTGACTCTACCCTTCTGGAACTGTAAGGCAAAATAAACCCTTTCTTCCTTTTGTTGCTTTCGCCAGGGTATTTTTATCATAGTAACAGAAAAGTAACTAGTACAGAAAGGAAATCTCATAACAGACAAGGAAAAACCAAAACTGACTCCCATGTATGTGACCAGTGTGTCTCTTTGTGATTACCCCGTAAACTCTAGTGACAGTATTTTCCTTATTATTTTCTACTTATTTATTTAATTTACTTTGACAGAGGCATATGACACAATGTGCATGTAAAGATCAAAGGACAGCTTGTGGGAATCAGTTCTCTTCCACCATGTGGGTCCCAGGTATCAAACAAAAGTCATCAGGCTTAGTAGCAAAAGCTCCCTTAATTGCTGAGCCATCTCATCAGCCCATCATTATTATTTCTTAGTCTGGTTTCCAAAGAGTAGGAAATTAAGTATATATGAAACTAGTCAATATCACAATATCAGCTATGAATAGTTGGCATGCACACACACACACACACACACACACACAGAAAACTATTTAAGACATTCAACAGTATTAATTCTATATGGAGAATCTGGTAATATTTTATTTGTACTGAAATGTGATTTTATTTGTATGTTAATAAATAAGGTAGCCTGGGGGTCAGAGCTAATAACAAGCCATAGCAGAAGCCAGACGGTGGTGGCATATACCTTTAATCCAGATCACATGACAGGCAGATCTCTGTGCGTTCAAGGATACAGCCAGCATGGAGACATAAGCCTTTAATCTCAATACCAACCATAGAAGACCTGGAGGTCTGTACAGACAGGCAGTGATGAGGAGGTCATGTGGTTGGGTTTACAACCAATGAGAAGGCACAACAGAAAGTCTATAAAAAAGACAGACACAGAGGAAGTAGATCTCCTTGCAGAGAGGAAGGCCAGCAGCAACAGTGAAAGGTAAGAAAAGGTTTTCAGCTCTGACCTCTTGGCTTTTAACTCTGCAATTGGCTCTGTGTTTCTTATTTAACAAGATGGTTACATCTACAGGAGAGCAGTGTATGCAAAACTCACAAGCCAAAGTAAATGACTATCTTGCACTGCTAAATCAAGTTCCTTTGTTACTCTGTAATTTAGAAACAACACTGGTCTGAGGATATGGCTCCATTGGAAAAGTGTTTGCTGCAGAGGCATGAAGACTTGTGATGAAATCCCCCTGTACTCTTGTAACATTAGCAATGTGTGCATATAATCCCAGCACTGGAAGATGGGAGGAAAGGATTGAGGAAGACACTGGACATCAACATCTGGCCTCCACACACATTCTGCATTCTCTCTCTTACCTCCCTTTCTCTTTCTCCCTCTCTAATGCTCAATAGAAACCATCACCTAAGGTTTATTTCTCACTCAGCTAATCACCAATCAAGAACCTATCTGGAGTCTAATAGTAATAGGACAAGGGCTGTGGATGTGGCTCAGTAATGAGGCCTTACACATGCTTGAGTGAAAACTGTAAGTACAACCTCAACACAGGAAGGGAAATGTATATGTGCAAAGGGTACCCTTCTAAAGACGAGGAAGGGGAGTAGGAAAAATATAAAAATTTAGGAATTAAAAATACTTGAAGAATTTTAAACTAGGAAAGGAAAAAAATGCCACTGAATTCTAAACCCAAATGCATGTCATAAATAATTAAATATGAAAACAATATTCAATAAGGCGATTGTGGTGGCATGAAGATGTCAAGGAAAAGGAGAGACCAACTAAACCCAAGAAAAGGCAGAAAGTGGACATTAGGGAAGAATGGGAATGACAGGTCAAGAATATCCACTCTCTACATTTTCCCTCCTCAATTGATGGGGAAGGGAATTCAAGCCAAAAGTGATCCAAAGGCCACTGACTCCTGGACTAGCCAATGGCTGATGTACACAACAGAAGGGATGAGGAAAGCAGGGCTTTGGGGGAGTGGCTAGCAGCCATGGGCGTGGCCAATCTAAGAGGAGAAAGTACTAAAGTAACAGAAGACAAAAGATGGTTGAGGAACTCCAAAGTCAAGGTCTCGAAGCTGTAAACTGGTATGATGGCCCCCATCACAGAAAGGAGGCTGCCTGATTTAAAAGCATCTTCAGATTACAGCGGTAACTGACTCCCAATGATGAGCACAAGAAAGAATTCCAAAGCTCTGGGCCCAAAGGAATCAAGTCCCACTTCAGTTTTCCTTACATTTGAAATGAGAAGAAACCCCATTCCACTGAAATAAGTTATAATGAAGACTCGGTTATATGCTCCAGTGTCTGTCTTTTGCTTGTATGTTGTGTTCATTATCACCTCCCTGTGCATGAAGAATGCCTATCTTAAGAGGCGGAGCTGACTTTCCACTCTAACATAGAGCTGTCCATCACTCACAACCCAATCTGCACCTCAGCCCAGGCTGAGGAGGGCCTGCACACATGACCTAGTTTGCACCGCTTAGATACTCCAGTTCCACTTCCACTTGGAAGCTCATGAAGGAAGCAAACAAATTTGTATTTGTACATTCATAGCAACAGTGAGCAACATCTACAGTCAGAGCTCGAGGGCAGTGGCTGAGTCCAGGACAACCACCCTGTCTCAAAGACAGTACCCCTGGCAGGTCACATAACCAGACAAGCCCCATAGATCACTGCAGGCACTTTTCCTGCCTGCTGGGCACCAAGGCCCTGCCAGAGACTCAAGGAGTGACTTAATGGGCTCCACCTGACGGTCTTTCTACCAATTACCTCAGCCAGCATCTGTTTCTTTGACTTACAGCTACAAATCCAGATTCCTAAAGACATGGATGAGAACAATGTGTGAACCCTCAGCAAAACTCATGTTCGAAGATGGGAAATCAATAGAATTCAAGCACTGTCTATCCTAGGGTGCTCTCTGTTTAGGCTATTAGGAATCTGGAAACAGTATCTCCAAGTTCCAGGTCTTGTCAATAGCCCCCTTAGACATGTATCTCCTTGCCTAACATAGAAGTAGCATGTTATATTTTAAAAAAAGAACACAGGTTTTAGAATAAAGTGAATATCGGAGTAAGCTAGGAAAGTTACACCTATCTGAGCCCATTTCTCACATATAATTTTCGTGATCCTCAAGCCAATGCTGGGGTTCAAATGAGATTCATAGGTATGAAAATCTTCAACTCATGTCAAATGTGCTTGTTTTGGTCTTAAAGTGAGAAAGCACCGGCTTCTTCGTTGACAAACACGGGCCATTTGCAGCCTTATGTAACCAGAACCTTGTCCAGTCCTGGTTGCAGTCTCCTCTCTGACCCTGATTCTGCCAACCTCCTGGCACTGTCAAATGAACCACTAATAAACTTCACTTAGGCACCAGATGGGCCTGCCTGTAGGTACTTTTTGGTATCTAGGCTTAATGTATTTCTTTTAGCTCATTTTCTTTTGCTTGCTGTGAGTCGTAAGAACCTTAGCCTGGCAGCTGAAGTTCTTAGGGTGATATATCCTCATAATAGATAATTTGGAAAGAATGGAGAATGCAAAGCATGGGTAATAACACAAACCTTTGACAGCTAGAAGCAATCTGAAGGAATGTCTATTCAAACTCCAATGCTCCACATGAGCAAAATGAAATGGAGAGGTGCCAAGAGGGCCTCTTCATCACCTCTATCACCATTTCATATACCAACTAGCTATCACTCAGTATCTGCAGATGCTCATTGGCATCACTCAGGCCACAGTCCTGCCTCTAGCCTGGACCTCATGACTCTAGTATAGTCTAGCCTGCATGTCCAGAGACTGAAGTGGCATCAGACTCCCTAGTCTCCAAAGCAATGCTCCCCCTATGACAAGCATCAGATTCAGTGCAAAAGGCTCCAAGAGGTCCTAAGGGATCCTTCCAAGGAGAGGTTCCAGTCTCTAAAGAAGCTTTAGTACTCAGTGGGGGGTGAATAGTATGTGCCTAACAAACGACAGGGCTAAAAGACTGAAGGAGTCAGGGGAGATCTAAAAGGACCCTGGAGGGAAGTAAAACTCCAACCATGGCAGCAGAAATCCCTGAAGGCTTGCAGGGATGGTAACATGTGAATTGGGCATAAGGGGGCCCTGAAGAGTTAGTTCCACAGACAGAGAGGAACATTCCAAAACTAGAGAGGCAGATGCATGGTGAGACGCATGGTGCCGGCTGGTGTACAGTATGTCTGGGGAAGGGAGAGGAGCCATCTGCCAAAGCAAGGCCCATGTGGCAAAAAGGAAAAGCAGATAAGACATGATGCTCAATAAGCACATTAGGAAAGGCTTCCAAGCTGTGTTAAGAAAGGAGGGGGTGTTTCCCTCTGTAGCATGGGGAGCCATCAAAAGTACAAAGAGAAATGAAAACAGCTGAGTTTAGGAATTAATGAGTGGAAGGAACACAGAGGGAATCAGAGAGGCCAGTTAAGTAACCTCAGCAATGGCCAGAAAGCAAAATGGAGGGCCATCTGAAGGCAGGTGTGAAGACAGGAAGGAGAGAACTTCTGGAATGGCAATCAGACCATTAGAGGGCAAAGGTAATCAGACAGGACAGTATCTCTTGGAGCTGGAAGCATAGAAACATCTGCAGCTGTTCCAAGTGCAAACTGAACAAGAAGAAGAACAAAAATGTCTCTCTGTTAACAACTGTCTCCCAGGAAGATCAGGCCACTCTGTACCCACAAGCTCATCAAGCAAACAACACTTAGTAGACCCAGTGCCCCACAGGCTGCCCCCAAAAGCTCTGGACTGTAGCAGGAATCCTAAAAAGTCTTACTAATAAAATCAAACCTAGAGCAAGGTACTGGGGTGAACGCTGAAAGATCAGAGAAACAGAACCAGCCACAGCTAACCTCACCTCGCCAACTCCTCAGTTGATCCTATTTTCTCAACCTGGAAGCCTCTGAGTCCTCATCCGAATGGATCTCAGCTGAACTGCTGCTCAAAAGCCTAACAGCTTAACCAGGCTCTAGTTCCTGGTCCTCATGCCTTATATACCTTTCTGCTTCGTGCTATCACTTCCTGGGATTAAAGGCCTGGGTCACCATGCCTGGCTGTTTCCAGTGTGGCTTTGAACTCACAGAGATCCAGAGGGATTTCTGCCTCCAGAATGCTGGGATTAAAGGCGTGAGTGACACCATTTTGTGGCCTCTCTCTCTAGTGGCTGTTCTGTTCTCTGACCCCAGATAAGTTTATTAGGGTGAACAATATATTGGGGACACAATAACACCATACTGGATACCCATTCACATAAGCAATACATTCAGAAAAGACACCAGGGGGCAGAATAATCACTAAATGGCACATAGGAACTCTCAATTATACCAACTGTTCCCATCTGGTTCCCTCCTGGGCCGAGTTCAGGAGTGAGGAGCAGGATCTGCTCCTCTGCACCATGTGATGGAAGCTGGTCTAAACCAGAGACAGCCTTCCAGATTCACAGTCAACCCCAAAGGTTGCTGTCCCACTCAATCAGCATCCCTCTACAATGCAGCTGCATTCTCTCTGGTCAAAGTGTCCCCATTAAGTTCAGTGGAAATGTGACCAGAGTGTTCTAACAGGAAATGCCAATCATGCTTTCAGCAGTGACTACCTGAGAACCACATAGGTCCAAGTTCTGGAACAAAGGGAGAGTAGAAAGGAAAGGAAAGGGCAAACAGGTTAATAATCTAAAATTATTATATGGTGATATTATCTGAAATGGATAAGCTATGAACTCAAATGATGTATCTCTGGGGTTTAACCACAAAAGCTACAAAAAACAAAAATAATAGATTGTGTTATTGATTCTAATTTTTATATGTTATATATAAATGTGCATATAATATATAATTGTAAATTTAGATACATATAGGCAATATAAATAACGCTTTTTAGTATATACAAAGGTAGTAAAAGTATACACTATCACAGGGGTGAAAGCCAAGGATACTCCTGAAAGCAAGTGTCTAATTGGCTAGTTTCTCAGTCTTCCCTCCTAACTGACATGTCCTAATAGCAAAAGCTTTAAAAGGAAGGTGACAGGCTGTGGAAATAGCTCAGTTGGCAAAGTATTTGCCGCACAAACATGAGGACCTGAGTTCAGTCCTCAGCATCCAAATAAAGATCCTGATGTTGGGGCTGGAGAGATGGCTCAGCAGTTAAGAACACTGGCTGCTCTTCCAGGGGACTTGGGTTTCATTTTCAGGACCCACATGGTGGCTCACATCTTTCTGTAACTCTAGTCCCAGGGAATCCAATGCCCTTTTCTGGCCTCTTTAGGCACTGTAGATACATGGTACAGAGACATATATGCAGGCAAAATGCCTATACAAATAAAACTAAAAATGAATGAAAAGAAACATTTTTAAATCAGATGTATGGGGTATGCTTGTAATCCCAAAACCATAAAGGCAAAAATAGGTGAATCCCTGGGTCTTGCTGGTTAGCCAGCCTAGCTGAATTAGACTCTAATCCCCATGGAAGATCCTCTCTCAAAAGACAAACTGGACACTTCCCAAAGAATGACACTTGAGTTTAACCTCTGGACTCCCAACATGCACACACATGCACACATGCACACATGCACAAACCCTCTCTCTCTCTCTCTCTCTCTCTCTCTCTCTCTCTCTCTCTCTTGCTCTCCCTTTCTCTCTCCCCCTTTCTCTCTCCCTCTCTCCCAGTAGACTTCACCAGTATCTCATCAAGTATATGACTTCTCTGAATTACTGAATTTTGGTACTCAAAATGTATATGAATTTTTGTTCCATTAAATTTTATGACCCTGCAGAATTGCTTTTAAAAACACATGTTTATTACTGTGTCAGTTCTTTTGATTGTTTTCTTAGCTATTAGTGATCTCTGCTTTAACTCAAACTTAGGAGGCCAAACTGACCTCTGACATTTCCTCCAGCTGAAATAGCAGATTCTCTCAATGAACTAATTCTTTTTGTTTTTAATAATTTAACTTTCCTTCTTTTGCCTTCAAAATGCATCACTATCAACTTCTTAGCAACAGAAAATATTTCTCTTCTTGTTATCATAGAGATTCAAGATATTTTAAATAATATATATTCTATACATTTGATACATATATTCTATACTATATGGAAAAGAATCATTCATGAGCAAGAAACTCACATGACAGTAAGAAGAAGTGTTAGCTACATATAACACAATACTTATTATGAAAAGAAGAGAAATCTGAATGTAGTGCTATGTGCTTTTAATCCCAGCACTTGGGAGACAGAGGCAGATGTATCCCTGTGAGTTGGAGACCAGCCTAGTCTACATAGTGAGTTCCAGGCCATTTGGAGGTATATAGTAAGACTGTCTAAAACACATGATCTGAAACAAATGTGGCAAAAGGTTGGCTATTTCCTAAATCTTACTGATGAGTAAGTAATATAAATATTTCTAAATGCTGTTTCTTGGAAAAATAGAAATATACCACTTTCTAATTTAAGTGGGAAAATGAGGGTGGAGGAACTTGGAGTGCTTTTTGTATTACCTTTGAACCAAATACACTGTCCAAGGACTTACTGTAAACTGCTTTCTTAACATGGAAATGTGATGACTGTTGGGTTAAATCTACAATGACAGTTACCACAACTATGGCCTTTTCCTCTTTTCAAGTCCAAGGTGCCAGACAGAAATAACTCAGTTTCATTGTCACATTCCCTGTTGTAATCCTTTGTATCTAATACATTTAGAAGAAGTAACAGTCAACATCATTTCTCAGTTATAAATGAGAAAGCCTTTCTCAGTGCCTATATAATAAGAAAGCACAGCTGTCCTAATGACTCAGATAACTACGAGCATTAAAAGGCTGTGAGCAGTGTCCTGTTCCACTATCCCCTGCAAGCCATGTGTGGGAATTCGTCACTGACTCAGAAGGCTGGAGAAACATGGAGTCAGGAAATAAGCTTCTCCCTGTGTGTTCACTATGGATGAAGATGTCAGAGATGAAGATTTCATCTTGAATTCAATTTTCATCTTGAATTCAAATTTCCTATAATGATCACTTCTGTTCTTATTTCATTAGAGGACAAAGTTCTAAAAATGGGTAAAGTACTCTCAGACACAGAGGACAGATGTAAGAGAACCCGCACATATATTTACTGACTTGGAAGCAGCAGTCATCACCAAGAAAGGAGGTAGACCATCAAGATACAATGAAAAATAAGACAACACCTTTTCCTCATGATACAAATGTAGGAAACAGGAAAGAGATCCACCTTGAAGAGAAGGGGTCTCTCTATGGAGGAGTCACAGAGAAGAGGCCATGGAAGGGGATGACCAGAGAAAAGGATTAACAAGTGAAGACTCTGGAGAGGAAGGTTTGAGTGCATTCTAAGAGATGCAGATAGCCCTATGTCCATAGTAAAAAAAAAAAAAAAAGGGAAGAGGGAATACATTATATATCAAACCCAAAGAAAAGCTGGCATCTAATGGCTACACAGCCTGGGAGGCAATTTATATGTTTGGCCCTGTGGAAAGAGACTGAAGGAAGGCAAGAGCCAGGGTGGGAAAATTGGTAAGTTAAGATGCTGCTATAGTAGTATAGGCAAAGGATTATGTCGGGGTGGACAAAATGATTGGGAAATAGATACATTTCTTCCATAATAAACATTTTTGAACACTTACTGTGATTCAGACATATATAGATGGTGCAAAACAGCAGGGCAGACAAGATTCTTTGTTCTTATAAATGTTTTTAAATAGTCATAAAAAAGTTGGCTGATAAGATGTTATGAAGACAATAAATGAAGTTTATGGGGTAGGGAGGATGGGGAAGACACAATTTAAAGAAGGCTTAGACTACAAAACACAGTCAAAAATGGATGTGTTGATTTGTTGGCTTTTGTTTTATTTTGTTTTATTTTTGTTTGTGTGTTTTTAAATCAAAGATCTAATTGATAAGAAAGTACTCAGAAGCATAAAAAGAGGAGAAAGCTGAAGAAATTCCAGGTAAATCTAGATCAAATCCATCAGACTGTTTACATATAATATTAAAGAATCAGAAATAAGCACCGTGGATTCAGATCCATGGCAGAGCTCTTATCTATCGATCCGGCTAGTTTAATGCCTACTTGAGTCATTTTGGAAAAGGGAACTTCAATTGAGGAAACACCACCACCAGACTTGCCTATGGGCAAGACTATGGAGCCTTCATTTTTATTGATGCTTGATGTAGGAGGACCCAGCCCATTGTGGGCATCACCACTTCTAGACTGGTGGTTCTGGGTGCTTATAAAAGCAGGCTGAGCAAGCCATGAAGAGCAAGCAAGAAAGCAGTACTCCTCCATGGTTTCTACTTCAGTCCCTGCCTCCATGTTCCTTCTTTGAATTCCTACCCTAGCTTCCTTCAATAATGAAGTGTGGTATAGAACTCTAAGCTGAAATAAATTGTTTCCTCCCCAAGTTGCTTTTGGTCATGGTATTTTCTCATATCAGTAGAAACCCTAACTAATATGTTATGTATATTATAATAGTATGTGTGAAGCCCAGCACCTCAAGAGATAAAATTTCTTTTAAAAATGAGGAGTAATGAATTAGTTACAAACAGGCCTGTGATTTTAAAGATTACAGATGCTACCATTTTTCAAAATAGAGGTTTAGGAAGTGTAAGTACCTGTAAAAGTCTTCAAATTAGGTGGGAATTTTTGATAAATAAATTTGAGGCCTTGTGAAGTATATACAGGGTACAAGTGTGGAGTTTATCAGATATATGAAATACAAATCTGAGAGAATCTGAACAGAAAGATTAAGTGAACACATGGGATGGGATGGTTGAAACTGCTTATGTGGGTTCTGCAGCATAAAACAAGAACATGGCTAGATTATGGAGCTGAAATCCTCCACAGTTTAGAAGTCAAGCAGAGGAAGAAAGGGGACTAGCCAGTGAGGTAATAGGGAAGCCAGAAGACACCTGACATAAACTGACCCTCACAAAAAAGAAAAAAGAAAATAACCATGTTGAAATCTTACCCCTACTGTTTCTGTATTTAGGAATGAGACCTCTAAGGAAGTGGCTGAGGCTGAATGGGGTCATAAGGGTGGGGCTCTGATCAAATAGGAATGTTGCCCTGATAAGAAGAGAAACTAAAGGGAGATGTGTTTTCAGTTGATAAGCTGCTTGCCTAGCATGCATGAGGTCCTGGGTTCAATCCCCAGCACCACATCCCCGGCTACACAGTGAGCTTGATGACAACCTAGGCAATATGACACTGTGTCTCAAAAAACAAAAAGGGGAACCAACCAAACTGAGAGTAGTGGCTACCAGGAGGCAATGGAATGCCACAAGTTCGAAGCTGCCCTGGTCTGCATAGTGCATTCCCAACCAGCCTGGACCAGAGTCACACCCTGAGTTTCCTAACTGCTCTCCATGTCTAGCCGCAAGGAAAGGCCATGTGAGTATACAGTGAAAGAGCCACTGTCTACAAACAGGAAAAGAGCTCTCACCAGAAAACAATGCTGTTAACTCTTTGATTTTGGACTCGGAGCCTCTAGAACTCCATGAATGTGAATCCCTGCCAAGTTAGCCAGTCCTGCTCTGCTGTCATTTTGAGGAAGCAGAGAAAAGGGAAGGCTTCAAGAAATAGACAGAGGAGAATAGGGTTCAATGCTGATGAAAGGGTGACTAAGCACAGAGAATGCCCCAGAACGGGGACAATCAGTGTCGGGGCGCTGCTGATGTATGCACTACTAGTGCAGTAAGGAAGAAGATGCCATACTGGGATAAGCTGGCGGCAAAAAAGCAATGTGATGAACCTGAGAGTCACAGGTTCTAAGAGGCTTGAAGAGTAACAACAAAGATGTAGTAACACACGCTATACATTTATGAGAATGGCCTCATACAGAGGTTAAAATATAAGATGTCATATCAATATTTCACACCACCACACATGGTTTTCTGCTAGGTTCCTGGAAGGATCAAAGGTGAATAAGGCTAGCCTTTTAGAAAGCGAGCACAGTTCCAAACAAAATGCCTTACAGATGTTCCTTAAGTAAACTATTTGAACATGCACTCTCTACCTGTGCTTACAGTGGCAGCACATTTCACCTCTGCAGCACTATTAGCCACACAGTGGAAACGAGGAGTCAGAACAATGTTATAACTGATTGAACTGAGCCTGCATTTTAAGATTCAACGATAAGCCTATATATTCTGTACAATTCCCAACAATAACTAGGTAGTTACAAAGATGTGTGCATTCGGGCACAGACAAAAATCTTACTACAAATTACTATAATATAAACACAATATATAAAAAAAAAAGAAACACAAAGTGAAAGAGAGAGAACCATAAACACCCTGGAGTATAGAAGCAGCAGTAATGGGACTCAGTTTTTGTTTTGTTTTTAAAGATTAGGAATGAGAGTATGAATAGTGGTATGAAATTCTCAAAGAATTCATTTATAAGTTTTTTTTGTTTGTTTGTTTGTTTTTAAGAGTCCACAGATGCTTAGGGAGTCAAGAAATCTAGATTCTGGCTATCTAAAATCTTCTGGTCACATATCACCAAAAATGAAAGTCAGCAGAGCCCCAGAGGTGGACCCCCACCTGCATTTGAAATCAATCCTACTGTAATGAAGCCATGCCCACACCCTTGCATGCTGTGACTGCTTTGCTGCTAACCTGTTGGTTTGCCAAGTTGCAACAGAGACGTTGTGACTTAAAAGGGCTAAGTGTTTCTGAATGCATATTTTACAGAAGATGTTTACTGGCCCTCGACTTGGATAACCTGCCAAATGTCAGGACTGCCACACTACAGACAGACCATCCAATAATGGATGCAGGGTAAGCAGGATCCTATGTTTACCAGTAATGGACCTTTCTTTCGTTGCTTTATATCTTCACCCTATAGTTTGCTTCAACAAAACAATGAAAGCTGGAAACAGGAAGTAACAGCTAAAAATAAACATGAGAATCAATACAATTGCCCTTTACCAAAGAGACAACAATAGATTTCTTCTGCTACACTTAGTGTGCATGGTGTGACTTGCTGTTGGGAAATGAAGCCAAGACCATGTACGTGTTAACCATGCACTCTGCCACTGAGCCACAACTTCAGACCATATTCAGAAGATCTCCTAGTTACCTTCTCTGTTGATGATAAAACACCCACCAAAACCAACATGAGGAGGAAAGGGTTTATTTGGATTACAGTCCATCATGGAGGAATGTGGTATTGTGTTCCCAAAAATATTGTGCAGGATAATAAACTTATTTGGGGTCAGAGAGCAGGATGGCCACAATATTAAACATGAGGATAGGCAGTGGTAGCACACGTCTTTAATCCTAGCATTCCAGAGACAGAAATACCTCTGGATCCCTGAGTTCAAGACCACATTAGAAACAGCCAGGCATGGTGACACACCTTTAATCCCAGAAATCCAGCCTTTAATCCCAGGGAGTGACTGCAGAAAGTAGAAAGATTATATAAGGCATGAAGACCAAACTAGCAGCATTTGGCTAGTTAAGCATTCAGGCTTTGGAGCAACACAGTTCAGCTGAGATCCACTCTGGATGAGGACACAGAAGCTTCCAGTCTGAGGAAACAGGATCAGCTGAGGAACTGGCGAGGTGAGGAAACTGTGGCTTGTTCTGTCTCTCTGATTTTCCAGCAGTTGCCCCAATAACTGGCCTCGGGTTTGATTTTTATTAATAAGACCTTTCAAGATTCGTGCTACAGAGGAATCCAGAGCAGGAGCTCAAGCAGGAACAGAAGCAGAGGCCATGGAGGAGTGCTGCTGATGACTGGCTTGTTCCTTATACCCTGCTCAGATTGATTTCTTATCCACCTACCTGGGGGTGGTACCACCCACAGTGGGCCTGGTCCTTCCACATCCATCAACAAAATGCCCCCACAGACTTTCTAATCTAATGGAGTCAATTGGGGGGTCTCCTCTCCCCAAGTGACTCTAGAATGTGTCAACTTGACAATAATTAACCAGCATAGAAGTGCTGTGCTGTGAAAAAATGCCAGAGATTATCCTCCCTTACAGGTTAAAGGAGGAGGAAAAATGACAGAGACCTATGATAAGAGAGACTTCTGGTGGTTCCTCATTCTCATGAGAAGAAATAGTTTTCTTTCTCCCACAGAAAATGTTCATTCTGTCCCCTGCTCTTCCCCAAAACACTTAGTCTTTTCCTACATTAGTGCCTTTGCCAGAATGCAATTCTCAATCTTTCTCATCAAAATAAAACAGTCACTCATAAAACATCCACCAATCTCTCAGCCATCTTTCAAAGCTCAGCTAGCTCACATGTGTCCATCTCTCTCTGCTCATCCCAGCCAAAGCTGGGCCTCCCTCCTATATTCACAGCACCTCTGGAACTCTGGCACTACTGTAGATCTGTGCCAATGTACACACAAGGTCACAACAGGCAAACTGGTAGAAACAAGTCACTTCCCATGATCCTTTGTCCAACCCAATCAACAGAAATTGAGAACAGAGGCCTGTGCCCTCTAAATGAGAACATGGCATCAGTCATCCCAGGTCTCTGGTAGTAAAAGTTCAGTCTTGTCCTTTGTTTCATAACATTTTTATTAATTATTTGGGAATTTCACATAAAGAACCCTGAGCCTACTCACTTCCCAGGTCCACCCCTCCATCCTTGTGACCTCCCTGCACCCCAAAAAGGAGTAAAAGAGAACTAACAAACACCCGGTGGCCATCCCTTTAGAGGAACCTGAGTCCTTCTGCTCCTGCACTCCCACCAGAAGTCATCAGTTGTGGAGAGCTGCACTTGAGCATCTTTACCACAACTTTAAAGAGTTCTCTTCGACGGCTGTCTGTCTAGGCTGTTACTTTTGGGGGACACGGGTTAGGAAGTGGGGTAGGGGCTATACAATTAGACTTAAAGGGTTCATTGGTATGAAATACATTTTCAACTAGAAACTATAATGCACACTTTTAAGGTTGCTAATTTGTTTCTTTTATTCCCAATGCCTACTGGTTTTAGAGAATTGTTAACTCTTCTGTATTTTATTTGCAAATAGAGATAATAAGAATAGGAGACCCTTCCATTATGCAGTTGACTGTGGAGGAGTTCAATGCACTAATGTAAGTGTTGAGTGTTCTGAAGAAATCAAGCTGTCACTCAACTGTAAGGTCCTGTTTCCATTACTGCTCTGCCTTCTTAAGCTGGCAAAGGGCCCTCTTGATTGATGTTCAATGCTTCTTAGATTGACTCTCCTTTCTATCCAACTGAAGAGTCAGTGTGATTCCAGCACTTAAGCCTTATAATACTCAATAGAAGGGTCAACTGCTCATTATACACAAAGCATTCTCACATGGCTATGCTGCAAGGTGAGTCAGAGCGATTGCTTCGCATTCATCAAATTGATTTCCTGAGAGGATCTGAAAGCATGTTAATACACAAATGGAAAATAAAAGATATGATGTCAGTCTGGTTTTATATTTTTGAAGCAGGTAACGGTTTAATACCTAAATACTAAATCTTATTGCTTTTTCTATTTTTCATATGAAAAGTGCTACAAATTTAACTTATACCTACCACTGTCCTTATGAATATTATAAAATGTTGGTTCAAAAATATTAATGACCTAAGACTTAATTTGCTAAAAGGTTTTATTTAATATAAAGATTAAGTGCCACTAACCCAAAAATCTAAACCCCAAAATGCTTTAAATTTAAGTAAATTGAAATTGCTTGAACACAGCCATGGTAAAAACAAGTGAAAAATTCCACACTAGCCTCTAGTGATGTATCAAAATCAAAATGCAGTATACTATATCAGTTTGCTTTCTGGTTTTTTGTGATAAATACCATAACCAAAGGCAACTCAGGAAAGAAATAGTTTATTTGATCTTACACTTCCACATCACTCACTGTCACTGAGGGAAGTGGAACAGGAACTGGAACAGAGACCGTGGGGGAACAGTGTTGACTGGTAGATTTCCATGACTGACTCAGTTTGTTTTTTATATAACCAGGACCACCTGCCCAGAGTTGGCAACACCCACAGTGAACTGGGTCCTTCCACATCCATCCTTAATCAAGAAAAGGCCCCACAGACCTGCCTACAGGCCGGTCTGATGGAGGCATTCCTCAACTGACTCTCCCTCTTCCCAAGTATGTCTAAGTTTGTGTCAAGTTGTCGGAAAAAACTAACCAGCACACTCACTAAGAACACTGTATAAAACTACCTTCCTCTGGGTTACATGTGTAAAGATAATTTTGTAGTTAGATTTGTGCCCCTTTCTCATCAGATAGATGCAGACATTTCAAAATACCTGAAAACTGGACACATTTCAGTTCCCAAGCTTTCCAGGAAATTATTATCCCAGGCGCAGAACCTTCTTTAATATATTTCTTGTCTTCTCCCTTTAAATATGATTTATCTCCATTTTCTCATACCCTGAATCACCTATGATGACATCAAGGGTTCAGTAACCAAATATAACTAGCTGCAATGAAGCCAAACATGGGCAAAGTGGAAGAGCAGCCTACGACAAGAAGGGAAAGGAACGGGCCATTTGCAAGATATTTCTGGCCTCGCTCAACCTACTCTGGATCCTTCCTCAAGTGTTATCGTCGATGGGCCTGCGCTCCCCAGATTTCACATAGTCAACCGTCATATCTTCCCATCCTAGACCCAGTGAAGACTCCATGAGTCAGGTAAAGCTCCTTCAGGTGGGTTTAGAACCAGGTGAAATAGCACATGCAAGAAGCAGTGTTTAAGAGCTCACTGGCCCACAGTGAGAACTCCAGGAAGTGGATGAGCGTTAACCCAGCTGCCCACATCAGACACGATCAGAATTCTTTTTACTTAATAAAGGACTTTGTTTCAACAACCTGCTCAACACTGTTCCAAAAAGCTGTAACAAACAAATCAGAATTGGCATATGACATGAAATGGATGCGAACCCCCAGATTAGGATGGTGGAGCTTATACCCTTGTCCCTATGGAATCTCAAATTTAATATTGATTTTATTTAATATCTCATTAATTCTGTCAGTGACAAAATATTTTTAAAGGTCTCTCTAGGAAGCAGGATCAGCATTCAAGAAAAGAGCTAGAAGTCTGCTTGTTTGTGAATTTATTTCACATGTATTTATGATCAATGGGGCTTCAGAACTAGTCAGAAGGACCCTGATTTTCTGGGGCACTGGAGATAGGCCAAGTCTAGACTGGACATACCTGAAGAGAGGTAGCACTCTACTAGGTCCTCCTGAATCAAAAGCATTTGGTGTGTGAACATAAGCTAGCTATGGCCGCAAGCCACCTGTAGCAACTGGTTTCTCTGGAACATCTGGTACTTGTATCTCAGTTACTCCAGTCAGCAAGCACTTCCTCTTACCAATCCTGAGTTACATCTCAGGTACAGGGTGCAAGGCTTAAGCCCTCAGAAGCACCTGATTGAGCACTCTACTGGGCACTCACCCCTGAGAGAGACCTGGGAGATAATACTGTTTAACTCCCGACTGGGTGACTTGATTGGTCTTCTATAACAGCTTAACAAATTAGCCCTAAGGTTTAGCTAAACTCAGCCATACTTATCTTCCTGCCTTGGGGTCAGATACTCAGAGGGGTTTCAGCAGGCTGACTTCAAGGTACCTGGGAAGAGCAGTGCTCCCTTTTGGAGACTGCAGCTCCTAGAGATAGCCCACAGCCTTCCCTCATGTCTCTCTCTCCCCCTCCCTTCCTCTCCCTCTATCTCTCACCTGGTGGGATAGGTTACTCTGCTGTTAAGTTTCCATGGATATAGTGGCCCCACCCAGATAATCTAGCATAATCTCCACTTTTCAAGATCCTTAGTTTTATCCCATCTCTAGAGTTCTTTTTGTAATTTAAGGTAACATACTCAGGCTCCAAAGATTAGGTCAAGGGTACCTATCTCTGAATGGCCATTAGTCTACTGCCCTTGCAAGGTGACAGGATGAATACATAGTTTCTAAAGATTCCTCAGCCCTTATTCATATGGGTCTGTATTAAGAATTCTAACAAGCAGCATTTCACAAAGTATGGCTGACAAAGGGCAGCACACACATATTCCTTTATCCCTTCTAGACACACAAATCAGCCCGCTTGCCAAGGTAAGCCAATTACGCAGAAAGACGCTGGTAAAACAGACAAATGATGCATGGAAAAAAATGTAACAGGACAGCCACAAATCTGCTCTGTCTCAGGGCAGATGAAAGGGCGGGCAGTGCTGCTTACTACGGCACTATTGTGTTTGGAATCTGGGTTGACTCTTGGTGCAATGCTGTCAAAGTCAGACAATTGTCCCCCAGCCATCTGTCCTCATTATTTACACAGCCTTTATGCAGTGTCCTCAACTAGTGGCATGCTTTCAGCAAGGCATGTAAAAACAAAGGCATCCCATGTCCTGCACTGCAGTTCAGACGCTGAACACGAAGCCCAGGCAAAACATTTGTTTATAGCAACTCATGTTTATTTCAAATAAACCATACCATTAAGTGCTAAGAATATTTTGGTTTCTTTGTGGGTATTTCCTCTGCATAAACCACAGTCCTGTACAGTATTTCCTGTAAAATAATCACGTCATTTTTTTTTCTCAGAATGGGGACATTTGGCAGCTGTAGTCACACATAGTCTATCAACACTTACTCCATCTGCTTCAGTTCCACATTTCCACTCAAAGCTAAGTAGATGCTTTAAAAAGTATCTATAAGATGTTAAATATTGTACAGTTACAAGACAGATGCCAAAGTTAACCTATTTTACTCAGAACAAACAGAGGTCTTTCATACCATCCTTGGAAACTCTTTTTGGCAGAAGGATCTCAGAGTCTGGACATCTGCTACCTCACATACCCGTGGCACTTTAATTTTCTGTGAAGGACTTAAATAGAGACAGAACAATAGACAGAAACCAACATAGCAACACAACTCATAACTCTTCAACCAAAGATCAACGCCCTCCTCCCAAAGGGAGTACTTGTTTGCCAAGTGCCTTAGAACTTCAGGAGAGACCAGTGCTGTGGCTTGGTTCCTTTCAACTTTTAATATTAGTGGATTTCCCATGCCATGACCAGAAAAGACAACCAAGTAAGATGCGTTCCTTAAATTGAGGACTTCTGAAGCATGAGGCCACTACTTATTTTGTAATTCATTTCTTTAAGGAGTCTAAACAAACTGCGACCCACAGGAAGGAAGGCTTATTTTGTATGTAAGATGGTATCGTGACTAATTCAAAACTAGTTTGTTATTCCAAAACTATAGAATGTAATTTCCTCTAAAATTTTTACTCAGTACTAGAAGAGATCAATCGGATGTGGGGTTCAACCACAAAATTTCTAAGGCAATCTTGCTAAAATAATAAGATAAATGATAGAATTGGGGATTTAGAGTATAGGGTTTCATACACTCTTAAAATTAAATGTAAGGATTTTTCAGTACTATATTTCAGCCTGTATATGTGAATATATGAGAAAATAATTTTAAAAATTACACAAGTAAGCTAAAACACCCAGATAATACCAACTTGATACTACTGTCCTGAGATTAACGAAAATGGAATTCAGTGAATTGTCCCTCTTTAATATAACATTAGTAAATAGGAGATCAAAATGACAGGGGAAATGACCAAAGATGAGTATAATTTTACATATATAAAAATGTAATAATTAAAAAGTATCCCTCCATACATATTACAATGTAAACTTTAACATCATCTATCCAGAATGATCTTTCCTCCTGTTTCATAACAGCACATGTCAAGTAAAGTTTACTCTCTCAGTCAACTGTTTTCTGCCCCTTGATTTTCCTTCTCTTCTCCTGGGCACTAGATATAGTCTCCCCTGTGCATTTATAAGTATATTTGACCCACAGGAACCATGTAAGCTTGTTCAAAGTGGACCTTAAATTTTCTGCTTCTGTTTTTTAAGACATCCTGGCTCTTAAGATCTTTGTTGTATAGTAGCCAGAACAAGCACCAGAACTCAGACCAAATGCAGTGAGCAGTGTCTGCTGAGTTCAGATAAAAGCTGCCCTTAGCTGAAAAGCTCCTCAACCAATCACCAGTGCAGAACCCACATGAGGGACTTGCATGTGCCATTACTCAGCCCTTGAGAGCTTACTGAACTGGATCCCAAAGCAGGTCTAAAACCAGATGAGCTTACACAAACCAACAGGATAGAAAGGAAAGTAGGTCTTGCATGCAACTGACCATGAAAGAGGGGGTGAAGGGAAGACAATAGGCTAGCAGCCAAGGGACTAACTAGATACAACAGCAACTCGGGAATGGCCATGATAACAAAACTTACAATATGTTCTCTCCTCTTAGAAGCTAGCAGACTGTAAGCCAAGAAGTGTGATATTCAGCTGTGGCCCTAGCCCTCAGAGAGCTGAGGCAAGAACACTGTCATGAGTTAGAGACCAACCTGGGTCTCATAAAGAGTACAAAGGTGTACAGAGCAACACAAGAAAGAAACGAAGAAAAAAAAGAAAAGAAAAGAAAGGTAGTTAAATGAAATAGGATGTATACAAAGCAAATAGCAACTATACATTGGTACTTGAATATAGTCATGCTGGACAAAAAAAGACTTCCATACTTTGATTTGTAAATATATCAATTGTTTTTAGCACCAACAAGAAATTTTCTTTTTGGCTTATTAATAACTAAAATTGTCAGCTGATGAGAGAGCTTCATGGGTGATATCTCAATAAAATGTTAAACCAACTAAAGAGCTCTCTTCAAATCTAAAATTCTATCATCTACAATCCAATCTGAACTCTCACTTTAAAAGAATCCGTTTGCTTTCTGATTACATGTTTTTCTTACTATTCACTGAAAAACACAAAGGACTGACCAAATGTCCTCATTCTCATTCTACTAACTAAGCTATCTGCTTCTAAAGCAGAGCTTCCATCATTGCTGGATGGTGGTCGCATGAATGTCCATGGGATTCTGTTTTGTGAAGTGATTTTTGAAAGCCTGACTCAATACTGAGAAGGTGGAAAGAGACATACAGAACTTCTTTAGTATCTAGAAAATCAGTGAAAATTATGGAGATAGAGTTATGGATATCAAGCATTAAATTAACATGAAAAAGATCTACTACCAGCTAGTGAGAATAAAGGGAAAAGACGGAGCATCTGAGTAAACTGAGGTCACTTCACCTATCAGACACTCAAACTGACTTACTAAAATGGCTTACTAAAGCAAAAGCAAAACAAACAAAAGCATTCTAAAGTAAATTCCTAAGTAACAGAACAGCCATCAATGTCTTGGGTAGTATAAGATAGATTGTGTCCAGTAGCTGGAAAAAGCCTGATAAGAGACATACAGAAATATGAAAATTGTGTCCTTGTTGCTAATCATCACTTATAAATGTGGTTGCTACGCAACTCACAGGATCAAGCTTCATGTTCCTTATATTCTCACAAGTAGACATGACAAAGCCCTAGTCATCTAAAATTGAACTTATACCTAAACACTATTTTCTCTATACTAATTTTTATACTGATGGCTAGGAACATTTCCTTATCTTTTTTTGATAAGGTCCTATATGTTTTGCTGTGATGGAAGGTGATTTTCTATTCCACAATGAAAAAGTCACTGCTTTGAAACACTAGAGAATATCTTTTTGGATGCTAAAGGTATCACTTTATTCTTCCTTTGAAATAACTTTTTAAAGGCTGTATAAGGACCCTTTTTGGCTGGCACCACTTAGAGATGCATGGCAGTCGGGGACTCGGTTATCAAGGACATATATACCACAGCTTTTCTCCAGTGCCCCAGCACTTCAACAGACATTCATGACACTCTTGGCCACAAATGCTGCTTCCCAGGGTGCTTCACCAGTGGCACGTTTGTTGAGCATACTGTTTTGAGGACATGCCCTTGTCTATTCAGATTTTATAGGCTTCCTCTACCCTGTCAGGGAAGTGCTTCCTTGGTCAAAGTCCTTACCATGTCCCAAGCAAACATAGGAGTAGAAGCAATGTAGAGTTGGGAGTTCTTGTAAGGACAGATTGGGACAAAGATATCTGGGGATTAAAAAGCAGTATGCAGAAAAGAACAGAAGAGGACAAAGATGGAATGTATTAATTTTTTTGAAGCAAATGTTCTACTTGGACACAGGCCCAACAAGTTACAGGGACCCCAAATGGTCAGAGTGGAAAACATTACAATCACGGAGCTGAGTTTTAATCAGGGACAAAAGCAACTCTCATTCAGCACATGAATGACTTGGAAAGGGGTAGGAAGGCACTGAGACTCTGAACCTCTTCCTGCAGTGGTCCCTGTGAGAGGCACTGGGAGATGGGCTGACCAACAGCAATGGTGGGTACAAAGGGAGACCACACAGGAAATGATGACAGGAACCTCTGTATACACAGCAAGAATGAATGCTGTGAGGTCTCCATTCACTCATGCACTAGGGAAATGCTAAGCATCTCTGTTCAAAGGATGTGGTTGCAGAGCAGTAACTACAAAACAATGCTCCCACCCTCAAAAGACCTCATGTTCTAGTAGGTGTAGGGGAAGGGAAGGAAGTAGAGAAACAATCGTGAAGGCACCAAAGATAGGTTGGATGCAGCAACAGTTACAAAGAAAATAAAACATTATAAATGGTACAGGAACTGTGGAGACGGATGTGTGAGCAGGTAGAGTTACTACTGCTTCACCTACTCAGAAAAGCCTCTATAATGAAGGCCTTTTCTCAAATAGCCAGCTAACAGATGAGAGAATAATCTTTCTTCACTCTATCCCTACTGGCAAATTCATTTAAAAATGAAAAGTGGTGACTATATAGGGCTAAAGATAATACTCCTATTTGAAACAGTTAAAATTAACATTAAAAACACAAAATAATTTAATGGCACACACTTTGACTTAGTTGGCCAAGATATTAAATTATGTGTCAGATGAATAAATCAATTTTAGGTTGAGTATTATTTTCTATTCCTAAGACTAAAATGACTCAATGATTCTTCTTTTTCTAGGTCTAACTGTCCATACCTGAAACACTGGAAACAATGCATTTGTAAATTGCTAGTTGTTACAAGTTATACATATACAAACTGAATTCTAAAGAGTAAGAGTTTGGGGGTGGGGAAGCAAAAGCTATCTCATGAATCTTTGTATTTTAGATGTGAATTCAACAAAACATTAATAAATTTATTTTTGCTTTTTACTGTGTTCACTAGAAAAATCTAAATTGCATACATGGATTGCATTTGTAGTGATATTTCTGGAGGAAAACATTTTCAAAGCAATTTCATTATATATTAATTGATTTTTCTATTCTGTTGCTCATGCAGCACAATATTTACAAATGTCAATTTAGTAAGAATAAGACTACCAGAGAGAATTTAGGAAAAACTCTCTCCCACAACTGTTTATCCTCACATGTATAATATCACCTGCCTGGACCTCCCTTTTCTGAGAATGTCTCTCCTCTTTCACACACCGCTTTAAACATTCAGTTCCAAAGGAAGTTACCAAACTCTAAATGAGCTCATTTCCCTGGACGTCACTCAACAGCTGAGGAAGGGAGCTGGATGAACAAAGCCTTCAGCACAGCTGGACACTGTGTACTCAGAGGGGTTAGGCTAGCCCACAACTCTGGCTCTCAGCCATTTTATTTTATCTGTGATCTGTGTCTCTATTAGACAAGGGTAGAGTTGGCTTTTGTGGAACAAACTGGAAATGGTTTAAGTATTTTTACCCACGAGGTGGCCTTTTTCTTTGGTGTGGGCTCACATTAGTTTTAGGACCCTCTTTTCTTACATGTAGCTTCTATGTGGAAAGCTTGGGGTACACATATGAGAGAAATGGTTCCAGGAGATCTGGTTTCTTCTTTTCCTTAGACTGGCAGGTCTTGAGTTTCTAGTGATGCTGTGAGTGTCCTTTTATGCATTTTTTAGCTTTTCTTCTTGTTTTTCTTTCTTTTTTTTTCAGGGTACTTTTGGAGAGGGCATAAATTTAGGCCATTTTCATTATCTCTCAGAAAGTTTTTCCCACCTGATTTTGGTAACTGTAACTCAGAAAAACTTTCCACAGTGGAAAAAGCTGTGAAATATTAACATCAAGTTCTACTGAGCCATGCTCCTCCCATAAGGAGGATTGCACATCAAGATTGACTGACAGCAAGGCTCCTCCCACAAGGAAGACTGCACATCAAGATCTACTGACAGCAAGGCTCCTCCCACAAGGAAGACTGCACATCAAGATCTACTGACAGCCATGCTCCTCCCATAAGGAGGACCGCACATCAAGATCTACTGGCAGCTGTGCTCCTCCTGTGAAGAGGATGGTATATAATAAAAACCAAGATCTACTGAGAAAAGGGACAGATAACAGATGCAGAGAAGAGTGTTTAAATTTGGGGTTCCAATGGTTCCTCTACTCTGCTCTCCCCAACAGCTTTACTGTTCCAAATTTGGAAGAGATGAAGAGTCAGTTAATTCTCCCCATTATGACCAGCACAGGGTATTAGCTCTGAAGTCAGCATGAAGCTGGTAGCTCTGAAATCAGGCTTCCAGAGTCCAAGTCCTGACTCTAATACTTAACAGCCTGAATATGTTGTTCCCAGTCCTTCTGCAGCTTGGTTTTCTCCTATATAAACTCGGAATGAAAAGACATCCATACCCAACAAAGCCATCATTAGAATTTACATGAGGCCCTCAACATATTATAGTTAGAACCCAATGTATAGTCAGAATGAACAACTGTCATTTGTGCCAAGGTTGGCCCAAACAGATTTCTACCATTTACAGCTCTGAGCCAGCACTAAGATTTATTTTATACTACTGAGCCAAAACCATTATAGATTTACATTACCTTCATAATGATAACTGTTTGGTATAGGAAAGGGGGAAAACGTGTATAAATACTTTAAACAGAGATGGCTCAGGCCATTAGCAATCTGCCAGAAATGAATACAGAGACACCCTGAAACTTGTACCCTACCAAAGAGTTTCAGAAAAAGTGGGGACATAGGAAACTGGAACTCATACCATATTGTCTGTACCAACTCCTCTGTGCAGGCAACCCTCTTCCCACATTACTATTCTAGACCAATAAGTTCAGACATCGAATACTCATTGTTGGCTGATGAAGCATTGTGTACAATCATAAACTAAAATATAAGCAAGGGAGGAGGTTTTTACTATGGAGTTTCAAAGAAAAGGCTTCTTCCTGAAGTGGGAGGAAAAGAGAATGTCACTGCACAGGAAGGAGGGTGGGAACCCAGGATTCCTGATGGAGATTCCTGACAAAAGGCTTTACCTTAACCACTTTTGTCTTCGTTTGAGCTTATAGAACCAGACAAGTCAATCACTTTAAGATAGCTATCCTCACAAACACCTATTACAGTCTCCCACACTTATATTTCCTTTGGATTGCTGCATGATGGGAAAGTGAGCTGCTGCCACAGTGAACATATACTCAGCTCTGCCCTACATGAAAATGGGACTTGGACAGGAGGTACTGGATGTCCTGTAGTCTACGGTGTTGGTCAGCAGCAAAAGCAGCAGCTAGTGTCCAACACGCAAATTGGCACAGGACATAGCAGGGAATTAGTGCAAATAAGCACAACCACAGGGAACAGACCACAGCTCCCACTCGTAATGGAAGGAGACATGAGAGAGGAGGGAGAGGAGGGGGAACATGTGACTCACAGCCATGCTCCGCCATCAGTATCAAGCAGCCCTGTGGTCCCACCTCCTAGCCTCCCTTAATTCTTAAACACGGGGCAGGAGGAGAGGAGTTTGTATGCAATAGTGAATTTTCATTTTACATTTAATCTGGACTTTTGCCTATTGACTTGGGAAATGTTCTATTCATTTTAAACTTAGAGAGAGAGGAATAATGTTTTCATTTCTATTGGCAAGAGAAAATAAAATCAGCACATACATTGCTCTTGTTAAGAGAGCTCTAAATACACAGGAAGTCAAAAGGAAACAGCACTCACTCCCACAGGATGCTGCCCCAAAGGGAACAGGCTCTGAAAAATAATTCCTGCTAGATCAGGATGTGGCCGGAAATAAACAGATAACACACAAGATGTTTTTAACATATCTGCTCTACTTTAGGCAGCATCAGGTAAGCCTGAGTCAGTACACAAATCTCCCCACTTACAACCTATGCCATCAATCCAGTACAGTGCTTTTTAAATGTAATATTTAGGGCAAATACAGAGACATTGATTCCCTTGTCCTATTTTTCTGATTTATATAAAAAGTTTCAGGTTTTATGAGCTACAATGGAATATAAGTATAATTCTTAATTTCGATTATATTACAGACTTTTTCTAAACTTGTCATTCTCACTGAAATGGCCAATTCCTGGAAAGGCCATGCCTATGAGGCACAGATGAGCTATTACATCTCCATCCTGGGATGATAGCCCTGAACTGCTAAAGGCAGAGAACAATTACCAGAGGCTGGAGTTGCTTATTTAAACAGAACTGACTGAACCTATGCCTTTAATACAGATTTTCAGATGAAGTGCATAGGAAGTGCATTTACCCTGTAAGAATGGTAAAATTCCCGACTTCTTGCTTCTCTTTTTCATTGCCCTGTTCCTTTAGAAGCAGTTTACAACCTTCCAAAAACAACTGTAGAGCAACTTTTCAGGTATTCTCCTAAGGGACTCTCTGATAACTTTTTACACACATGGTTTTAAGCAAAATGGTTTCTCCAGATAATTCTTTACTTCTAATAACACATTTTCATAAGTACCCCGGTTTCAAACTTCAACATTTGATTTGGGAAGTCACAATCGAATCCACCAGGTTCCAAAAGATAGCTGCAATCCAGTGCTCACACAGAACACCCATTAAAGTAAATGGGTCACACAAAAACAAATCATGAATCAAGATAGAGTAAAAATTAGTGGGGAGAGGGGCATGACAGGTATGGGAAAGAGATGGGAAGTGTGAAGGAGACAGCAGCAGGGAACTTGAACATGATCACATTGGTAACTTCTTTCTGCACTTCTATGTACATATAAGCACAAGAAAACATCAGAATTTACACAATGCTTTGCAACTTATTTTCACTAATCTATTATGGGGCTATTTTATGGAGATGTTTTATGCCCCTCTATTCTTCTTTGTAAAATATTTAAACAGCTGCAGAATTCTCCAGGCTACATATCTTTGAAAACTCATTTAGGTAACTCGCCCCTGGTGGGTGGCTATTTGAGTTACTATCTTTTATTACAAATTATTAAATTAACATCATATCTCTCACATGGTATCTGGGTGAGATTTTATGAGTATTTATTTCCTTAGAGAAATCCTGTAGGTAATGGGACAGAATAGAATGGGAAAATTAAAGAGACATGGGAAGGGAAAGGAGCCCCTCACCCCTGCTGGCTGAGAATCAAGAGACACTCACAAGCAGGTCATGGAGTGTGTTAAGAGTCAAAGCAAGCCTCAAGCCCATGACTTGTGCATAAGGAGGGCTCCTCTGGACATCTCTAATCTGTGTCTTTATCTTACCAGCCTATGAACCTGTACAGTGTACCCCATAAAGTACCTTAAGATCTCATTCATTTTTGTAAAGCTTAGATTAAAATAAGCATACCAAACATTTTTACTTAATCTTTGAAATCCTTTGAACAAATCGAGCTCAAAAGGCACCAAACCTCACCCATGGCTATCATTAAACCTTTATATATGACACTCTCTCTTGACCTAGTGTTCTCTCTTACCGTGGGCTTGTGAAACTGTCCTTCATTTCCTCCTGTCTCCCTCTCTCTTTCCCCCCTCTCTTCCTGCCTTCTCCCTCACCTCTCTGATTGTGCTGATGACTATCTTAAAACCTTCTGCTAAAAAATTCTAGCTTCACTTTCACTGACATGTAAATGTTTTTTCTCTGGCCTAAGTCAAGCATATCATTAGAGTAGAAGTCTCTGCACAGTCTTCTTAAGCTGCTACAGTTGACATTTCCTGCTGCTACAGAGAGCATGCTTGATGAAGTCAGACCATAAAAAGTCTGGATTTGTATACATGACACCAATCTTACCAACAACAGTTTATAAAGAACACTTTCAGAATTCTATTTAACCACACAACCACCTACATTTCACTCTACTTTTATCAACTCTCATTTCCATTTCAAACAACAGATTTTTAGATCTGATAGACAAAGATTAAACTTGTGGGGGTTTTGATTTGTATTGATTCTTGCTATAATTTTGAACATGTGTAAGCATGTCTGTCAGTGACTGTTATTAAGGAGTAGACTCAAGCACGTGGCCATACAGAGAAGTATTTGAGGTGAGAACAAGTATCCTGTATCCTTTGAGTGTTATTCTTTGGGAGCTTTCTGTCTTGGTGTAGGAGAGCAGCAGCTGAGGATGTACATTCTGGAATATGACATTTTTCATATCTCAGCCCCACGCCTTACAACCCATGTAATCATGGCAAACTAAGTGACTATTATCTATGCTATCTCTTCTCTCTCTCTCTCTCTCTCTCTCTCTCTCTCTCTCTCTCTCTCTCTCTGTGTGTGTGTGTGTGTGTGTGTGTCCCATTTAGTGCTGAGCACTCCCTCTTTTTATTAGCATTTTAACCAGTTACATTCTCCACAAGCACAATTAAAGGAAAGAGAATTGATTAAAAGGACCATCTATAATCTTATGTCACCATCTCCTCCTGAAGTTCCAGTGTTTGTCTTCAGTAAAGATATCATTGGATTTGCAGTTTGCATAACCTCTTAAAACTGACACAGTTCCCACGGAACATGATTCTCAGTTCATCTACATGTGATTTTTAAGGTTATCTTCATAAGATTAAAGACCTGTGTAACATTCATTTATCAATTTTCTAGGAGATATGTTTTCATATTACTCTTTGATGCAGTAATATTTTGACATTTGCAAACCAAAAGTCTGTCATTAAAAAATGACCTCTGACCATTACCACTAGTGAACAAGAAGCAGGGAGAGGAAGGTTTCCAAAGTTATTTCACTCACTGTTGTAAATATTTTCTTTTCTAGCGCTTTAATCAACATCTAGAACAAGCTTAAATCTCTTGAGTTTTGCTACCACAAAATGTTATTCTTGAAGAAATTAAAATCTGGCAAACCAGTACAACACCATTAAGCAGTGATTGCTAGCATAATCATTTTGAATGTAAAACACAATTTCCCAAGTCAGTTGAAGGTAGACCTTGTATCAATCCACATACATAGTCTACTAGTTTAAGATCCAACTTTCAACAATTTAGATTTCCAAAATGTTGACACTAAATTGTACCCTGAAACGCCTACTTCAAAATATGAGATGTCAGGTAATCCTAAGAGTTAGAACTATTAAACTCCTTATTAGGGAAACCTAGGTCTCCTAATTCCAAGCATTTCTTCTATACACTCTCTGCTTCTAAATTCTTCTTTATGATAGGGGAATATCTGACTTCCTGGAGTGTACACTCATTTGGTTATAACTTAAGGGAAAATAAAGCCATGTAGAAAACATCAACCCCATTATCTACATCGCATGATCTTCTTACCTCAAAGCCAATATCTTGGCAAAACTCTAAGTTAAACCAAAATAGAATTCAGTTTTTCATATGGTTGAGCCTATGCATCTGATTTTTAAAGAGCTATGAATTGTAATAGCTACTGAATACCATGGAGCGATCAGCTAATGTTCTCTACAATTTATCTGGGCTTTGATCCTTCTTTAACTCTTACTTCTTCCTTGCAAAGATTAACCATGTACCTTTAACTCTAATTGAGGCTATGTATGGAATACAAATTGTAACAGGAGGAGTGGTTACATGTAAAGGAGGAAGAACAGTATGTACATAGAAATGTAATGGAACTGTCCACCTGTCCTACACATTAAGTCAAAACATGTGTTTTGTCAATGAGCCTTTTCCGAGCATAGATTTGTTCCAGATATTATGCTGAAGACATTACACATCATATTACCTGTTTTAATAAAAAGCCATGCAAAATAGGTAAAACAATTCAATTTATGGTGAGGAGCCATTTTTTTTCTGTCCTAAATGAGTTTCCTTGAACAATTAGGTAGAATCACCATCAAAGCTGCCTGAGACTTTATCATCCTACAGCCCACATTCACTTAAATCAAAATTAACAAGACTTTGGAGCAGCAAACACAGGCACCAAACAGAAGCTGGCTGAGAATAAAGATTGCTGAAGACTGTCTTGAGATGACTATGTTGCTAGCATATTAATTTTAATTTTTCAGCCACAACCAATAAATTGTATTCCAAAGAAATATTAAAATAATATGATATGAATTTGTACTTTTGTTGCTATCAAAGATCTCTAAAGCTGAACACAAATTTTATGGCTTATTTGAAACTCTAAGATGAAAGACTGTAGAAATGTATTTCCCAGAACAATCTGTGGTGTGGACTTAGTATGATAGGAGACACTGTGTCCTGAAGACTCCCTCAGAGCATCTTCAATTGCTCTTCCACCACTATAGATGGTCTTGTGAATTTGTTGTTTTCTGCTTTTTGGCAAATTCTAGAAAATTTTTTTCTTTAACAAAACTAAAAGCTTTTGCCATAAAATATTCAGGATGAGTACAGAATGAAAGTAAAAACATGTCAACTGGCTGTGCCTCTTTCTTATCGCTAAAAAAAGAATACCTGAAGGCTTGGCTTTGCTTCCCATGATGTGGAGTGAAGAGGGCCAGCTGTTTCTTACAGACTACTAATGGGTGCTAGAAAAGGAGGATGGGGAGAAAGCTGTGCAGGTCACATGGGCAACCTCTCATAGAAAAGCATACAATGTGGTTACTGTATGACTGACATTTCCCAAATAGCAAGTGGTTTTATTTGTTTAGTATATAACAACAATACAGGTGATGAAAACTTATCCTGAACAAACTATACTCACTCTGGTTTTGCAATAAAGCAAACAAGCTCATTCCTTTTTTATAAGTTGGAACCTTAGGAATTTAGTTAATGTAGCAACCATCTGTTAACTAAATGAACCATCATTAAAGATAATCTACTCAATGTAAGAAAATTTCTGTTTACTTTCCATATCTTTACTACAAAAGGGATAAGACTTAAGGGTAGAAGGCAGCTTTGTTTTGAGATATATACAAAATTTTTCTACAAATAAGTTTTATTCCATTCATTCTAATCTCTCCTCCAAAATTATTGTCCTTAAATTTTTAATTTAGTACATTGCTTAAAAGCAAAATCTAACACCAATTTAAAATGAATATTATATATAAAATTAGTGTTTATAAGATACCTGCTAACTCATAAGCAGTAAGTATTATCTATATTCTGTCTTCATAGAAAAACATGCCAAGATATACCCAAGGACTGTTCAATCACACCACAAGGACACTTACTCAACTATGTTCATAGCAGCATTATTCGTAATAGCCAGTGCCTGGAAACAACCTAGCTGCCCCTCCACTGAAGAATGGATAAAGAAAATGTGGTACATATACACAAGGGAGTACTACTCAGCAGTTTAAAAAAAAAATGACATCATAAAATTTGCAGGCAAATGGATGGAACTAGTAAGTATAATCCTGAGTGAGGTAACCCAGACTCAGAAAGACAAACATGGTATGTACTCACTCATATGTGAATAGTAGATGTAAAGCAAAGGATAACCAGACTACAACCCACAGCTCCAGAGAAGCTAGCTAACAAGGAGGACCCTAAGAGGGGCATGTGGATCACCCTGGGAAGGTGCAATAGATGAGATCTCCTGAGCAAACTGGGGGTAAGGGGGGCAATGGAGAGTAAGGGATAGGGGATGATAACATAAAGGACCAGGATGGTTGAGCTGGAACGGACTGAGTGGGAGAGCAATGAAAGAGATACCTTGATAGAGGAAGACATCACGGGGATAGGAAGAAACCTGGTACTAGGGAGGTTCCCAGGAATCCTCAAGGATGACCCCAGTTTACACTACTAGCAATAGTGGAGAGGGTGCCTGAGCTGGCTTACTGCAGGAATTAGATTAGTGAATACCCTAACTGTCATCATAGATCCTTTCTCCAGTAACTGCTGGAAGCAGATGCAGAGATCCACAGCCAAACACCAAGCCAAGCTCCATGAATCCAGTTGAAGAGAGAGAAGAGGGATTCTATAAGCAAGGGGCATCAAAATCATGATGGGGAAACCTATAGACAACCAAACCAAACTAGTGGGAACTCATGAAATTTACCAACCCCTTTGGAGCCTCCACAGGATTAGACTAGGCCCTCTGCATAAGCAAGACAGTTATATAGCTTGATCTGCCTAAGGGCCCCCCAGACAGTAGGATCAGAATCTATCCCTGGTTCATGAGCTGGCTTTTTGGAGCCCATTACCTATGGTGGACACCTTGAATAGCCTTAATGCGGGGGGAGAGGGGCTTGGACTTCCCCTCAACTGAATGTACCAGGGTTTGTTGACTCCCCACTAGAGGCCTTACCTTTTTGGAGTAGGGGATGGGAGAGTTGGAGGGGAGAAGGCTGGGGGACAGTGGGAGGAGAGATGAGAAGGAGATTTGTAGTTCGTATGTAAAATGAATAAAAAAAATTCTTAATTTTAAAAAAAAAAAAAGCCAGGCCAAGGGTAGCAAGGAAAAACCTATACCCAGAATCACCCAGCATAGTTCAGATAAAATCATCTGTGCTCACATGCATCCAAGAGCACTACTCTAGACTTAAACACACTCATTCTAACCTAACAGTTTGACTCCTCCATGAACTGACAAGTGCCGACACCTTTGCTCCTCAGACACGATTTTGATTCATCAGGATGGTTCATATTCAAAAGGCATTCTGACTGGCACTTGGATGAGCCAGAGAAGGCTGGGTAATCAACAACGGAGCCCTGCAAAGATGCAGGTGCTTTGGGTAGAAAACAAGTGACTGAGAACTACACAGGGGTAGCCTCCCTCGTCAAGACTCCACACAGCAGCAGGGGCTGGCAAGCACTGTTGCCTGCAGTTGTCAGGTACACACTTCTTCCCGGAGCACACTTCCTCCACTACGCCCTGGCAAGCAAGAGCATCTGGGCATTTCCATCTCCACCATCATCACTATATTCCTGGAGATGCAAATAAGCCTTTAATGGAGACGTGTGGGTATAAGAAACACAAAGACATCACAACCAAAGGACCCAAGGTTCAGAGTTCTGCATCACGGCTGCTGGTGTGGACAAGCTACTGAGAGATGTGTCCTTGGAATTCACCAGTTCTCCTTATGGAATTCTCATCCATCATACGCAATGACTTATTAGACTTGCCAAGTGCCCTGGGTAATTTAGATAAAGCATAGCTTACTTAGCCTTAAGCCAAGGCAATGGGGTCAAGGATCTCTCAGCACAGCTGAGGGGGAATATGGTCCAGCAGGAGGCTAATAGTAAGAATGTGGAAACTGGCTACAGCCTTGCAAACACAGACAGATATTCCTTCAAAGACTCTAATAAGAGAAAAAGAAAGGCACTTGAAAAGAAACAAGACCAACATTTCTAAGTACACTGCCGGGACCAAGTTCCTGCCGAATACTAAGTAAGAAAATAAAACAAAAACACCAAAGGGGGTCTATAGGAAAGTTTAGAATGGGGGAATTTAGTTAAAACCTGCTAAAGTAAAATGCCTACTGGCTTGCTGAATATATTTACAGTGAGTGAATGCGCATGCCCTTACTGTTCCCCATCAATTTTAAGACGCTGTCAGGAACCCTGTTCCTGCCCCCAGGGTTTCCCTTCTGTACACTCCACTCTCTCCCAGTCCTCTAGGAATTATGGCTCCATCTGTTGTCTCCCTCTCACTGCTCATGTCAATCCCCAAACACCAGAAACTTTTCAACCATGCACCCTGCATGTCTTCACTCTCAAGGTCTGCACTGGTTTATTTTAACCATGGTACTGCAGCCACACCAGCTGGTCCTGCTGCTGGTGTGACAACCACTCACCCCAGCCTCCTCCCACTGACAGAGCGCTTGACTCAGGCATGGAGTTCATGGGGCTCAGCTCACGTCTGCTAAAAGCACTCATCAAACCCCCAGGGCACACCTAAAAGGCCCCGAGTCTTACACTTTTGCTCCATTTCTGCTGGACCTGAAGACCCGGCTCATTTGGTTACATCTTCTACTCAAGCTGCAAGAATTATATGTAGGACCCCAATATTCCAAGGGGATCCCTTTTCTGTGCCTTATTATAGGACATTCTCTCTAACCAGAGGAATCTTTTCACCTTTGCTTGGAAGCAAGGCAGTAAGTGATTTTTTAATGTCTCTGAGACTAGACAGATGCTGTCTCAGATTTCTCTGCCAATGCCTCCTAGCTATGATTCTCATATCTCTGACCTAATATTCCTCAGTCATAAAATGGGGACAATGCCAACATAACAGGGCTGCTGTAGAGAAAGAACAACATAGCTACATAGTACATAAAATAAGGTAACTGCCTAGTAAAATGATGGCCAGCACCAGCATCCTCCCTGCCCTGTCTGGATTCAGTAGAAGATAAAATTCAAGGAATATTCCTTCACCATATGAAGGGTGGGGCAGATCCCTTTCTCCCATGTTCCCACAGAGGACCTTTTCTTTTGCCTATTGTTGCAAATCATTTATTCCCTTACCTATATATTATGTGATATGATACATTTCTTAAAAAGAAAGCCAAAAGCACTTATGTCCTAAAAGCCTCCTCAAGAGTTTGTATGTTACATATGAACAACTAGCGCTATAATGAAACTCAGGTCATCACAGAATGCGAATTACAACATCCAGCTATCAGGTTTTTGATGAATGCATGTAACTTAGGAAACATAAATTAGGTGTATGTATGCATTTATAAACATGTAGTTCCAAAAAATACTACACCTCTATGGAGAATATATATATAAAATCTTGGTATATAAACTGATTTCTGTTTACATAGTTAAGTATTCAAAACTCAATAGAATTTTTAAAAATCTAACCAAAAGATGCACTGATTAATCTAAGGAAGAACTTAGAAGTTAAACTTAAATCCTCCAACTACATTCCAGTTCTGCACATAATGTTCTCAGTGGGCAGGATGACAGGAGGTACAGGATCCTGCATTTGTTTCTCTCTGTAGACTACCTTTATCGCTCCAAAGTATGGGTAGAGGCAGAAATCTCTGTGCCTCCTGGAAACTCACAGTTATAAGAGACTATCACTACCCTTGAAAGTGGAGCAGACCCAGATGAAAAAGAACAGCTGAAGTATGGGTGTTTGGGGAGGGGATTACACATCTAACAACCACCAAAGCAAAGCCATCCTTGCAGAACTCAACATGCGTGCGTCGCCACTGCTAAGGGGGTGACTGATTGACAACCAGAAGGGATTTTAGGGTTGAAGAAAACTGAGATCTACTTGGAGAAGTTCCTCTAGGGGACACACTGGAAAAGGTAAAGCTAATTAAAAAGCCCTCTGGGAGTTATTTAAAATGTAAGTTAGACGTGCAGTGTACAGGAACACTCCAGTCCTTCTCCTGAGGTCTTAGCATTTCAGAATGTTACCTTCCCCGCCCTGCCTGCCAGGCTTCCTTGGGTTGTTCAACCCTTCACTTTATTTCCTCAGTAGCATTTCCCACTGTAACTTTGTAATTATCTTTTATTTGTTTTGGTTCCTCAACTCAGCAACCTTAAGGGCCAGAGAGAGACGCTGACTGCCAGCCTCTACAGATCTGTGACTCATCCCTGGATGCTAGTGTTTTCAGTGTAGAGGACAGGAGAATGGCAAACGGCCTTATCCACGGAGACCACTTTTCAAGACACCTGTTGAGGCTATGCCACTCTCTGTGAGCAGCGGAACCCTGTTGGCTGTCTGACTGCAGCGATGCCTTGGCCTCTCTGGCACGAGAGCCCTTGCTGGAGTCTTTGTGTGAGCTCGATGCTTTCTGGTGCAAGACATCTCTCTCTTCTGCTCATGTCTGTCATGAACAACTGTGACCATGAACTGTGTGGTCCCAGCTTTCTCCATATGAGGGGCTCCACAGCAAGCAAAAGTCCATTTCTTTCTTCCTTCTCAGTTTCACAGACTTATGATTCATTACTGTCAGAGACCTCGGCAGCATCAGTACTTAACATTTGGTTTTGTTTTGCCTGTCTTAGGTCAAGAACTTTAACCTTTCGGTTGAACAGGGCATTACCGTGTGGCTAGAGACCACTACAGTTCTCCCGCTTTGTCTATAGTTTTGCTTTAAATGGCTTCACTTACCCAGAATCAAGCAGTCTGAAAATATTTAATGGAAAATTCTAGAAATAATTATTAAGTTGTCTATTGTTAGCCATCCTGAGTCACATAACATCTCAGGCCATACTACTCCATCCCTCCTGGCCCATAAATCATCCCTTTCATCCAATATATCCACACTATAAATACTACCTCCCTGCTAGCTGCTTGGTAGCCGTCTTGGATCTCAGATTGGCTGTCACAATGGTGTAGGTTTATGTTTAAGTGACTCTCATTTAACTTAGTGACATCTCCAAAGGACAAGAGCAGTAACAAAGGCTATTTGGTTTTTTTTTTTTTTTCAGATTTTTTTAAAATTATATTTGTGTTTTAATTTTACAATTTTACTATCAACCATGGGTTCCCCTGTCCTAGAGAGAGGGGCAGGAGGATTGTAAATTTGAGTCTATCTGGGACTACATGGTGAGATCCCATCTCATAAACAAAAAGCTGGGCATCGGGGTGTATACTTATAGTCCAGTATTCATTACCTGAGAGCGGGAGTACAGAGACCACAGCAAAAGCCTGCTTCAAACTATAGTGGGTAGTCAGTCCACCTATGACCTTAGGGTACCAATGCCTAGGGCCTCTAGGCTAGCTTAGGAACTGAGGAGCATGCCAAAGGCATGCACCATCAGGCAAGGCTGGCTATAGCTCCCCCCGCCCTTTTTTTTCTTTATTAAGAAGTTTTCTATTCACTTTACATACCAACCACAGATCCCACCTCTTCCCTCTTCCCACCCGCCCCCAGCCTTCCTTTCCAAGCCACCCCCCATCCCCACATTTTCCAAATCAAGGTCTCCCATGAGGATTCAGCAGAGCCTGGCACACTCAGCTGAGGCGGGTCCAAGCCCCTCCTCACTGCACCAAGGCTGTGCAAGGTGTCACACTGGGCTCCAAAAAGCCTGCCCATTCACCAGGGATGGATCCCGATCCCCCTGCCCGGGTGCCCCCTAAACAGTCTGAGCTAAACAACTGTCTCCCATGTCCAGTGTATGGCTACAGCTTTCTAATGATTTTGTTTGCATTGTAGATTAGCAGAATGGTGGTTACTTATTAACTCAGTTGAAAGGAGACAGTCGAGCAACATCACAAATAACAAAATTAACTCCCCTTTGCAGCTGTCATGTCTATAACACTATTCAACATAGTACACAAAGCGCCCATTCCTCAGGGCTTAGCTTCAAGTGACAGAAAAGCAGACACTCTACAAAGACCTTTTCTCCCATCAGCCAGAGCTCAGAGTGTAGGTCAGCTGATAGAGTGCTTGCCTAGCATGCAGAAAATCCTGTGTTCAGTTCCCAGCACCTCTTAAACTCACTGTGATGGTGCATCTCTGTAATCCCAGCACTCAGGAAGGAGAAGCAGGAAGATCATTCTTGACTACATAAAGAGTGAGGCCTGCCTGCCACATAAGATGAAATTAAATAAGAGAAAAGAGAAAGCAGGCCCTGGTTGGCCAGGGCCATGTCTAGATGTTAAAGGGGTGTTTTATTTATACAAGTAGCAAGGGTCCACTAACAAGTCTGAAATGCCCAAGTGAAATTGTCAGATTTGGAGCTATGGAAAATTCATCTGAAGATTCGTCTGAAATGACTTAAAGCTGGTATGGGATGGGGGGCAGGAGGAGGAAAGAGGGGGATCTGTGATTGGTATGTAAAAGGAATAAAAAAAATTCTTAATAATAAAAAAATGACTTACAGCTGAGAGCAAAGTGAGAAGTAACTCAGTGCCTTCTATGAGAGCTTTTACGAGGCAGGAATAAGCACAGTTAGAGAAGCAGCCTTGGTTACTGTGTGCTTCCGGCAGGATGAACCAATAGGTTTACCTCAAAACAAGTAAGTTTAAAAAAAGAAAGATTGGTTTTTTACACATAAGCGTGAAACAACCATGAGGTACCTAAACCCTAACTATACACAGTCATGAGAAGACCTTCAGTGCCTGTGTTGTTACACCTCCCAGAACACGCAGCACTGCCCAGCACGACTGTTTCCTTCCCCAGCTTCCTATTAATATTTCTTAGGATACTGAGGCTCCTTGGGAAATTACTTAGGAAAGACTAATCTAGAAGTTTTCAACTCTGTGACGGTTACAGTTCTCGGTGGTTATTTATTTATTTAGAACGGGCTCCAAAACTATAAAAAGCAGATCGCAAAATGATGAACTTGAATCAACACCAAAGTATAAAGCAAAACTACTTCCACCATGTGTGCAGGAATGTGGAGGTTATGAAGAAAATGACAACAGTGAGCAGTTTCCGAATGAGCAGCAAGCAGAAATAAATTTGAAATTTAGCATGTAGCAAATCCAAAGTATCTCCCGCAGTGCTCACCCAAGTTGTATCACATGGCTTCACTGCGGCCTTCATTCTGAACATACACACTGCACATGCCATTATGCCATGCAACACCAACAGACAGCCAGACATACATCAGCGCAGATTCAAGATAACTATATATTACAGATATATGGTGTCTATTGTATATAGTAAATTTTCACTGTATGTAACAGATGCTGCAATGTTTTTACTTTATGTACAGTCTCCTGCTCTTATAAAAATCAGGGTATAATTATGAAAAAACACACATGCTTAATATTTTCCTACACCATTCCTCCACATGTAAGTTATCAAATTAGATTAACTTTGGATTATACTGTCAGACTAATAAGCACATTCATTTAATTAGTATGTAAATCCGCATTCATTCTTACTCAATGGTAAAAATCTATGTAATAACAAAGAATTATTTTGGCATGAATTTTTTTATTTATAACCACTGAATGTTTGATTTGTATGTCTGTTTTATATCCCTGGGGTCGTGGAAAAATGTCTCCAGTGTAAAGAGATGGTGAGTACAAGAGTTTAAGAAACCCTGGTATAGAGTGACCTTTGTACGGGTCAGGTACTAGAGCTCTACAAGATGGGATAGGGTATTCAATACCCCGAAGAGAGGGAGACAGGTCTCCAGTCCTGGAAAAGGTCAGCTTTGTCCCAAACAAGGAGATTATGAGGCAGGAGCTATATTAATAGCCGGTCACACACATACACTGGGGAAGGTTGAGAGCTGTGTGCCTCTCTTCTCTGCTTAAATCAACAGCAAAGAAGAGCTGGAGGGGTGATCTTTGTTACGAAGTACTCACTCCAGAGCTCCTCTTTACTTATAGAAAGACACACCATCTTCTAATCTTCAAGGAGACAAAGTAAAGGGGGCCTTTGTGAGCCATTGGTTGACTCTTGGCATATATATTCTCATAGACTGGAAGTAAGCTGACTCATAGAAAAAGTCCAGAGTCATCTGGGAGGAAGAAACAGGAGATCTCGAGTGCTGTGCTGGGGCTGGAAGGTACCTATGTGGGGTACACAGAAACAAGACCTGACCCAAGCCTTTTAGTAGAAACGGATTCCAAGGATCCTCTGAACAGAACTGTTATAAAAGTAAGGAAGCAAAGCCTCACCAGACTTGGTGAAGAAGCTAAACTGTTATGGGGATGGCTGGGCCCCTGAGCTGAACAGTGATGGAAGCGAGAGCACTGGGTACCATCCCCGGAACCATGCAGCACCAGTCTGTAACAGCCCCAGGCTCATAGAAACTATGCAGATCATCAGTTCCTCTGGGGGTTTTGAAACAACTAGGATCCTACAGCCTACACGACCTCTGAAAGTTTTTAATAATGTAAGGTGGGTAAGACTTCAAAAGAGAAAGATGGCACTTTTAGTAAGAATGAGAGTACAAACAAGGTACTGTACTGAGAGAAAGATTCTATTTTTACATGCCACATCAGTCCATCCTGGTTACATGTACAGTTGTTGATCAGTGTGCCCATGCTAGATTAGAAGGCTCTTTCAAGCCACCCAACATCAGGTCCCTAGAGCATCTTCAAGCAGGAAAGACTCAGAAGCCTTTGGTCAGTCAGAGTTTCTTATGACTGAGAAAGCCAGGCAAAGAGTTCCAGAAGATAATCCAATACAGGCTCTCAAGCATCAAAATGCAGGATGCTAGTGTAGGTACTCTGAAAGGTGAGATTCTCAGTGTCTACCAGGACTGAAAGTAGAGAATGGAGATGTGGAGATGATTAAGTTATCCAGGTATCAAGGTCTGGGAAGCCAGCCAGGCATTTCATCACAGACTAGGCCAATAAAGGTCGTTGGTCCATTATGCATAGACACGGATGGGGTGTACACATATGTCAGTTTGAAAAGGGAGAAAGGTAAAAATCGTAGGAAGTAGCCTTAGCAACATCAATAGCTAACCCTACCATGAGGAATTATGAGCTAAACAGTTAATGTAGCTCACAATGGAAGGGTAGCTTGGTAGCAGCAGGTTACCATGAATAATCTGTATAGGGGTGGAGAAAACCAGTGGTGATTTCTAACAAACAAATCATTTAAAAGCCCTTTTCAATATTAAGTTAACTGAGTACCCCTTGATTCTCTCAGCACACCCAACACATTTAAGGTGCTAAAGACTCTACCCATCATTTACCCTAAATCTTTTCTGATGCAGCTACGATTTAATTCATATCCTGGAAAAAAAAATACAACTTGATGAGCTTAATACAGCAGCTGCTTTCAGTGATAGTAGCACTACAGAGTTCACTATCTGAGTCTCCACACAAAAACATCTAGTAAAATACTCTTATATGAGCCAAGGACAGTATAGGGTATAAACAATGAGTGCATATTATCATGTCATCAAGCCAAATTGAGTTTGAGCAAAAGTTCCACTGACATCCTCTTTCTGACCCTACCCATACTCAGCACTCTGAATGATCTATATCTATCCAAACTACTAGCTCTAGACTTGTTCTAAATTCATTTATTCAATCATTTTGGGGGCAGTGAGCCAGACATTTGCATAACACAACCATCATGTATGGTTTGTTCCATTAACAGACAAAGAATCAGAGGGCTTGGGTGAGGCCTCACTCACGAAATCATTTACTGCAGGATTTGCTGACTTGTGCAACCATTTCTGTTCAAGTCATTATCTCTTCTCCAGGCAAGGGGGAGGGCTCTGTAAGGCCTTCCAACCTGTCCATCATTCTAAACAGGCCAAATGCAGAGGTTCTTGTGTTCCTTTCCTTGATCCCCACAAGGCATAAACGGAAATGGGAAAGACTGCTGATGACTGGGAAACCTGAAAACCTTGATATCTTTTGAGTCAAATAAGATGATAAGGAAAGTATTTACCATGAAGCCAGAACTATATTTCTGCTAACCATGTATATACCCCAAAGCAGAGAGGGTCTGGGATGCTGTCTCACTCTTCCCCTTCACAAAGAGATAGACAGGAAGACTGGCACAGATGTTCTTCCAGGTATAATAAAAGATGAAACATTTCTAAACACTCAAAACCATTCAAATCGTGAAACACAACAAATCTCATTAATTTCTGCCACTTTTGTTTGCTAAAACTAAGAGAAATTGGCTCAAAGGAAAACAAAATGAGGAACGTCTTGGTTGGAGTCATGGAAAAATCCACAGACATAGGCATTCAGCTCTGGGCACTCGATGTCAGCAGGCTCCTCCTAGGCTCTGTTCCCTCCAAACTGGGACCATGTGAACTGAAATGTGGAACCCAGATGCCTGTGGCCCCTCCAAGTCTCACAGACCCACATGCAGCACTTCTAAGTCAGAGGGAGCAATGCAAAAGTGGTGGCACATAACACCCCAGGTTCCATCACATCCGAGGCAGTGTGCAGCCCGGCTGAACAAACCATCTGAACCAAATGGAGTAAGGGAACGGTTGTTTTCCCAAAGGAGATGTAGGGCCACGGAAGATGGAGAAGGGTGGCTGTGCAGAATACTGTTGAAAGACCACAATTGCTTTCCTAACCTCACACACACACACACACACACACACACACACACACACACACACACACAGTGATATTAGTTCTTACACTGAATTCAAAATTGGATTCTAGATATAATTACCAATGAATCTCAAACTTATTAAAAACAACAGTGTTAGCCAGCCCTTGTATCCCAAGTCTGTCATCACAGCTACTAGGAACACTGAGACAGGAAAACAGCAAATCCAAGGCCAGCCTGGACTACAGGATGAGTTCAAGATCAGCCTGGGTAAGTTAGTGAGCTAGGAGGAGGGAGGGAGAGGGAGAGGGAAGCAATGGCAGCAGCTGAGGATATGGTACACTAGTACAGTGAGGTGGTGTTCTTGACTAATATGTACAGGTTCTACCTCCAGGGAGTAAAATCAAACACAACATTAGTGAAAACCATAGCACTGAATATAGTAGTAGCTAGTGTTTTGTGAATCCTAACCTTACATGGATGCATTCTCACTTTACATATATTATTTTACTAAAGATACACTGATCCTCAACTTACAGATCAGGACACTGGAGCTCATGGAGGTTAAATTAGTCACTCAAGACCACAGCCCAGTAAGAAACACAGAAGTCAAACCAAGATCTGCTTCAGAAACACGGTTCTTAACCAAACTGGAATTCCATCTCTTCCAAGTTATCTGTTTCATTGACACAGCTCTATACTGACGTTCTAGATTCCTTTTGATGTGACTGTTCGGAACCTTTACATTTTGAAACTGTCCTACAGGTTATTGTAATAACCTTTGGCCAGGTGTGATTCTCTTTGACTCAATAAAATGTATCTATCACTCTACACTTTCAAGGTGCCCTAAAAGCCCTGGAACCAAGGACACAAAGTCTATGGGTCAAGGAAAGCTGTGACAGACATTGATCACTCACCTGGGTAGCATGGAAGCCTCAGCTCGAGTCCTACAACATGCTCAAAAAGACCTCACTAAAGAAAGCCCCCCATTCTCATGCACCACAGATGTACCAATTGACAATGTAGGAGGAAACACTTCCAAACGGCTTGAGTTCATCAAAATGGACATAGTAATAGCCAACAGCATGATATGAAATGAGCAAACATCCAGATCCTGAGAAAAGAATGGGACAAGGAATTTCTAAGATAATTCCAGGGGAGGGAAACATGATTTTAAAAATACATGTTTTAGGCAAGAAAAAAAAAACCCTAACAAGATTTAACTTATAGTTATTACCATAAAACAAGAAACAGATTCATTATTTTGAAAAGTTAGAAAATAGTGAATTTTTTCAAAACATAAACTCAAAGACAAAGAGAAACTGTATAAGAGGTCTAAAGGTGTAATGAAGCTTCTCTCCAGAGCAGGCTCTCCTCTGCCTGAGGCAGGACCCTACCTCTTCTTCAGCACCCAAGAAACCTATAGTCTACCTGATAACCTCGGGCCTCTGCTGTTTCCTAAAAGAGTTCAAGGTCCCAAGCCCTGCCCTGGTTCCCTCATGAAATGCATGTCCACTCTGAGTTAGGAACAGCAGCCATCTCATGCTGGGGCTCATGCTGCATCCCAACCTTTCTTTGACAGATCAGACAAACTATAATTAGATCCAATCAGAATCTGTGTTGATGTTCATTCAGAGCAAATTGAAGTGAATTGGCAGTGAATAAAGAACTCAATACTAGGAATCAGGGACCCGCTGAAAGGCAAAATAATTATAAGCCATTCTACAGAACTCAATAATGTGTGCTCTTCACCATAAGAAAACTATCATTCATCTGGGTTGATTGACATTTTCCCAGGATAGTCCTAATTTCCAAAAGCAAACACATCCACATCAAGCCTATGACTCTAAATATGTTCCTAAAACCAACACTAAAGAAGAGGTTAGGCAGAGACTAGGGGACAGCATGATGTCACAGGGGCAAAGGGCAGAGGAGATGGCTGAAAGATACTTGTGCATAAGTGAGAACCTATGACACCGTTGTCTGCCTAGACTTATTCACTTCAGCCACCATGACCCTACGCCTCACTCAACATTCTGAATCTTATCTTTCCTCACCAGGAATATTGGACCAGGCCAATATTGGATTCAAAGCCAATTTATCTCTTACACTTTTTAATTTAAAAAAAAAAAAACAAAAACAAAAACCTTTGGTTTCTCCTAGATGATCAACCTCTTCCCTGAACCATCCAGTGAGACCCAGAAAGAGGACAGCAGGAAAGAGTAGAGAGGTCAAAGGCCAGAATGCCAGAGTTCATATCCTGCTCCTGTCCCCAAGGCAGGTGGTCTCAACCTCACAGTTTAACCCTCTGTGCCTTCCTTTACCCATCACATTTACAGGCTACCTTCACAACGCTTCTGAGAAGCACTCTGAAAACATCCAATTGCAGTTAAAGAATACAAGATATTGTCATTATAATTATCTCTCTAGACCCCCAAAGCCACCAAATAAATGTGCGTTCTAAGTTTACTATGAGTAGGAATTGAAGCACTTCAACATATATGTTAGCAGGGGTTACCTCAAAGGGGCTGCACCCCCATAATATCTCACCCCAGAATCAATGAAGAGTTCCATATTGTGGCTTTGATGGCGTTCTTGCTTAACCTCCCACACCCTGTATACTAGAGCAATTCCAGCAGGTCAGGATGGACTATTTCCTGATAAACAGCCTTCTGGACTGAGACATTGTTAAGGTCTCCATCTGCATGCGGAATCCCGGATTCTACCTTCCTCACCAGGAGGAGGTGTTTTCTACCAATTCTCCATCTCATTATCTGATTCTTCCCATGGGTTTCAAAATTCTGAGTACCGGGAAGGGTTTTTAAACACAGATTTAATTTGTGCTCTTTCTCTTCTGCCTCCCCACCTCCAAGAAACAGCAAAGAAACACTTCTTCCTCATTTTCTCTTTCATCCAATTTACTTGACAAATCGGAGGCTGACACCGTGGATCACATCAGCATGTCGTTTTCTTGTCTTAATTTCTCCCTTAGGATGTGCAATTCTCTCTGGGCTGACAGCTCAGCTTAGGCTGCATGTCTTAGCTCCCACAAGAAAAGCCAGGCACCAGATGCCACAGCCTTCTTGAGCCCCCATCCCATACATGCTTCTTTCAGGGGCTGCAGTATATTCTCCACTCCCACTCATCAAGCAGGCAGGCCACTCCCTACCATGGACAAGAAGATTCCTCATCTGGAAACCTCAATTCCAGAGGCTCAGCTATAATTGCCTACCTTACCTTACCACCCTTAACAGGGACATTGCGATTGCTAGGACAGTAAGGCGGTACACCATTTCATACCACACAGAAAGATAGCCATGTCGAGACCTTCCACCATCAGACAGCTTAGCTTCAGCAGTCTGGCTCCTTGGCCACCATAAGAGGGGGAAGGGTTGGGGGAGGGGCAGGCATTACTCTTCCAAACTCAGCTTGGGTTCCACCACACCAAGCATTGCAGTAACTCTTTCCTTGAGGAACCCTAACTACACACTCACTACTCATCGCTAGCCCTCCTTACAGGACTCCAAGGACAAACGAAATGTGGTTTCACAGAGTCCAACTTGAGGGAAGAGTTAAATTTATAGAGTACAGGTGAGGGGTTACTTAAAAGAGCATGAAGGACCCCAAAACATGGAAAGTCTTACCCCAGCATGGATGACAAGTCCCCCATGGGTGCACAAAGCCCCCCCCCCCCCCCCGTGTAATTAGGACAGAATTACATACAACTGGCTGAGAGGTGCAGGCAGGAAGGTCCTATATATCAGATGAGTGAGTGTCTGATGGCCCTCCTCACCCCCTTCTGTGACTTAACATCAACAATCAACAAGTCTGATCTTGGGTATTGCTTTCAAGTAGTCACAGCTGTTTTGATGGAGATAATGGCTCTTTATACTGGGAAGGTGGCATGCTACAGCACAGAATCTCATAAGCTAAGCAAGCACTCTACCACTGAGCAATATCCCCAGCCTTGTCCAAATCCCATTTACATCCATATTCCCAATATTAGAAATTATTTTATCTCTGATTTCACACTCTATTCAATATTTTTATACTAAAAAGTTTAGAACTCCATGAATTACCTCAGGCCTATCACTCCCAAACTAGGGCCTGTAATCAAGAAAAATAGTAGCTACTCAGCAGGATTGGGAAATGCACTACACCCATGAATATGCAAAGCACCAAAGAGCATGTGCCCTGTAGTAGCCAGGTAACCATGCTTGTACTGTAGCACAGCACAGAGAATCAGCCAGATCTGAGTTTAAACCCTTGATCCAACCCATATTAGATATGTGGTCTGAGGTGCAGATTTCCTCACTAGCATAATGAGGAAAATACTAGTGCCTCCCTTATATGTCTGTATGAGAATTAAAAATTGATATATATGTAAAAATTTTTAAAGCCAGCTTTGTGTTTAGTAACTGATGGCACTAACCATTATACTCAAAGTATTTAATAGTAGTAACACAATGATAGTTTTCAGCCACTTTATGTTAAACACTGTCTGAAGAGACAGCTCACCAATACAGACACCAGTAAAACCTGAGGACTGTAGAGTAGCCAGAACTGCTTCAAGTCCAAACCACCAACCCAGGCTTTATGCTTTCCCAGTCTTATCACCGTCAAAACATTTTAAGAACCCAGAAACAGAATTTGCTTGTCCCCAAAAACTAAAGAGTTCATTCCTTTACATTCAAGTTTTGGGAATCTCAGCTTTCCTCCAAAGCTTCTATTGTCCAAACAATCAGACAGGCCACGCAACTCCACTAAAACAAACCCATGCATTTTAAAAGGTATTTCTATAACTTTCCAATCTTTATCAAACTATCTTGTGAACTTAAATGGGGGAAGGCTCCTTAATAAGCTTTAAAAAGACAATTTTTTTCATTTTTTATTTCCTTAAATCATTTTCGTTTTCCATTTCCTCAAAAGATAATGTACGAGCTAGGGACAGGACTGGAGGATTATGAAAACAGGAACAACTCGCGTAGTTTCCAGAACAGCAGTGTAGCACAGTGTCCACCATCTGGACCTCCACCTGATTTCCCCATCTTCAGTGGCAAGACAGTGCAGCCAGAAACAGGATTCCCTTTGCTTACTCATGGCCGGGCTTCCCGTTCCTTATGCTATCTTGTTTTACCCTCTATCACTTTACTTGTGACCCCAAGTCAGTTAAATGACAGGCAGTCAGAGATAAAGACAATCCATGTTGTTACCTCCTCCATTTTCATCCACATTGGCAAAAAGCCTGATGACCCACAAGGCTGAGAACTGTTCAAAGATCACAGACTGACTCTAGGCTAAGCCAGAAAGAGGTTGAGCCTTCACCTTCCCCACACAAAAAAGCTTCCCATCTTTGCCCTATGTCAGCATGAAAAGTCTAATATTTCTGTGACAAGTTTTTGCCAAGAAAACCCATCCAGTGCTTGGCCTTTATTGCATGACCAAATATTACATCTTCGAAGTTGAGAGAAATGCCAATCTCAGGAGGATATTTGGGGAGATACTAGTAACAAAATGAAAGAATAAAGATGGGGACTGCAGAGATGGCTCAGAGGTTAAGAACACTCGTTGTTCTTACAGAAGATCAGGTTGGATTTATAGCAGGCACATGGTGGTTCACAGCCATCTGTGACTCCAGGTCCAGTGGCCCTGATGGTACCAGGCACATTTGTGGTGCATGCAGGCAGGTGCATGCATAGACAAACATGTAGGCAAAGCACTCATACAAATAAAGTAAAAAAATTCTTAAGAGGAAGAAGAACTCAGTTTTTTCCTCCCCACCCCAACTGGCAGCTAAGGATCAAAACCAAAGCCTTGCACATGTCAGACAGGCTTTGAAGCACAGAGTTGCACCCCAGACTCAGCCTACTTTTCTTTCTCTTCATACATGCCTACGATCATAATGCAATTAATTGACTCAGGGCTACTCACAGGAAAGGAGTTTAAATTCATCTTACTCCACAGATAAGACTGTAATTTTTTGAAAGTATGATTTTAACTTTAATTTATGAGGGGGGGTGCCAAATTCTATGGCATGCATGTGGAGATCAGAAGACAACTCACAAAGTGTCACTTCTCTTCCCTACATGAGTCCTGGGTCTCACACACAGGCCACCAGGCTTGGTGGTAAGCATGGGTACCCACTGAGTAATCTCACCTGACCAAAAAGAAGATTTCTTTCACTGTGGTCTTACTGTTCACCAAATAACATAAATACTAAAACCATTTTCCATGTGAAAAATATCACTGAAATGTAAAGCAATTCAACAATCTCACAGTAGTGCTGGGGCTCAGACAGAGTACATCCCTAGTATGTATGAAGCCCGGGGTTTGACCTAGCACTGCCCCATATCCATAGTTCATATCTTTTTCCAAATAATTGTTCAAAGTTTTTACTTTGAGAACAGGGCAACTTCACATTTTCAGCTTCCAAACATGAAATGCCTCGCAGACAGAGAAAAGGCTGGAGGAAAAGCATATTGGCCCTGGGACATGAGGGATGGCAAGAGGAGGAAGGACTACCTGTGGATACCAGGTGTCCCTGCTTTAAATCACCAAGACTTCTGAACTCACTTCCAGCGTTGTTGCTGCTGTTTGATTTTGCTCTCCAGAATGCATCTTATTCTTATTTGCTAAGCCACCAGCACGTGACATTCAACTATACAATGAAGATACACAGACCACTTTGAATTGGTCAAATACTCTCCAGCAGAAAAAGTAAATGCTAGGCAAGGGCTAGAGATGCAGCTCAATAGCAAAGCACTTGCCTACCACATGCAAGACTCTGGTTCAATTCCCAGAACCATGTTTCAAAAGACAATTAAAGAGCAGACAGTACCTTTCCAAAGTCACGAACATCAAACAGGTCAAACGCCTCAAAAAGTTCACTTTTTCTCATTCCAAACGTCTCACAGCAGGCTGACAGAAATGTCCGGATATTCTTCAGACAGAGAAACTGAGGAAGAGAAAACATTATGTAGTGAATTTTTCTGAGTGTGATCTGTCTTCTGTCACACATATACTACCATAAAAGGGTCAAGGAAGAACCAATCTGTGCTTTTTTTCTTGCTCTATCTTTTTATGTGTCTATAAGTCATAAAAAAATAATGTTCTCCATGTAAATAGTATATGCTGGCCACATTTATCACCTATTGTCCTCTCTTGTCCCCACCACCACCTTCCAGTTCCCTTCTTCTTTCCAATTACCCACCCCCCTTCTGTTTTCATGTCTTTCTCAAATCTCGATTCTGCATAGCAGTGACAACACCCAGCATCCTAAGCCACCTTAGTGCTTTTGAACAGCCATCAGTCTTTGAACTGGCTGTAACCAGACCACCATGGGGGGCTGTTGGGTAGCCTTTATTCTGATATGGGAAATCCCAGATGTTTGGGCCAAAGGTGAGACAAAATGTAATGGCTTTTAAGGGTCTTTCAGGAACTGCCGTGTTGAAGACAGACTGAAGGACGTTAGGGTAAGCACAGGAGCTACTGCACTAAGACCAAGTGAGACATGACTGTGGACAAGCATGGGTACACTCCCATTGTGTGACATCTGAGGTGCCATTGATTGTCAGTAACTGGATATATAAGTCTACAGCCCAGGTGATAGAGGTATGGACTTCAGACCTAAGTCTCGGAATCTTTAGCAGCGGTTCTCAATCTTCCTAATGCTGCAGGACCCTCTTATTCAGTTTCTCATGTTGTGGAAACCTCCAACCATAAAATTATTTTGTTGCTACTTCCTATCTATAATTTTGCTACTGTTGTGAACTGTAATGTAAATAGCTGATGTGAGACCTAGGGTTGCGACCCACGTGTTGAGAACCACCACTTTAGAGAGAACATTAATCTTGACATTGACTAAGGCAGATTTGGACCACAAAGTCTTAGGAGAGCAAGAAGAGAAGCCCACAAAGGAGTCTAAGAAAGAGTGGCCAGTGCTGAAGGGGAGAATTCAGGAGAACAGGTGTCCCCAAAGCCATGTAAAGTGCATGAGGAGACAAACTAAGTCAGATGCTCCAGGGGACCAGTAAGATGGAGATCAGCACTGCCTAGGGAACTTGGTAGTTAAGGTTATAGGCTCCTTGACAGTAGGAGGATCTATGGGACTGGGACTGAGCAAAGGTTGTTTGAAACAGATCCTGCTGCCAGGGAAGCATGAAAGTAGAGGCAGGGCAGAGGCTGTGGATGGGAATTGCAAAGGGAAATGTGACGGGGAACAGAAAGTTACCCAGAAAGAGGCACCGTTACACACTAACGTCCTTGAGCAAAGGGGAGGAGCTCCTATGTTGGGATGCAGAGGCTGACCTTGGATAGGAGCATTCTGAGCTCATCCATGCAGCTGGAACAGGAGGTGAACAGGAAGACGCTATCTACAGACAACTCAAGAACCAGATGTTGGGGTTCACTTTTGATATCTAAAAGACACATATCCACCTACACACATATCTCAGAAGCAAATTAATTCTGGGTTTGTTTGCTTGCTTGCCTGCTTGTTTGTCACACATTCTTAAATTGTCACTTATGCTAACTTGGAACTCACTATGTAGCCCAGAATGGCCTTGAACTCCAAATAACCCTTCTGCCTCAGTTTCTCAAGTGAGCACTGATGTTACAGACATAAGCAAGACCACTCTCAGCTTGGTAAATTAATTCTTTTGGAAATATGAGCTGCCATGGCACACATCTTAAATTTTTATGTACTTATGTCAAAACTTCAAATAAATGTGGCTTATTATATGTCAATAATACCAAAATAATTTCATAAACTTAATCTTCTGATGGCTGGTGTGGTACATGCCTGTAATCCCAACTCACATGGGCAATAGAAGGAGTATTAAGAATTCAAAGTCATCCTCAGCTATATAGTGAATTCAGAGTTAGCCTGGGCTACATGAAACCATCTCAAAACCAAGGAACAGGAAAAAAAAAAAAAACTCCAATAAGTGAGTAACATATCAGATAATTATTGCATCTTTGTTTTTATTCATTCCCAAAGTGCCAACAGTCAATATTGTATCTTGTTTTGGTTTCATGTATTTATAAATTTGGAGAAAGCTCATCTTGCTTTCTCTGCATTCAGATTTGTCATGGACTTAACTTAGACACCTTTTACAGGAATCATTCTCAGAGGCTTAAATATTTCAGGAGGGGTTAAAACCACAAGGGAAGTATCATCAACCCTTTGACATGCACACAGCAACCAATCAGCACCTGCAGCCACTGCTGGTCCCTTTAAAGATTCATGAGACCTTCACAACACAGCACCACTCTGCAGGTTGCCCCTCCACACAGAATCACTTATTTACAGATTAAAAGCCTTGCATTCTGCCAAGACAGGCAATAATTACTCTCTGGGGGATTATGCAACTGCTCTCTTGCAGTATTTTTTTTAACATAATTAAGTGACGAGGGACTCATAGCTCTCCATGGTTGCAAATGCCACCCTCTGAAGATGTCTCAGCACACCCACATTTTCCCCAAGTGTAGGAAAAACTTCTACTAAAGCGCTTTGATCATGAAGTCAGAAAAGCAAGCACCATCATTCAAAGTTGAAACAGATGAAAAACATTCACAAAGCCTAAAACACAGGCAGTGCCTTTACTGGAGCCAATGGTAACCTTACTTAACTTTCACAAGTTCAAGTCTATGAAGCTCAACAAGTGGTTGGCTGGATTTGAACAATGTCACTCAGGTGCTGCTGCCTTTCCAGGCAAGCCTCAAGCCTGACTATCCTGTTTGACACCTGCTTTTAGCCAACCATTTTTGAATGCCTGCAACATCACAGATGCTGGACATGTTAAAAAAAGCTCTGCTTTTTAAGTTTCTCTAGTAAGATTCCCAGGGGATCTATACAGAACCTCCAAAGTTGGCTGAAAGCACTAAGCTCACCCTGCACTGTACACTCCTGGGTGTTCTGCTGTGTGCAGAAACAGAAACAGAGTTGAGGGACAGATGAGGCAGGCTGTGGCATCATTACGGAGGCCCAAACACAGCTGAGCCCATCAGACTGCCTGCCCCCTAAGATACTTGCTATGCTTTGTTTCTATTCATTGTTTCCAGTTTATTTAAGAAATCTAACACAAATGTTGAAAGAATAACACACCACATACTCCAATCTGTGACAATCACAACCGTGTTATGCATGCTTTTGTGCGTGTGTCCTTTATTATACATTTTTTTTGGTCTGTCCTACTTGAAGGAAGGGTTACAGACATTTTTCTTCACTACTAAACTATTCATCTCTAAGAAGTTAGAATGTTTCCTACATACCAATAACATCAGCACACATCAAAATCTCAGCTCTCATCTTATTTTCAAGTTTGGTTTTTAAAAAAACTAACCACTAATATCTATTGGCTCTTCAAATTCCTACCATTCCATCCTCAATCTCTTAATATGATATTTTTCACTCAAGCTAAGAACTACTCCGGTGGTTTTAATTGCATCTGGCTATCTTATCTTTGTAATATATTTTCTTTTTAGCACATTTTAGTTAAAATGTAATTATATCACTTCCCCGTTTCCCTTTCTTCCCTCAAGCCTCTCCTATGTCAAGCCTCTCCCTGACACCTCCCATGCTCCTCCTCAAATTGATAGCCTCTTATTTTTTTATATCATTGTTACACACACTAATATATAAATACAACCTGCTAAGTCCATTTTTGTTGTTTGCATATGCACGGTTTCAGATCTGACCGCTCTGTATTGGGTAACCAAGGAGGGGGCTCATCCCTGAGAGAGGCTAATTCTCCCTCTCTCAGTGGCCATTACTTGCCTATAGTTCTTTGTCTGGGGATGGGACCCCAGACTTCTTCCCTTCCTCATTAGCATGTCTATTGATACTGCATTGTTCATGTCTTGCTTATGCAGCCATTTCTAGAAGAGGTAACCTCAGAGCAGATATAATATATTTTAAGATTTCTTCTTTTATAGAGAGTTATAGGAAGAGCCTAAGCTGATTGTCTTATAAGACACCCCGCATTATTCATTTGTCTGATAATTTACCATAGATTCACTAACCCGTTCTTCCAGCATCTACACTGCCGGAGAACTGAAGTCTAATTGACAGAAATAACTCAGGGTGCAAACTTCACATTTCATCACATCAGAAGTCACAATGTTGAGCTGTCACATCTCCTGGCTAGTTCTAAGGTCCACCACTTAGTTAAGATGGTTCCTGGTCACCGCCCCACCTTTCTATGTCTGATTTTTATATTGCTACATAGCCTGAATGTGAAAGTCCTGTGTCTGTTTTCTTTCTACACCATCTCTCTCAATGGGCATCACGGACCATCCTCGCCATCAGTTCTTCCACTTGGGACTGTAAAATAATGATATTTTTCAGTTCCATCTTCCTTCCTCATTTATTAACTGACACTCCTTTATTTAAAAATTAAAAAAAATCTTCCCATCTTCCTTGTACTTTTCCTGTTGAATTGGAAATAGCTGATTTTCATGTGGTACTAGATCTGCCCCCAAAAGACCCTCGGAACCTGTCCTTGTGCCCTTGCCTCCCTTTCACTTTGTGTTCCTGCTCTTACATCAAATTCTCCAATTCACAGTTTTCACGACCTGGTTCTGAAATGAGCCACTGCCCCAGGCAAGTCTGTTTTCATTTGAAAATGGTATTTAGAAAACAAAAGAGCATCCAGCAACTCCTAGATTACAGGCAACAGCAATCAGTGAATCATATGCAGAAGCGACCGAGCACTTTCTATGGAAATACCTCATTTAAACAGAACTGGCCGAAAAGGCCTCGAATATACCTTTGGCAGAATCCTATAATCTTCTTAGGGTGACTGAAAAGCCAACATGCATTTCAATCTTTTCTAAAGAAAAGAAACTGGAGATCACTGAAGAAGACCCATGGCTAGAAAGGTGGCTCCCACAATGCCATCCAGCACAAGTTTTCCTCCAGTCTATTCATCCTTTGGCATTCAAATGTGTTTCCTGGTCTTTTGTATCATCTGCAACAGCTTAAACAAACTGCCTTCAGAGAGACACTTCACAGCACAAAACAAGCCCATCTTATTATTTCATAACCATCTCTAATTCTTGACCAAAAGTTATGCAACTCTATGAAACCATCTCACTTATTTACATAACATCATTTAGGTGGTCTTAGAATGTAAACCTTTAAGAATCAGAGTTAAATAACTTAATTTTTAAAATTTTATGTTTCTATACAAGTTATTTAATAAGGATGCATGAAATTCAAATAGCCATATGTTTGTTTTAAAAACATTCATGAGATGCCAATTATGTGTTAGACATTGTGAATTTCAAAAGATACATCCCCAAGTGGATTCTGATTTATTAGTATGTTGAAAATTTTAATTGAAAGTACCAAAACTTGGGTCCAAAAGTAAATAGAACCCAGAATCTTTCATCCAAGCCTCACTGCAGTCATTCAGAACACCGAAAATAAGCCTGGAGTTGCACAACAGGGTGGCAACCACTATGCAAATGTGTGAAGTCTCCTTGGGAGTCCTGGAGCATGGGGGCAACTTTCTGAAATAACTGGAACACCATGCAACCAGAGAGGTAAAAGTCGCTACAAGTAAAATGGCTGGTGTTTGGATGAGGAAGGGAGGAGCCAGCATCAAGGTGTGTAAGAAGAAGAGAGAGGTAAGGCATGGACCACAGTGGGCAGAGGAAGTGATTGACACTGGACACAGACCTGGAAGGGACTGGAGAGGACTGAGGAAGCTTGTGGTTACCTAGCAGGCCAAAGAGATCTCGGCTTCATCCTAGAAGTGCTGAGGTTAAAGGGTCTTAGGTAGAAGAACTGAGCACAGCTCAGCATTACATTTCAGGAGTTTTGAGTAATTGTTCTGTTCCAGGTTCTAGGAGAAACATTGACACTATTTAGTCCTCACGACAACCCAATCAGGAAAATTTTGGTTTTCTTTTATATCTACAGAGGGTTAGAGACGTATTCAAACTTACAAAATCACATTTGCCAAAGTGATGGAGTCTGGGTTCAAATCCAGGCCTTCTGACTTCAGTACCTACACCCTTAACTACTAAGTTACACCGACTTCACATTGCAGTGCACAAAGGAAAAAAACAGCTTTCTTTTTATCGTGACATGAGTTAGACAGGAAACGCAAAACACTTAGAACTACACTAGGTGCATTAATCTAACAAGGGGTGGCAGTTATTGAGTCTAGAAGGGGGGAAGCAGGAAAAGAACAAGTCTAGGTCACATGGAAAGGCTAAGGGGGCGGGAGAAGAAAGACATAAGATTGCACCCATATCCCTAGACACCAAACAGCCAGCACTGGCAGTCACTGAACTGGTAACAGCAAATGGAGTGTAAAGTGTATGAGAGAGATGACAGGCGGAGGCAGTTAATTCTATTCTTCCTCTATGGAAAGGCCCCGTGGGTCTGACATGCCTCTTGGGAGTACCCAGGATTGAGTGATGAATTCTAACGGTAAAACCACGGCGCATTCACTTGTCCTTTTAGTCTCTCTGCCCCTAAACAGGGACACGGATAGCTTAGTATTCCAACTGGAGTTACAGAAATGGCAGAAAGGCACTCACCATCTGTGTGTGGCCTTCAAAAAGGGAAGGAAAGCACCAACACGTCCTATGACATCCTAAAAAGACACAACAGGCCAAAGCACTCTGGACCCAATCAAACAGCTCGTGCAAAGACCACAGCTGTCAGTCAAATTCCAGCACAGATGCAGGAGCAGCTCACACAGGCCCCACTCCTGGCTGAGGTGCTTCAGCTGCTGAAGGCTGCTGTGGGGGAGAGATCCAGCTCTCTTCAGGAAAGGGCAACCTACGAGAAATTGTTCTCTCCTGTGTGGGTGCCATGGACCAAACTCAAATTGTCAGGCTTGGGGGCAAGCATCTTCACCTGCTAAGCCATCTCACTGCCCCCCCATCCCCTTAATTAAATTGGGTAAATCCTATACTCCTGGAAATTGAAAACAAAATAAAAACATGTCTTCATTTGCTGAGGACCATGCCTGTGCATTTTCCTTGTGGATCAGCAGCTGCCAATAGGGTTTCATGGGCATTGTTCTGTGAATAAAACCCAGCTTGGTAGCATGGTATCTTCAAAGTACTTCATCGGGACCCTAAAATGATAGCATCCTCAAGGACAGTGAGGGAAGGAGGCAGACAGAGGGGAAAGAGGTTCCTTAGCACTAGCCAGGTAATAAAAATGCTACAATGATTCTCCTCCCAGTCTGATCTGTTTATCTGTAATGTGTAGCACAAATTCTAATTGTTCTGAATAATAAGAACCAGGAGTTAGAATACTATAAAAAAAAAAAAAAATCTAGGACAGGCACCAAAACTACCCAGAGAAACCCTGTCTCGAAAAACAAAACAAAACAAAAACATGTTGGTTTGTTAAAATATATCTTATGTATGATTATATATTAAATGATCATTCCATGTGTGGTTATGGTTTGTTTGTTTTTACATAATATGCTTATTCCCAGTTGGCTTATAAGTAAGTGCTCATGTAAACTCAAGGTAATAGTTTCATTTTTGCTCATAGTGAACTACAATTTTAAGGAACAAAAATGATACAAGACAAAATGAAATATTTAATCAATGTGACCACACAGGTAAAACAAATAGAAATGGCTAATGGTCCTAAATTTCACTTTGATACAATTAATATGAGCCTTTTAAATTAACATTTTAAAAATATGCTTTGAAGGACAAGACATAAATACATAATTATACAATTCTGGTCACAATGTTATCTCCTTGATCTTTATCCCAATTCTAGTTCCACAATGTGGTCCTTGTTGCTTGAGGGTATAAATTAACTTTAAGAGCTGATTATGCCAGCTCACAGTATCTATTTTTTCCATTAGGTAATTACCCACCTTTGAGATACTAAACACTTTATTCCAAAGAGTAAGAGGACAGCTTATGTCTATGAGTGTGTACATATAAATGCAAACATTTAAAGGATTTTAAGAATATGTTTAATGACCACTGCTTCTTTAAAACCAAACAAATAAACATGTGGGGTTTTTTTTCCAAATAATATGTAATACTGAAGAAAGAAAAAGAACCAGGAGTCAGATAAGTAGTAATGCTGAAAAATCAGAAAATAAAGGAGCAGCCACTAGAGAGACTTCCTACCTCTACTGAATCCTCAGACTGAAAGGGTGCTGAGCTCCTGTCTCCACCCAGCCATATCACTTTCTGTTTCCTCCTCCCTAGTGCTGGGATTAAAGGTGTGTGCCACCACTGCCTGGCCTCTATGGTTAGCCAGTGGCTAGCTCTGCACTCTGATATCCAGGCAAGCTTTCTTTGTTTGAGCACAAACAAAATATCACCACAGTAATGTTTTCAAATCACTCCTCAAAATACCATAATTAACACCATTTTTTTTTATTTTGTTGTTTGCTGTGGGACAATGCCTTTGTACACTGATTTAATAAAAACTTGACTGGCCAACAGCCAGGCAGGAAGTATAGGCAGGATAAGCAGACAAGGAGAATTCTGGGAAGAGGAAGGTTGAGTGAGGAGATACCAGTCCGCCATCCAGGGAGCAGCATGTAACAATATTCAGGTAAAGCCATGAACCACATGGTGACATTTAGAATTACAGAAATGGGATGAGTTTAAGTGTAAGAGCTAGTTAGGGGTAGGCCTGAGCTAATGGCTGAGCAGTTTTAATATAATCCTCTGTGTGTTTATTTGAGTCTGAGCAGCTGCGGGCCCGGGCAGGACTGGAGAAACTCTAGCTACCATGGGCCAGGTGGGACGCAGGAAAACTTCAGCTACATTTGTTGTTCTTTGATTGTTCTTAATCTTCAAGTGTGAGGAACATACCACAACACACATATGGAGGTCAAAGGACAACCTTAAAAGCTAGTCCTTGATTTTTACCGTGCTTGCAGATTATCTTGCTGCTCACTGCTATGTACACCAGGGAGGTGGCCATCAGAGTGCTGGGATTATACACACTCGATACAGTATCTAGCTGTACACGGGTGTTAGGGATCCAAACTCAGCACTTTGTGTTTGAATGGCAAGTGCTTTGCACTGGGTCATCCCCTGAGTCCACCAAGTCTGTTTGTTTGTTTGTTTTACATTTACTTAATGACAGTGTACATGCATGGAAAGTATAGTTTCACTGGAATGAGTATGCTCCAAAGTGTAGGGCTAGCCTGCAGATCACACATTCATTTGTCTACTCTGCTGCCCCTGATTCACACCTATTCTGGAAATGGGCACCCTGCATCACAATATTGGTTTGCTCAACTATTCTCCCAAGAAACAGTAAACACTTTGGGAGCAGAGAATATATGTTCCATCTTTGTACCCCAGGAGCCCTTCCAACAGCACCTGGCTTTAAATAAACTTCAGAATGGATGATGGGGCAGCTTGTTTATAGGGAAAGGAAAAAAAATAATGACAAATCATCGAATTATTAGGCTGGTCATAATTTTTCGTCTGGGTTCTCAGATTCCAGTGCATAGTTCAATGGCAGGTTACTGGTTGATTCTCAGGGAACCCTAGCCAATAGTCACTATCACTCTGGCTTTTTATCAGTGCCACAACAGTGGTTAACAAGAGTAGCAGAAGTGAAATAGTAGTGATGCTAAGCAGAACAGCAATGGACCTGGAGAGGGTGAACCGAACCCACACGCCCACACCTAGGTTAGAAACTGAGGGACCATCCCAGGCAGGAGCTCCTCAGAACAGCAGGCCACACAAGAAAACAAGTCTCTCCTGGACCAGGGAATGGAATCATCTTGTTTCTGTCACCTCAGCAGGCTGGAGGCTAGGGCAGTCCCTCCCTGGAGAACAGCATTCACCCTGAAGGAGAACTCATCTCTGTAGCCTGGCACTTTCAAAGGTAAGCCTTACAAGTCTGCCTCTCACACATACTAGCAACAAATGTTAAATGTGGTTTGTGTTTTCTGTGGCTGTGTTTGTTGTTGTTAGTGTTTTTTATTAATTCTTTAACAATTCCATACAATGTATTTTGATTGTATTTCCCCCCAACTCCTCCATTAACTCCTCATAGATCCACTCCCACCTCCCAATTCCAAATAGACCAGATATCCCAGTGTTAGACCTGAAATCCTGAAACTTCTGAAAGAGAGAGTAGGGAGTGCACTTCGGAATATAGGCTCAGGGAAGGACTTTCTGAATAAGGCTCCTCCAGTGCCAAGGGAATAAGTGGGACTCCATAAGATTAAAAACATTCTGAATGCAAAGGAAATGGTTAAGTGATTGAAGAGGCAGCCTACAGAACAGAGACACATTTTGGCCAACTACACATCTGATGAAGGATGTACATCTCACACAATGAAACACCAATCAAACAAACTACCCAGTTTAAAAGTGGGCTATGGAGCTGAATAGAGCTCTCAGAAGAACTACAAATGGCAACAAAATATTCTCACAATATTCATTATCCTCACCCCCAGGGAAACACAAATTAAATTACTTTGACATTTGATCTTACTCCAGTTAGAATGGCTAAGGTTAAGAAAAACATACTTCAATAGACTCTGGGAAGTCACCGTGATCTCAACAGGTTCAAGTAGGAACTGACCTTAATGATTCTTTGGGTAATAGTGATGTTGTTAATGAGAGTAATTGTAAAATATAATATGATTTTAGTCCATTATATCAGCATTATGTAAATACCTCACTAATTATTCTTTAGAGTAGGATTACTTTATATCCTAAATTATCACAACACATAAAATCAGGAACTGTTCATTCTGACTTTTAATTGATTTTCTTTAGATAAAAGTCTATGTTTTGATATTATTTTTCCTTCTAGCTTCATGATAAATGCCCCAATTCCTAAATTTGAATATTAGCAAGTTTGAAAAGAAATTTATTGCTAGGCAAATGTCATAGCATTTTCAGTTCAAAACTCTTAGTGTCTAATCACATGAAGCCAGGGCACAAGAATGCCACTTCTGCACAGAGTCACTAAGGTATTGCAACCCACACATCACAGCCACCATGCTCAGATACTTGACTGATGACTCTGTGGGGTTCATCTCTTTATCCAGGATCTATATAAATTGTCCTGACAAACCTTCAAGCCTCCAATTTTCCCAGTTTAATTTCTGCTTGCTCATTTCTTTGTGACAATAAAGTAGGGATGATAAATCATTAAATTAGGGGGGAAAAGATGATCAGTTTTACAAAACAGGTTACCCAGGCTCTATCAACCAGTCTGCTATTCTGATTCCCTCTAAACATATTTGAGGATGAGTTGTTTTTTGTTTTTTTAATTCTTAATGTCAAAATCCTTATTAATTTCTGCATATAAAGAAAAGTTTTCTTAAAAAAGACTAATGGCTACTTTATGATCTTACAGCATTGTTAAATAAGATAGGATAATGTTATTAGCCTTACACTACAGGATCTTTGTCACTGTACAGGAAGGCTTCTAAGGTGCAATTAAAAATGAAACGAAGCATTTCCCCACCTGAGTTCAACTTAAGAAAGGAGAACCATAAATAATTTCTCTCTGAAGTAACCAAAACAACAAAATATTAAATAGCGGTTCAGGTCAGCAGAAACCTTAGCTTTAAAGCAAGCAAACCACCTTACCCCACAGGATGCTTGGGAGACCTCTCTTTCTTTCTTTTTTATTGAACACATTTTTAATTAAAATATAATTCCATCACTTCCATTCTTCCTTTTCTTCTCCCTAAGCCTTCCCATGCCTCCTCTCAAATGGATGGGCTGTTTTTCTTTGATTATTATTGTGACATTATATCTTAAGACATTCAGAGTAGGCTGAAGTTCACACAGATTGTCTGGAACAAAATTATTCACACCTTATCCATCATTGTTTTTCTGTGCTAAATGTCACCCTATATTGCCCCACATTTCTAACCTCTTATATTATCTCTGTAGCTACATCTCTCCAAATTTAGCATCAACATCAAATTTTACATAAGTTAAAGGACATGATCATTGACATTTTGCTGTCAAGGGCTTAGAACAACTAAAAGATCTCCCCAATAGCTTTGGCAATGCCTGGGTGGTTTGGGGATTCCCATGGGGTCACTTTGGCCAACAAGGGAATTAGACGTAACCCATTCCTTGTACTGGCAGCCTCATTTGATGATGAGAGATGGTCAGGAGGATTTGGGGAAGAGGAAAATATAATCAGAATATATTGTAAAGAAAAAAACTATTTTCAATAAAAGAAAAATAGAAAAGAAAACATGGAAAAAATATAAAGTTTTTTAAATGTTTCTTTTTTAATGAAAAAAAAAAAAGAAAAAAAAAAGAGTTTCTCAAGTAAACCTAGCCAGTGGGTGATATGGATGCAAATCTGTCAGGAACCATTATGAATCAATAAACTAAATGATCTTCCTATAACCTTTACCAGTTATAATTGCTAGCGTATATAAATTATACAAAGTTATATGTATATGCTTCATTGTGACTATTCTTTTCATATATATGTGTATATATACATACACATATATATATATATATATATATAATTTGTTTATATATATATATATCGTCATTTGATCATATGCTGTCTCTATTCCTTCTCTTGCTCTCTACTCTCTTTCTCCTCATCTGAACTCCTCCCTCTCCCCTTCCCCCTGATCCGACGCCTACTCTTGGATTTTTTAAGTGAAAACATGTACACTTACACCTACAACTTAACATTTTCCATCTGTTTTCTTTCAATGCTATTTCACTCATTGTTTGGTGGCTGAACGGTATTCCACTGTGTGTATGAACCACACTTCCCCTGTCTACTCATCAGTTGATGGGAACCTAAGCTAATCCTACAATTTGGCTATTATGACTGCAGCACTGACTAAACAGATATGCAGGGTGATGTGACTTTAATTCCTTTGGTGATCATTATTCAGGTATAGGACTGCTGGATCATGTGGTAGTTCTGTTTGGGGTTTTTGAGCAGCTTCCAAACTGTTTTACAGCAGAAGTGACACAACTTTTGATGGCAAAGTAGGATCCACATCCACACTTTTGGTTTGTTCCTAGTTGTTCTGTTCCCCTAGTCATGAATACATGAGCACTGATGGGCAAACAATGGCTGAAAACTCAATTCTCCCCCTGCACAACTGAGTGAACATTGCCAAAGGAATGTTCAACTAAAATGATACAGCATCTGAGATGACCAGGGCCAGCACTGAATAAGAGAGGAGACTCCCCACACAAGTCCAGTGGTATTGTGGAGGATGAGGGATGCTCCAGACAGAGGGAAAGAATCAAGAAAGCTCTATAAGTCATTGTCCAGGCTAGAGCACTTTTACCTTAAATACTGCAGTAGGCTACAAGAACTTAAATACGAGCCACCTTGGTTAATAATGACATCCATCTTTCCTTTTAGAAACAGGACATGCACTGCAAATGGCTGGTAAAAAAAATCACACAGCACAGTTCAAATGAAACTAGAATTTTTAAATTATCTTTTAAACTCTATAAACGGTGTCTGCCTTATAGGACTGGGGAGGCAATGGATACTTACCATACTAAAGAAACAACTTGACTCAGCAAGGTATACAACCCAAAGGGCACCTTCTATTTGGTGGAAAAGTGGTTAAATCTCTGGAGACTGCAGACAGTTAAGTCTGAAGAGTATAGAAGATAAAGTGTATGCTAGAGTTGGAGCTAAAGGACTTGACATTTAATTGATTAAAATTAAGTTCACAGGGAAATTTTGACTCAAAGACAGAAAATGGAAGGAAACTGGCTGTGCTAATTAACTTGGGGTAAATCCCCACTTATTTGTGTTACCAGTTTTTAGTTTTGTTACCTGACCTGGAGCCTTCCTTCTGGTTTACACTCTAGGTTTCACCATCTATGTTATAGTAAAATCATGTTCAGGGTTTCTCCCTAGTTTCCACATGACAGCTTGGTACCTGAACAAAGCCACCATCCTGACAAAAATGGAAATATGAGATTTGTGTGTCTATTACGTATAGGCTACCTATAATTTGTAAATAAATGCATTTTAATTCAACATATTTGTTACAGTACTTATACATCAGTCTATTTATGCATCAATCATTTGTCTATCTACAGAGTTGGGTATACTTTACTGATTTTATAACTCATTTTTTTTGTGCTTTTCCTTATATAAGGTAATAATATTAAACCTCATCAAAATTCAGGTCACCAAGTTAAAGAGTTGATGAGCAGGAAAATGAGTCACATACCACACACACACACACACACACACACACACACACAAAAAAAAAAAAAAAAAAAAAAAAAACAGAGAAACGAATCTCTCTCCTGGTCTTTGCCAGTTAAGTACAGGTTTTCTTGTGCCACATTCTTCATGTGCCTGAGACTATCGTCTGCAAACAAGATAAGCTTTTCTTGGTGTAGACGCTCTCTGTTCCAAATCATTTTAAATGTCACCATTAGTGATCTCTCAGCTGGTTCCTTTCCCATAGGAATTTTATTGTGGGGTCAGCACAAAGCTAAGTGATGTCCATCAGTAGTACAAAGGACCACCTAGATCAGCAGTTCTCAATCTTCCTAATGCTGCAACCCTTTAATACAATTCCTCATGTTGTGGTGACCTCCAACCATAAAATTACTTCATTGCTACCTCATACTGTAATTTTGCTACTGTTATGAATCATAAGGTAAATATCTGATATGCATGATATCTGATATATGACCTCTGCGAAAAAGTCTTTGATACCCTTCCCAAAGGGGTCTCAACCCACAGGTTGAGAACTATGTGCTAGATGGTTCTAGATGAAACAACCAGAACAGCTCAACCAAAATCAGGAAGTACAAAAATAAAACTTAGACATACAGCAGGAAGTTTGTGAAGCTTCAGTGTCGCTCTTCAAAGAATGATTGATAGATGATAGATAGATGATAGATCGATAGATAGACAGACAGATACATGATAGATAGATAGATAGATCAATAGATAGATAGATAGATAGATAGATAGATAGATATAGATGATAGATAGATAGATAGATAGATAGATAGATAGATAGATAGATGATAGATATAGATAGATAGATAGATAGATAGATAGATGATAGACAGATAGATGATAGATAGATTGATAGATGATAGACAGACAGATAGATGATAGACAGATAGATGATAGATAGATAGATAGATAGATAGATAGATAGATAGATAGATAGATAGATGATAGACAGAAGAACAGTCAGACAGACAGACAGATGATGATCTATGCCATCAGTTATTCTTTCACTGAACAACAGGTACACTTTTAGCACTATGATTTCATTTTGTGACTGTAAGCAAGAAGCTACAATTACATTTTAAATGATTATCTATTAATACCTTGTTGTGATACATTGGCTGCCTTTCTCTTACCTTACAAACTGACTTCTTTTTCAGATTTGATTTTTGTGTCTAGGAAAAATATTTCTCACAAGGATATCCATTCCCAACATCATAAGAAAGACAAATTGCACACAGAAAGTGTTTAATTTGATTTTTCAGAGCCTATGCATTCTGAGCAAAGGTATATGAAACTACTTTTAAACAATTAAACACCAAATATAATAGTGTTCTTACAATGGCCAACTTTTTTCCTAATTAAGCTGATATGGTCATTACTATCCCCACAAGATCACAAAGTTATAAAACCCCTACCCAAAATAAATGCCATGTGAAAATAACATGTCAAGATATTCCATGAACATACTGGTTCCATAAAGGTGTCTTATGGGGGCAAAGCAAAGTAACTCACATAAGCCAGCTGGGATATACACAAGGTACTGATTGGGGCTGCCAAACTTCCATGGCTGCCAATGTCCTCTTTCAAAGACACTTACAAATGCCCAAAGTATTTCTCATATACATCTAGAAAGAGCACTTAACATTTCAGGCAGGGAGAATCACTATGGGACAAATGCCTGGCAGCAATTAAATGCTAATTAAAGTGGATTTTTAGGCAGAGACTTCTCTGAGCAAAACTCATAACCAGTGGTATCTCACCACATAGAATGAGTGTTTAGAAATGAGATAAAAATGCAATTTTCTCTTCTTAAAGATGGGGGGGGGGGTAGGGGAAAAGCCGGCATTTAAAGTGGCACCATATTACTGGGTCAATTGTCCTCCTCCACAGTCATTTCTCCCTGACTGCAGAAAGTTCCAGAAAAACTCTCAGAAATCTCAAGTACCCTAAAACCTCATCATAAGGGGGTGACACACATCTCTTAACACATGAAGTTTCATGATTAGGAGCATGGAAAAGCCAAAGAGGTTCCTAAATCTTGACAGACACGTCTCAAAGGAAGACAGAGGCATACACAGATAACCTAAAGATGTGACTATGTATGACTGAAGATGATGGATGCTTTCTTAGTAATTCCTGGATTTTGGTAGTGGTGCATGTCAAGTGCTGCAGCATTTTGCTTGTATGCTAAGAAACAGCAGCTGAAAGGCATCTGAAGTTTCTGCCTGCTCTGGCTAGAGTTAGCAAGTGTATATTCTCAAACATATCCCAGAAGCCCTCCTAAGAACAGAGCAGAAAAACACATCCTGGTGTCCTAGCTGTCTGAAGTTGCCCTATCTATTATACATCTAAAATTTCTGACTTCCCTGATGCATTTTTTTAAGGCAAGGTTTTATGCAGCCCAGACTAGCCTCAAACTGATTGTGCTTCCATGTTATCCTTGAACTCTTGACTCTCCCAAGTGCTGGGATTAGAGGTAGCAACAGAATTTCTTTGTCATATGTCAATTTGGCCTTCTATTCCATTAGATAGCTATGTTTGTTTTCACACAAAAGGTAGTATCAACTACTCAGTATCGATTCAGTTCCGCTTTCCGCCCTCCATTGTCCAAGTCTCCCACAAAGCTCCTAGAAGCCATTAACTGAGAAAAGAATAATGTGGAAGAAAAAAGTATCTGCCATCAACTCCATGAAGGAACAGTGAGTTTCTACAATGGCCAGTAGCCTTCTGGGTAAAGTATAACCTACCCCATACACCAGCCATGTAGACAATGGGATTTTCATTAAGTCCCCTGTTAATATATGTTCACATTATTAACATAAAGGTGACTCTTACAAAGTAAAGATTCCAGTCTTGGAATCCCCAAGAGGCAACAGACAGCATTCTGTAGATTATATTTTATTGGACTCAAACATTCAAATGCTGCCTGGCATTGAAAGTTTGTTGATATTTTAAATATCTATTGGAAACACACATAAAATATATATGTAAAATGTTCATGCATGAGAATATACTGCATATGAATATAAAAGAGCCAGAGGTCTGTATGTATGTATCATGAACTCATTGGTCTCCTACACAAGAAGTGCATGGCAAGATCAAGCCAGTCAATATTCGAGCATGGGAGAGGGGCTCTTAAGTTCTCATTCCTAGCTGAGAAACCATGAACAGTTGCTGGCTGTTAGGGAAGGGAGAGTCAGTTTTATTTAGGGGTGTGGTCCCTCATAGGCAGATCAGGCTCCAGGGGATGGCCCCATACTTATATGTATATGAACAGCACAAACTGAACACAGTGGGTTATGAAAAAATAGGAATACATGATGTTGGGAGTGGAGAATATATATGAAAGGAGTTAAAAGGAGATGTAGGAATTCAATTTGAAAATATGTTTTAAGTACTTAAAAATACTTCATTAACAGATGTACATTTCAGCCTAAGAAAGAAACACCTGCAGCCCCCTGTCAATATCTTCTAAATCTCAGAGGAAGAGAGGAAATGTATGTAGCACCTTCCCTCAAGGAGCATACATACTATACATTAGGGAAATAAGTATGCAAATGTGAGTTCACGCATATGATGGAGCTGATGAAAGTATATTCATGGTTCTCAAAGAGCATGCACAATGAAATGGCTGTTCTCTCTGAAGCTTCCTAGATGACCTGTTTTCCTGAGATATTATTTACTACATATGAATTATGATGGCATCTTATTTTACCAAGCACATAAAAAACTCAGGATAGAGTAACAAAGGTATAGTCAGACAGATATATTAATACAATGAGCCTAAGGAAAGCTGGGCCAGCATAAGGAAGCAGCCATCCCATCAACACATTCACTGAGCACCAATTTCCAGAGCCCACCCAACTCTGTGCAAGGTAACAAATAGTATGCCCCACCATGTTCAAAGACCTTACAGCATACTGCAGGAGAGAAACAAGCAATTATCACAACATATTTCGATAAACACCATTACAGCATGATGTAGTAGATAGCTGTTCCAGCTTTGACCTGGAACTACTACCCCTAGTGAGGTTTCTGGTAACTGCCACCTCTACCTATGACCAGCCTCTTGGGGGTGGGGCCCAGATGGGAGCCCTTAAGACCCAAGATCCTGACTTGCTGGCCCTCTTTGTTGCTGATGATCTGGATGCTGGAAGACAGACCAAGTCAGAGTTCTCCAGAGAACCCTGCTGGACTGTACCTCACCTCTCCCAGATCCTGTAACCAACTCCTTTACTGGCTGTAAGTTACCCCAAAATAAACCTCATTTTTAACTACATGAAGTTGCCTTAATAAATCCCCACAATATTGCATGCTCATGGTTACCAAATCACAGGTAACATATATTCAGGGAAGGTGCAAGAAGCAGGCAGCCACACTTGAGCTCTGCAGAAAGAGTTCAATCATGGACCTTTCTAAGGTAATATGATGTACCAAGATTGAATAAGGTTCTTTGTAGTGTTTCTTCATTACCTTCTTGGGATCCTATAAAGTAGGCATTCCTCCCATGTTCTAGGTGAGGTATATACAGTTAGACAGGTGAAGTAACTTGCCTAAAGCCAAGCTAATAACTGGTACAATCCAGTTTGGAAAGCAAATCAAAAGTCTTACTTGGCTGCTTCAGATTTTCCCAGAGCAGGTGTGCAATTAACACAGGCTGGCTTTTGTCTACATCCTGACTGGCTTGATCTCAGTTTTCTGAAACTTATCAAGAAACTCTTTAGGTCTTTTGACTATACTTTCTCTCTAAAGAATCAATAGTTTAGACTACTTACAGAATACTTGTTATGATCATCTAGCATTTCTAACTAAAATCACTTCTACTTTTTCAGAAACTTGAATCTATGCTAGAAAGTAAAATGCATAGAGATGTTTTAATAATGTGAAACAATTGTACATGAGTAAATAACCCTTTGTGACATAGTAGGCAAGTCATGACATTTAGGTAGCCCATTGGAAATTAACAGGTTATAGGAAGTGAGAACCTAATATAATGCAGTTATAAGGGATACCACACCTACCACTGCATACATATGCAATACTGTCTATGCATTCTTTTGGAATGTCTGCAACAATGGCTATAAGATGCCGATACCCTAACTACAAGTTCTTCAATGTTTAACAGAGAGGTGAGAAATTTTCTCTCCTGAATTCAAAAAGAAATGTTAGTAGATCTCATAATGCCTAAGCTGTGAGTGGGCCACACAGACCTGGTCCCATATTTGGTGGATTGGATCTGCTGTCAAGGTAAGTTCCTTACCCAGGAAAGCAGGCTGATGAATGCAATCTCCTTGCCTGTAAACCGCAAGCAAAGTAATGCTATAGTAAGCAGTGTGATTGACACCATATTTCCTTTCATTTCCTATAAATGGCCTTCTGAAATAGCTTTCTTCATCATGACATCATGGCATGAAGTACATATGGCTCCGGCATCAAGTTACAACTTCATAATAGTGACTTTGCAGCCTCTGACGCTTGACCCAGACTCACATCTTACACAGAACTATTCCTGGCAATGTTGTTGTGCAATTAAGCTCCCAGGAAAACAGAGCCCACATGCTCTTTCTTCACTTACATTGTTAATGAATGCTTGTCTTTGCTCTACTGTTTTATGTAAACAAGGCTTTCAAAAAAGTCTGCCTTATGCCAGAGACTCAGTTAATAACTGTGTCACCCACTTACAAATAAATCCAAACACTGACAATAAGATATGTGATACTGTGTGTAGTAAGGATTATTAGACTATACATGTACAATAGGTCAAACAACTCTAGGAAAATATGACTGCAATATGACCAGAGAAAGATCATTAGAGTAGGCTGGCACCTGCTATGTCCCAGACACTGTAGATGACAATTTGATAGGAGGCAAGTAATTCTCCATCTCCCTCATGACCTACTAGTTATGATCTTTGATCTAAGAATCTGAAACTAAGTCCAGAATACCCTGGAACACCAAAACAATGTCATGGGGACAGGACAGGTTGTTTTGTATTTCCAAAGGCACTGCAGAGACATTCAGCATCTGTCAGATACCACACTGACTGCCAGCTGGAATTACCACACAGCTCCAGAATGAGCTCACTGCATTCCTTTGGGGAACATCTTTTTGTGAAGTTGGACATTAAGAACTGCTGTGATGTGCAAGTGACTACAGAACATTTGATGCAGAAAATAAAATAAGGGTAGTACTATTCCAAGATGCACTCATGGTTATGGATGAGGGCTAAAACACAATAGAAAAGCAGAGACACAAATGTTCTGCAAACCAGTAAAGTTTGAGGGGACCGGAGGCCAGACCAGGAGTCAAATAAAAGTTTGACCCACTCTTCTGCGATACTCCCAATATGATTAAAAGGCAATTGACAACTGAATGTACAGTAGCATTTTATGTTATCCATACAATACATGGAGATATCATTGTTACCATATATATTTTCCTCATTCTTACATTAACTTTGCTCATCTTTCACATTTTGTCTAAATATGATCATTGTTTTTATAAGCAATGAAGTAATGTTTCTTTCACATTTGGGATGAATAACCTTTCCATTTTGTGTAACATCACCTCTTCTCTATCCCTTATTGCCACATATAGAAGCACTGCTCAGTAACCCAATGGAAGAGATTTCTGGTTGAAATTCCTTTATAATTTAAACTGTAAGCAGATAGTTATTATTATTGTATCTTGCATTCAATGCATTTTAGAATAGTATAAGGCCTTATATGTTTAAACCTTAAAGAAAACATTTGTCTCAAAAGCCATGTTATTATACAAAAATTCCAGTGTCAGGAAATACCTCCCACCATGAGCTGTTGTCCCATGGGTACCCCAAAACCAATACAGATTATTGCCATTGTCTTTAGTTGCCCACCAGAACTAGTAATGGTAAGACCCAATGCTGAAGACTCCATACACTTTGTTTGCAGGACATAGAGAACTGAACTGGGAGAGTCTTTCTACTGACTTGCTTGCATAGTGCTACAAGGATGTGCAGGATGCTGGGAAAAAAATCCTCAGCTGCCTCCCTAGCTTTGAATCCTGCAAGCAACAATACTAACCCACCAGGCAAAATAGGCCCACTGATTCAATAGGGGCGGGAATGTCATGGAGGTGTGGGGGTGTCGACAAATATTTTCTGATTGGCCAGCTTTGCAGAATGGAACTCATACCTTGCATTGTGACTTGATCAAACGCCCATGGGTGTGGAAGTCACAGACACTAGTAGGCAACATACTAACATTGTTTGGCTAAATGAACACAGTGTCAAACTGTCTTCTACAAGTACGTTTATACCCATAGATGAGCTGCCCTCTGCCCCATGTATTTGTCTCAGAAGTCTCTGCTAATAGTAGGTTACGGTTAATTAACAGAGACTCCTATTTATTAAAAGTTGATAGTAAGTGACTTTTTTTCTGCTCATCCCATTCTATCTCATTTCCTTCAGGGTTCAGGGAACATTGTGGAAGAGGGAGCAGAATGAATGTAAGAGCCAGAGAGAGAATAGGGCAAAGTGATGTGAGACACTGTTCTACGGGTATGGCACAGCCATTGTACTCATGAGCACAGAGAGCTATGGTTACCTGCACAAGATACTGCTACCTGTCAACATTCTATCACAGCAGGTGGCTGCTCATGAGGCCCTTCACCCCTCTCTGAGCAGCAACCAGCATTTAATGGTTGCTGGGAAAGGGAGAGTCATTTTCTTCTGTGGTGTGGCCATACCCATGCAAGCAACCACTATTAAACTCAATGGGCAACACACAAAAAAAATGAAGTCATGCCAGTACGCCACCTGTCACAAAGCTATACATCTTATGCCATATTCATGCATCCAGAGACTATGTGTATGCATGCAAGTGGGGTCAGAAGCCAATGCAATTTAAAATTCAAAAATATATTTCACTGACAAAATTTTAAGAAGACAATTTGCTTATGTATATTCACAGCCATATTGGCCAAACCAAATGCATAACTTATGAACTTCCTAGCCATGGATGCCAATGCTTCCTTACTAAGAAATGCATTTCAGTGGCTGACATGTCTGAGTTGTTAAGTTTGCCTTTGGTGGAAGTGAAAAGGCAGAGCTAGACGAGATCATTTGCCAGTGTGGAGCAGCTCTAACTGTCCTGGCAGAGCTTGAGCTGGGCCTCCGTCCTTCTCTCTAGTCAGGTGATACACAGGAAGGGAATTTTAAAAAACACATCAACATCAAGGCAGGGAATATGCTATAGAGAGAAAGGGGAGCATGCGAATATTTGGGGGAAGAGAAAAGAAATCTGAGCAGTTGGAAGAGCACCTCTGATTTTTTTCAGAAGAAATAGAGCCCCTCAGGATAGAACTGGGACAGCAGGGAATGTCTGCAGGCGTCACAAGTTTGACCAAAGTGGACCAAACAACCCGTGATACAAGAAAAGCTAGGGAAGTGGATTCTGCCAGGACTGTGTTAATTCCCCCAAACTCTCTAGCCACCTCCCATGTGACACTCAAGGACAGAAGCAGAAAGGAACACAGACAACAGGGAGAGCTCTGAAGGCAGAAGTGAACACAGGACTGGCTTCCAGCTAGCTGCAGGTGGCAGACAGGTGGTCAGTCTCTCAAGGTGGCATGGCCACTAATACTCCCAAGATACTATAGGAGCTGAGGCACCACCTCCTGACTTCAGGTAAAAGGGACAAAACCAATTCCTTTCAGTTTGTTTGAGAGCTCCATCTTCCTAACAGAAAACTCTTCCTTAGCATTCCCAGCCATCTGAAAATAAGCATGGTCAACACTAAGCCCCCTATGCTCAGAACCAGTACCTTCACTTGCATAACTTATATCTTCCTCATCGCCCTACTCAATGGCCTTGACATCATTCTTGACCATCTGCTCCCAGTCACATCCAATGTGACCCTTTGTCAGCGATCTCTAGTGACACTAGAAATATATCTCTAATCCAAAATCTGAAATGTTCCAGCATTCAGAGCATTTTGAGCAAAATTTCTGATTCTGGAGTTCTGGATTTGGTATGCCCAACTGCTAACATCTGTGTAAATGTTTCAACCCCCTGATACTTCAAAATAAGAAATATTCCTTATTAGAGATGTTTGGCCCATATTCTGCTGTCCCTGTGATTGTCTCTGCCTCAGATAAACTTTACACAGGACCTGTTTTAGAACTCTCTATACATGCCCTTCCTCTTTCTTGTGCATCAAAAACAGGCTGAATAAGGGCTTGTGGACTTCTCTTCATTCAAGGTCACCAAGTAGGCAATGACCAAACATCCCCTCTGTATGCATTATAAGAGGCATTTTCCCTTTCTTCAAGATATTGTATTTCCAGTTGCTTAAAAATCGAATTAGCACACACTGTTCTAGTCTGCTTTCTATTGCTTTGATAAATATCATGATTAAAACCAACTTGAGGAGGAGAGGATTCATTTGGTTTATACATCTCAGGTCACACTCTATCACTGGGGGAAGTCAGGGCAGGAACTCAAAGCAGGAACCTAAAGGCAGGAACTGAAGCAGAGGCCATGGAGGAATGATGCTTACTGACTTTCCCCCCATGGCTTGTTCACACGGACTGCTTTCTTATACAAGCCAGGACCACTCCCTAGAGGTAGCACTGCCAACAGTGGGCTGGGCCTTCCCATATCAATCATTAATCAAGCAAATGGTTCAGGGAGTTGTGTGCATTCCAGTCTGATAGAGGCACCTTCTCAGTTAAGGTTCTTCTTCCCCATGACCTTTGCTGTGTCAGCTGCATTGACAAAACCAATGAGCACACATTCTGCTCTTTGCACTTGATAATCCCTGACCTTATACTACTCTGTATGTATTTTCTCTCTCTAGATGCATACCCTGGGTACATCCATAGCTGGATTCAGACAGTGGATTGAAATCATGTTTCTCCAATACAAACAGAATGCCCTATACATTGTATACCCATAACCACCCCCTTGAAGCTGCTGCTGAAAAACTCTTCCATTAAATAAGAACTCCATAATCCTTTTTTTTTTTTTTGTGGTTTTTTGAGACGGGGGTTTCTCTGTGTAGGTTTGCGCCTTTCCTGGAACTCACTTGGTAGCCCAGGCTAGCCTCAAACTCATAGAGATTCACCTGGCTCTGCCTCCTGAATGCTGGGATTAAAGAAAGGCGTACGCCACCACTGCCTGGCCTCATAACACTTTTTATCAATGAAAGTTTATATTGACACCCAGATGGCAATCCACAGAGAAAAATGAAATGGGAAATACTTCAAAAAGCATATTGATAGAGTATATCAATTTTTCAGTTGGTTCAATTTTATTGATTTTATGAAATAATTTAATCATTCATGTGTCATTTCAGATACTTTGGTTTACTGCAATATTGCTAAGTTGTAAAATATTTAATTCTCCCCATCAATTAAAGGCATTTCCTTTTTTAAGCTAAACAGGGGAAATGGGTATGGTCTGGTAAGGAAATATGAAAGCTATCAGTAATAATAAAAGAGCAAAGTCAAAGTCAAACAGGGATTCTCCAGTAGGTGTTGGCTAAGAGGCATGTATAGTTTCCTGGTACACAAGTGGAGTGTCTATTAAATAAGGTCAAGACCAGGGTCCCCAAGGAGCTGGTCTTATACTGAAGATAAAATCTCCTGCCTTGGAAGTCAGACATTTCCGTAACACCAAGGGTGCAGTCTTTAATGCCAGGGGATCTACTGACAACCCCCAACCCATCCCAAGAAGACTGGGATGGAAAACATCTAGAAACGCCTGCGCATCAAAAAGATAGAAAGCTGTAACTGTGGCCCAAAGCCACAATTAGGGCTGGCTTCTTATTCATATGATGGCTTTCTAGGATCTGCTTCCTTATGGCAAGAACACACACCAAAACCAGCTCCACAACTGAGACTGTGTGTCTGCTTCACAAGATGCTAAAAGAAAAGAAAGAAAGGGGAAGAGACAGCTGAGAAAGAAATGGGAGGGAAGAAGGAGGGAGGGAGAGAGGGAAGGAGGAAGAAGGGGCGGACAGATGTGCCTTAGTATATAGTAGTATAACTGATGTCTGTGGAACTGTATGTTCCTCATTACATTCTTTTTTATTTAAATAACATTTTTTTCCATTTAGGTTACATATCAACCACAGTTTACCCTCCCTCCTCTCCTCTCATTTTCTCTCCTACTCTCCATCCACTCCTCCTCCACCTCCATTCAGAAAGGGGCAGGCCACCCATGGGATTGAACAAAGCATGGCACATCAAGTTGAGGTATGACCAAACTTATCTCCTTGCATCAAGGCTGGGTGAGGTAATCCAGCATGGGGAACAGGTTTCCAAACAGCCATCTAAGCACCAGGGACAGGTCCTGATCCCACTGCTAGGACCTAACAAAGAGACCAAGCTACACAACTGTAACACACATGCAGAGGGCCTAGGTCAGTCCCATGCAGCATCCCTAACTGTTGGTCCAAAGGCCATGAACTCCCACAAACTCAGGTCAGCTATCTCTGTGGGTTCCTCTATCATGGCTCCCCCAGGTCATACGATCCCCTCCTCCATCTCTTCAGCAAAAGTCCCTGAGCTCAGCCCAGTGCTTGGCAGTCCATCTACTGTAATCAGGTTGGTGACTACCCTAACAGTCATCAGAGATAAGCTATCCAGTAACTGATGGAAGAAGATACAGAGATTCTCATTACATTCTTGAGGAAAGCTTCAGTAACTATTGTGGCAAGGGTTCTTTTGTTGTTGTTGTTTTGTTTGTTTTGTTTTGGGTTTTTTTTTTTTTGGTTTTTGTTTTGGTTTTTGGTTTTTGTTTCTTTTTTTCAAAACAAGATTTCTCTGTGTAGTTTTGTGCCTTTCCTGGAACTCACTCTGTAGCCCAGGCTGGCCTTGAACTCATGGAGATCCGTCTGGCTGGCAAGGGTTCTTGTAATCAAAATCAAAACTACTACATAAACTACAAACATCCCGCATGATGCCACTTTCACAAAATATGCCAGATAGACATGAAGGACTGTTGATTTCTGTATGGCAGTTAAGCTATAATATTCTTAAAGATTATCATTATGTAGTGCCCTTCCTTCTCCAAAAATGTCTTCTTCTGTAGCTTTCTGTTTCTAGCACTTAAATTAGAAAATAGCTGGCCATGTTTGTGTCAACACACCCTCACCACACCTGGGAGTTGAGAGCTGTATCATTTAATGGAATGAATGAGACAGAAAAAAAATTGTCAAAAGAATCCACAGCTAGACAATGCTGAGTACTTAGTCCTTGTAATTAGTGCCTGTAAAATATTTTATGAAGTCAGACTTTAAATGCAATTCTCACATAAAAAGCATCATCATCATGCCAACAAGAAAGAACCCCACAGTCACTCTGCCTACTCAAGAGCAAGAGCCTTCAGTTATCCCAGAGAGGTTACCTTGTAATTTGGGTGTAAGACACAGAACATCCCCAACTCCATGCAGCCAGCACCAGAGTGAATAAAAATCCCATCCATGCAGGGGATGTAGCCCAATGGTAGAGTGCTTATGTAGTATGATCAAGGCCCTGTGTTCAATCACTAGTTCTGCACAGGAAAATTTTACTAAACATAACAAATAAATAAAAACATTTTTAAAAAGAATCTATGTACAACTATTTAGCATCTGCTGGGTGCATACTATGGGCCTTATGTGGATTACCCAAGTGTCTATTCACTGTAACTTCACAAGGAAGCTAACTAAGTATTCTATCTATCTTACAAAGAATGGAACTGATGCTTGGAGACTTTAGCAACTGTCCAAGACCATACAGCTTTAGGAATCATGTTGAAGTTTGAAACCACACCTGATTGCATGTGCAATTTTAGGTCCCTGCTGCTTTAATCACGGCATGTCATTTTTTTAACCTGATAGCAGTCTCTGATTGCATTTTTCTCTGAATCACCTTGTCATGCTTCTTATCTCTGTCTCCTAACTATTCACAGCACAGGCTCTTAGGTCCCAGAGACAAAATACCTCAGAATAATAAAAGTATCAAAGGCCCTCAAAATTGTTTTTAAATGTAGTATCACAAAAACAGGAAAAATGCAGAAAACTCACAATTTTTACTTAGATTCCATAAATGTCACAGGTGTAAGGACAAGGGCTCACTTAATTCAGCATTTGTTAAAATTTAATTTCTGTTAGATTCTTTTTAATCTAAAAGAATCCTCCATATGTCCAAGCACCAACTATAGATTACAGCCAACTACAGATTAAATGGGATACTAGTAGCCAAATAATTTTAAGATCAAAATTTTGTATAAAACCACCTATAACTTGACAACAAAATGACATGGCATAGGAAGCAAGCACAATGATTCAAGTACCTCATATGACTAAGCAAAAGATTCCAAACTCAACAGGGTCTAGCAGTGGTTCTCAACCTCCTAATGCTGTGACCCTTTAATACAGTTTGCTGTGGGATATCTTTCTGTATGCTGTGAATATGTGTTGCTCTGACTGGTTGATAAATAAAACACTGATTGGCCAGTAGCCAGGCAGGAAATATAGGCAGGGTGAGCAGACAAGGCCAATTCTGGGAAGAGGAAGGGCAGAGTCAGGAGTCACCAGTGAGACACAGAAGCAGTAAAATGACAAGGCAGAACTGAAAAAAAGAACCAAGCAACATAGATAAGAATTATAGGTTAATTTAAGTGTAAGAGCTAGTCAGTAATAAGCCTGAGCTAATGGTCGAGCAGTTATAATTAATATAAACTTCTGAGTGATTATTTTATAAGCAGGCCACTGGACTGCAGGGGCCAGGTGGGACTGGAGAAAAATTCCAACTAATAGTTCCTCATGTTGTGGTGACCCTCAACCATAAAATTATTTTGTTGCTGCTTTATAACTGTAATTTTGCTACTGTGATGAATTGTAATATAAATCTCTAATATGCGACCGCTGTGACCCACATGTTGAGAACCACAGGTCTAGCGGGTAAAGCCACCCTGGATTCTAGTGTATCAGAACAACTTTCTGATACCCAGTTCCCTAAGAAATGGGAAGCAAAAGTGTACCTGGGAAGAAACAAAATTCATCTCAAACAGGCCCTGTGCCATGCCATCTATAGCAGGGATTAAAGTTTAAAGAATTTTACCTGAGGAGTAAAAGTTTGTACCCAAGATTTAGCCATTTCCAACAACCACTGGTGTGTGAGTGAAAGTTAGAAACAATCTAAGTTACCCAAAACTGATTGGTCATTAAATCCACAGGGAATTGGAAGTGCCACCCAAAAAGACAGTACAAAACACACACACACACACACACACACACACACACACACACACACACACACAGAGAGAGAGAGAGAGAGAGAGAGAGAGAGAGAGAGAGAGACAGACAGACAGACAGACAGACAGACACAGACAGACAGAGACTGAGAGACAGAGACAGACAGACAGACAGAGACAGAGAGACAGAGACAGACAGATAGAGACAGAGAGACCTCAAGGTTTAGAAATACATATCTTATACTAAAGCAATTGATAAGACCCAACAGCAAACAACATATTCCTGCAAGCTTCTATGTTAAGCTCATGAATTTAAAGACACAGCATGTGAACTAAGACTGGAGAGAAGAAGCCATATTTCCCCAAAACGATGACCAGTAAAGTGGAGATATATGTGGGGCCACTGCTCACACACATACTGTTCCTGGCTAAAGTTCCAACACTTTCTCTTTTCTGCTGAGGTGGCCAGCACCTTAGATGGATGCTCCTCCTCCCTGGGGCAGCAACCTTCTTCATTCCCTGAAATAATCCCAATAATGGCAAGCATCTTCTCCTATGCTCTAATATTTTTCTTTCCAATTTTAGCTATCAAGAGAGACAATGATCTCTAGAGGGTGAGATTGCAAATTACCTTTTTTCTTGTTGTTTGTATTTTCTGGCTTTAAAAAATAAACATATGCTGCAGGTGTACCATGAGAGGCGGTTTAGGGATGTAAAGGTTCAACAGTTACATTTAAACTCATCACTTTATTCCCTCTCTAGGTCTTTGGTAACTATAAACTATGTGTGCTTTTCTAACAACATTTCAAATCTTGGTTTCCTGATTCCCATGTTAAAAGGAAAAAGACAGAAGATGGAGTGAGGGGTGATCACAGAGAAGAAAGGGAATCAGAAAAGGTGGGGGAAAATGTATGCAATTACCAGCGTCTCTAAACCCCATAAAATACTCACTACACTGCTCTGTAAGTATTTGCCATAGGGAAGAACTTCCCTGCACACCTCAGCAAAATAGGGACAGTTGCTATACACAGGTACAAAACTGACATTTATATAAATCACTCCAACCATCTTTGATCACCTTCACATTCTAAACCCATTAAGGATTGTTTGAATGATGAACCTAAGAAGAGACAAATCACTGAAGTTCAATTTAACACCACAGCCCACAACTATTATGGTTATCACACATTGAACAAGTTCAGGAAATATTATAGGCACAATGTTAGACTCCTCCTCTAAACCTCACAGCTCTGGGATGAAAAGACACGCATCATCTTTGGAGATAAGGAAGCCACGGTGATGGTGACGAGGGTCAGTGGAACACCTAAGATCACACAAGCAGTAAGTGGAATTGTTGGGATTTATATTCAAACCTTCCTAACTCTAAAGACTTCCAACGCTCAATCTAAACTTTCCCACACGCCAGAATGAAAACAAGACAAAGCAAGTATCTCCTCTGGGTCATCAGTTATTCAAATGCTTATAGGAACATAAATCATAAACTGCCCTCCCAGATGCTGTGGAAGGCAACCACTGGCTTCCATGAGTGACAGAAGCTTTCAGCCTACCCTTCAGCCAGCAAGCCAATCACAGTCAATGCTGCCTCTAAGCTCCATGTTTAGAGCCCATATCAGTGACAGCTGACTGCAAGAGAAAGGTCAGAACTAAAATAAGTGAGAGTCACCATAGTAACCCTGATTCCAGAAAAAGGTTAAACTGGATTCAATATATTAAATAGGTCAACCACAGTAAATCTTAAAATATGCAAAACTAATACCATGAAATTTCATCTTGAGTTTGAAAAACTAAAACTTTGGCTTTGAAAGGTTCTATGTGAGTCATGTGAAATTCATTTATACAGATCCTGTGTCCAGCTGTGCTACATCATCGGACAAGTACACCATTCCTCGGGACTTCCCGCCATAAACCTAGCAACAATCCTCTCCTCCTACCTTCCACAACACAGCAGAAATGTGTGAGAATGTAACTCATCATAATCAGTTAAAGTGGGAAGGTTTTCAAAGTTTTATTTTCCTTTGAGAGGACTATTATGAGCTAAGGTTTTAAAAGCTACAGACATCCCAGTTAGGGGTGAATGTTCTAATGTTCCTCTCCCTCGCATGTTGGTCTCTCTGTTAATTATCATCTACTCAAGAAGAAGTTTCTCTGACGAGTGTCAAGTGAGACTTTGCTCTACCTGTATAGCAACACGTCATTCGGAGTCATGTATTGCTATGTTCCTTTAGCAGAACAATAGTAGTAAGTTCCCCTACGGCCCATGACTTAGCTAGACTCAGGTTCCTGGCCACTCCAGCAGTGTCAGGTATAGTTTCCATCTCAGGAGGTGAGCCTAGGTGTTCTCAAAGTCCTCCCTCCAGGCTCAGGGATCTGTGCAGAAGAGGAGGCAGAAAGACTGTAAAAGCCAGAGGTGGTCAATGACACCAAGGAAACAGCATCCTCTATGCACGACAGGACAGATACATACATGATGAACACAGAGACTGTGACAGTACAGAGACCTGCACAGCAGTACAAGCACTGAGAAGGGAAAGTAAACAGCAAGTCCCACCCATAACCAAGGAGCTATTTGAAACTGATGTTCCCTGACCCCCTGGCCAAGAGAAAATCTGTTGTCTCCAGTCTCAGCCTGTCACTGAGTGTCTTCTTACCATACTTCAAGGGAGGCCCCATGCTCAGGAATAGTTCCAGACACAAAGCAGACTCCATTGATTTTTGTTGGTTTGGTTTGGTTTGGTTTGGTTTGGTTTGGTTTGGTTTGGTTTGGTTTGGTTTGGTTTGGGTTGGGTTGGGTTGGGTTGGGTTGGGTTGGGTTGGGTTTTTTTGTTGGTTTTTTATTTGTTTGTTTGTTTTTGTCTCATTGACTTTTCTTTTTGTGCTTGTCTGTTTTAAGTTTTGGTTTTGGTTGTTAATGTTCTTTTTTATGAGGGGGGAAGTGAGCATGAAGGTGGGTGGGGAGGGTCTTGGAGGAGCTGGAGAGGAGAAAGAATATAATCAAAATACATCAGGTGAAAAGATTTGTTTAAGTAAAAAAGTTTCAAGATTTTGAAAGCCAGAAAATACCAATGTTATAAATTATAAAAGTGACTTGTCATCTTACAAATAGTTGCACACATATTTGCATGATATTTGGTTTTCTTTTTTAGTTTTGCATGTATATAGGTGAATGCATATGAATGCAGGTGCACTGGTGTGCCTGTGCCTGTGGAGACCAGAGGCCAACCTCAAGTGACATCCAACCTCCCACCTTATTTTTAGAGAATGGGTTTCTCACTGGCTGGCAAGTCCCTAATTCAGATAGGCCCTAGAAATCCACCTGTGTCCACCTCCTCAGCACTGAGATTGTTCTAGCATGGACGACGATGTCATGTTGTTGCTCCTGTTTGTTTTTAGTGTGTGTTCTGGGAATTGAACTCAGGTCCTCATGTTCAAATGGCAAGACACACCTTAGTGACTTATCTATCTCCCCAGCCTCATTATATCCTGTGTGTGTGTGTGTGTGTGTGTGTGTGTGTGTGTGTGTGTGTATGTTATAGACAAAGAAGTAATTAGTTGAGCCCAGCAGTGTAGCACATAGCTGTAATCCTGTCCACCACTTAGGCTAAGGCATTAGGATAGCAAGTTCGAGGCCAGGCTGGGCTACATAATGATACCCTGACTCAAGAAAAAAAAAAAAAAGTTGAACATAAGAAAGGGAGGTAAGCTAGGTAGAAACACCTAATAAAATAAAATTCTGGGGGTTGGGGATTTAGCTCAGTGGTAGAGCGCTTGCCTAGCAAGCGCAAGGCCCTGGGTATAGTCCTCAGCTCTGAAAAAAAAAAAAAGAAAAGAAAGAAAGAAAATGCTGAGCCTCCTTGCACTTCTACGAACAAAATGAACTCTGAATATACTACAGCAGGACATGTCACCTACTTTGAAAACCGATTCAGTCATTTTTAATCTCACCAGATGGTTAAAATAAATAACACATAAATCAAGTCATTTAAAAGTTTATCTGCTTTCTTAATACTTTAAAAAAAATTTTTTTGTTGGTGCAATAAGCCACCACAGTGGTAGCTACTGTAGAAAGAAAATAAAAAGTGATACTATTATCACCTAGGTGCAAATTAGCTGTTAGACCTCCCCTTTGAGAATGAAACAACCTCCATTATGAACCATGGAGTAACTCCCAGCTGCGCTGCACTGTCGAGAAGGATGCAAAATTAAACTTTGCACAGCCTGAGATTAACAGCCTTTATCTATAATTTTAACACAAACGATTGAATGGAACTTGTAATAGATTCTTCTGTCTTCAATCATCTTATCTCGACACAAATATAATAAGTTTACTGCAAACAGCATTGGTTTAGATTTTAAAAAATGTAGTTGATCTTAATGAAAAGACTCAGGAGCCACAGAGCATAAACAATATGGAGCAGCTTGACTGGGGCTAAACAACTTGGAAGTTAAAAAGAAATCATATATGAAGTCAAGAGAGACAGAGACTTTTTCTACGAAGAATGAAAGCTTTGGGTAATTCATACAACATATGGAAAACATACCTGGAATTATTATTTTCCAAAATCATTTTTTGACATGGAAATAACCATTCCAAAGACAGACAAAAGTTTTAAAAACTGAACCTATCTACTGCATTCTTACTTTGTGCTTTGGGGCTCAGGCAACCTCAGATAACTTCACACTTCAAACCATCACAAGACACTACTACCTAAGGCAAATGGTGACTAAAATTTAATATCTATGTTACCAATTTTGTTCTTATCATTCCAACCACATTACATCAGGAACATATACCCAGATCTCCTGTGGTTTTCTTACAACTATAATAAGAACATAGCATAAGCCTGTCTTGTCTTTGTTGAGTACATACTGTTTATGGTCTAAATGTATTTTTAATGTTTTAAATTTTTAATCATGTTTAAAATGGTTTGGCAGCCAATTGTATAAACCAAAAGCAAAGGAAATATTTAGGAAGACTTTCACAAGCTAATGTTCCCCAGAGAAACATGAGAAGGTCACAGATAGGAAATATTGACACAGAATATGCCTCAGCTGAAGTGAGAATACCCAATCTGATGTCCTCAAATTTCTGTGTGCAGGATGTATACAAAACTGAGAGTCTAAAATGAAATTACACTGCTAATCAAAACCAAAATTTGCATGCTCTAATTTATGATCAGATAATTAAAGAAATGTTTTCCCAACCCAATTTATGTCACCAACAGAAAGAAATGCATTCAACCCTAACACTATGTATAAATATACAAGGATATAGCCCAATGAATTGAATCAATGTTGGTATGTAAGTACACAGAAGGATCTGCCCTCCTCAAAACAAGGATATTTGAAATCTCTAGCTCCATGCTGGCAACAGTCACTCACCAACCCATACACAGAAACCTCAACCTGAGTGAAAATAAGTGCCAACAAAATACTTAATCACCACAACCAGGATTCTTACAACGTTTAAGGCTTTGGATTGTTTTCACACAGTAAATGTCTAATTGTTTATATACTCCATACAAAAGTGACAGACAGATGATAGGTGGGTGTAAACAGCTGACTGGTGGTGAAATCTGAGCAAGAAGAAACAGACTCAATTGTGCCAGCAGACCCAAGCAGAAGCATATGCATAGAGGGAGTCAGTGGACATCTGGCACAAAATTCCACCGTTTATTTTGCATGAGTGATGTGCAATATGCATTTCTGGGCCAGCCCGTCAGAGTTCACAGCCTGGTTGCTCCTGTCCCTCCTGTGGTAATCAGGTGTCATCAGGTACAGCTCCAGCATGTGATTAACAGGTAAATTACTGTGTGCTGATGCTATCACCCTGGAAGGCATTAAAGGACCTCCTCCCATGACATGAGTGTGAGAAGAAAGCCCATGAGCGTAAAAGGACTCAACAACATGTAGCGTACACACAAATGGGAAGTGCCCCTTCTCTAAGAGAAAGGATGGCATCTCCTCCAGCTGTCCTTCTCCAGGGTACCCTAAGATTTGTAAAGCACAAAGGTTTTCAGCTATAACAACCAAACACAACCTCAATAGTTAAAGTTACTTCAGCCAAAAGCTCAGCAATGACTTAGGAGGGGCACAGGCCAGCACACGGTTCTAGATACTGAGAGGGCAGAAAAGGAAGGTGGGGACTGGTATTTGCTCTGTAAGAGAAGTGTCTCACCAGGAGCAGCAGCAAAGTACAGAAACATAAGTGACTGTGAGCTAAGTGTGTAGATGAGACCTCAAAAACTAAAGGAAGGGGGTGTTTCCAACTGTAACAGACCGGAAGTGTATGAAAGGCACTGAAGAACAGTCCAGCATAAAAAAGGCAGCAGTGTTTCTGGAGACCCTACCCGGAACCACCATCTTCAATAGAGAGTGGGAAAAGAAATGTGAACTCTTCAGACAACAGGGGCTGCGCCCACCAAGCAAAGATCTTTAAACATCATCCAATAGACCAAAACAGTGACTAGACAGAGCCAATGGTCTTAACAAAACATAACCATGGAAAAATTTGACAGTGGTGAGACACCCTCAAAGAAACAGTGGCTGGGGCTGAGGAGAAAAAGGTTATGTGGCATGTTAAATATCAATCAGCAGTCAGCTCATTTCCTAACCTTAACTCTTTGCCACATTTTTAACACAAATGCAAAGCCCCCCCCCCACCCCGCAAGCCAGAAGACTGGGTTTCTCATAAGTGAAGTTCAGAGTGCCCATGGCTGTCACTACCACCGAGCTGAGGCCACAGAGGTCTCAGATGAACCACTGAGGGGAAAAACAAAAACGCAGGTCCCTCCAGTGTAAACCTGAGTGACTTGTCCCTGTCCCTCAGAGTAAAACAATCCCTCTTCATGGTTAGGTTTTCTTTTTCTGTGAGGCTTAAATACGGAAGAAAATTCTAGAGCCTTTCAGCAGTGCATAAATGTTAACCAAGGAAAAATTACACTGGCCATTTTTCTAGTTGATGAACTCCCCAAGGGCGCAGGCTCTGCTTTACTTTCATTGCAAATGCAGAGGCCAACTTCAGTCCCTGGCATGCACAGGGATGCTATAAGTCTGATTATTTAATGAGCATCGAATGCAATGCAATACATCACTGAAGAGCACCCATTGCATTACGTGTTGTACATTTTCTCAGCCCTGGAATAGGAAGTGGCAGAAAGAAAATGCAGGAAGGACTCTTGCCTTCAGGGAGTCCATGGCCAGGTGAGAAATTACAACTGTGGGAAAGTGTGGCAAAATGGTATCTCAGAGGCTGTAGTATACAGACTGAAGAGGGAGCATCTGATGGGTCTGGTCATGAAGACATCAAGCCAAGCAACCATTATCAATTACTTCTATAACTCCCTAGAATAACACAAAATGCTAATCCTTCAATGTTTATTGTTACAAATGAGGTAATTTTCATTTTTGTTTTTTGTTTTTGGAGTTAAGGATTGAACCCAGGGCCTTGTGCTTGCTAGGCAAGCACTCTAATCTACCACTGAGCTAAATCCCCAACCCTAAGGTAATTTTTAAAATATTACTTCACACAGCATATTAAAAGAAAAATATTACAAAAAAATTCAAAGAAAAAATAAGTTCAAGCAATATTAAATGAAATAGATATATAACCAACTTTTACCATAAAAACCTTAATTACTATAAGCAATCTATGCAGATATTTCTGTTAAAAGGATCTAGTACATGAGGAACAATGTATATGTCTCCCTGGTTCAAAATGTATCCCAAGTGGTATCATTTGCTAGTGGACATGTCAAAACTCAAGCCAAGTTAGCCAGTATTTGCTGGGTTTCTCTTCTACATAAAATATCAGGTAAGATATATATGAATATAGAAAAAACTTGGATATATCAAGGAATCAAGTATGTACTCCAAATGATAAAAGCACCATGGGTTCAATAAATAAAATTACATGAAGATGCCATTCCCTAACAAACACATCTTGATAAATACCCAAGTTTCGGGGAGAGTTCAGTCTTTGCAGCTTCTTAAACCAGCAGCTCGGAGGACCTAGAATGTAAAGAAGTACCTGCAATCCCTCTCTCAACAAGTAGTGGGGGCACCTGAGGGAGCGAAATTTGCACACTGGGCAAAGAGAGCAGCATTGTAAAGAGTGCTGTGTGAAATCTTCATTCAAGACAAGAATCTAGGGCCATCAATGACCATCGGAAAAGACTAAGAACAACAAAAAAGTGAGGAGATACAAAGTGCGAGGCAATGACTGGAAGCTGGTGCAAATGAAACAAAAATAAGACACAAATGTTGGTGAGGGTCATTTTACCTAAAGGTGTAACCATGAAGCAGAGGCATGCAAACTTGACCGAGCTGACTACAGAGTCATCAGTGTTTCTGCTGAGGAAAACGCAATCAGAACATGTCCATGGGTAGCATCCTGGAGTGGTGGAGCAGAGAGCCTACTGGGAAGTTCAGGCATAAAGAAAATAAGAGCTAGGGCAGGGCATCCAAAACAGAAATGACACAGCACCTCAGGAGCACCAACAGAATGCTCTCAAGGCCTTGGAAACCACCTGCAGCCACATAATGTGCTCAACGTTTACCACACACCAGAGGCCACAGTAAGCACTTTCCCGAATATTTAGGCACAATCTTCCAAACAATTCCAAGGGGTGGGAATTTTTACAGGTAGAAAATGTAGTCTGACTCAGTTTCCAGATCTGAACCACTACGCTATGGGGTTGCAAAGGGACTCCAAGTTCCTAGACATTTTCAAAGCTAAATGACCAGGAGAGTGATGATGCTGTCGATCAAATCAAAGAACATGGTTTTAGATGTGTTGGTTAAACTTACAAATAGCCAGGGACATGTGTCCACTTGAAGAAAGAAGAGTCCAAGATAGACAAGGTAGACTGTGCATTAAAGGTAGGGTGTACAGGCCCAAGAAGCAACTGAATACAGTAGTAATAGGGTGTAATCCCATGCAATTAGTCCATCCAGATATTTAGTGAACACCTTCCATATGCCAGGCTCAAGGAAGTAAATAAGACAGAAAGTTTCTGTCCTTGAGTAACTTACAAATTTGGATACAGAGAAAGTAATTAATGGGACTTGGCAGTGTACATATATATTAGGGGAGCATCAAATGCATGGGTGGGGAAGACAGCCCAGGAATTGAGACAGACCATGCCGGGAACCAAATCCCTACCAGAGGAAGACGAAAACCCAAATAAGATTTCAACACAGGGTCTGAAATAGATGTGGCAATGCGTATGGCAGCAGTTCTGCTAACATCTGTTAAAGGGGATTATAGAGCCCGGGTCTTCACATGTCTCTACCAACATGGACCAGCCTTTAGTTCTTTGTGAACACAGAATGGTTCCCAGTGAAACTTAGATCATTAGAAACAGAACAATGGCCAATGAAGAGATGGAGGCTGAGGTGGAATCAAAGATGCAGAAAAAAACAAATGCTAGTTGGCACAGCATTCTTCAGAAGGATTTTTTCAGTGCATCTGAATTTTAAGTAATTGGGTATTTTGACAGAAAAATAAAAGACTTCATGAAAATGAACCACAAAGATAAAGTAACCACATACACAGGATTTCCATGAGCTTTTAAAGGCTATGAATCTTTTACTGCAAACATGTGGAATACTTTTTTAACATATATTTTTAAATGTATCTCCAGAGCCATCTGTGCCAAATGACAAAAGAACATGGAAGCACCAAAGGCCATTCAGATGCCCATGGTCTATGCTGCAGCCTGAAGTCATTTGGACGTCCATGCACCATGCTACCACCAAAGGCCATGTTGATGTTCTTGGCCTGTGCTGCTGCTGCTGCCGCCAAGGGATGTGATGGTATCTGGGGCCTGTGCAGTGGGTTGATGTCTGTGGTCTGTACTGCCACAGGAGACCATGCTGAGGTTGGTAGTATGTTTTGATACCAGGGACCATGTGTATGTCCCTGGTCTGCACTGTCACCAGAAACCATGTGTAAGCCCATGGTCTGTGCTCCTGCTGATTGCAAAGAGGAAGGAAGCCACTTTTGCCATGGCATGGATGACTGCAGGTTCACAGTTGAGAAGAGAGACAAAGAAGGCTTCTATGACAACCCCTACTCCCACCCTACCGAAAGTAAGCCTAGACAGAAAGCCATCAAAGAGAACTCTTAAAAATTATGATAAGAACTCATGGCGTCTGGCTGGGGTGTGGGTAGGGAAGGACTCAGTTTTCTCTGAGGGGCTAACTACCAGGAGTTTGACCATGCTCCAGTGAGTATATGGGCAACAAAAATTGGACTGGTTTTCCTTCCTTCTCCTCCTCCTCCTCCTCCTCCTCCTCCTCCTCCTCCTCCTCCTCGTCCCCTTCCTCCTCTTCCTCTCCTCCTTCTCCTCCTTCTTCTTCCTTCTCCTCCTTCTTCTTCCTTCTCCTCCTTCTTCTTCCTTCTCCTTCTCCTCTTCTGTTTTTTTAGGGGGAAGGTCCCAAGGGTAAAGGCAAGACTGAGAGGGCTGGGAAGTGAGGATGCTTGGGGTTCATGATAAGGAATTCCCAAATAATCAATAAAAATATTATTAAAAAACATGGAAGCATACATCAAACAATGCACCTATAGTAATGAACTTGATACAGTAGATAACGCAAGTTCTTCTCCAATGTATGTTTCAGTCACTGTTTACAATAGCAGCAAACAAGTCACTGTTTATAAATTTACACTTAAGGGCTAGAGAGATATGACTCAGTAGTTAAGAACACCAGCTGCTCTTCCAGAGGGCTCAGGTTCAATTCCCAGCACCCACATGGCACCTAACAACCACCTATAACTCCAGTTCCACAG